>NW_020174427.1:1479566-1535642 GCF_003031525.2 Neophocaena asiaeorientalis asiaeorientalis
TTTTTTTTTATTTTTTTTTACTATGCCATGAAGCTTGCAGGATCTTCGTTCCCAGGCCAGAGGTCGGTCTTGAGCTCCAATAGTGGGAGCTCCAAGTTGAAAACGCTGGACTAACAGAGAACCTCAGACACCAAGGTATATTAATTGGAGTGAGGCCTCCCAGAGTTCCCCATCTAAGGACCAAGACCTGGCTCTATCCAACTACCTGCCAACTCCGGTGCTGAATGTCTCAGGCCAAACACACAGTAAGACAGGAATACAGTACCACCCATTAAAAAAAAAAAAAAAATTGAAACGACAAAAACAAATCTGACACACGAAGGAGCAAGGTAAAAACATACAAGACCAAATAAACGAAGATGAAATAGTCAACCTAAATGAAAAAGACTTCAGAGTACTTATAGTAAAGATGATCCAAAATCTCAGAAACAGAAGAGAGAAAATACAAGACACATTTAACAAGGCTGTAACAACAGAAACTAGGAACCTGCAGCCTGTGAACAGGAGACCCCAAACACAGTAAGTTAAGCAAAATGAGAAGACAGAGAAACACACAACAGATGAAGGAGCAAGGCAAAAACCCACCAAACCTAACAAATGAAGAGGAAATAGGCAGTCTACCAGAAAAAGAATTCAGAATAATGATAGTAAAGATGATCCAAAATCTTGGAAATAAAATGGAGAAAATGCAAGAAACATTTAACAAGGACCTAGAAGAACAAAAGATGAAACAAGCAATGATGAACAACACAATAAATGAAATTAAAAATACTCTAGAAGGAATCAATAGCAGAATAACTAAGGCAGAAGAACGGATAAGTGACCTAGAAGATAAAATAGTGGAAATAACTACTGCAAAGCAGAATAAAGAAAAAAGAATGAAAAGAACTGAGGACAGTATCAGAGACCTCTGGGACAACATTAAACGCACACCAACATTCGAATTATAGGGGTTCCAGAAGAAGAAGAGAAAAAGAAAGGGACTGAGAAAATATTTGCAGAGGTTACAGTTGAAAACTTCCCTAATATGGGAAAGGAAATAGCTAATCAAGTCCAGGAAGCACAGAGAGGCCCAAACAGGATAAATCCAAGAGGAAACACACCAAGACACATATTAATCAAACTATTAAAAATTAAATACAAAGAAAAATTATTAAAAGCAGCAAGGGAAAAACAACAAATAACACATAAGGGAATCCCCACACAGTTAACAGCTGATATTTCAGCAGAAACTCTATAAGCCAGAAGGGAGTGGTAGGACATATTTAAATTGATGAAGGAGAAAAACCTACAAACAAGATTACTCTACCCAGCAAGGATCTCATTCAGATTTGACAGAGAAATTAAAAGCTTTACAGACAAGCGAAAGCTAAGAGAATTCAGTACCACCAGACCAGCTTTACAACAAATGCTAAAGGAACTTCTCTACACAGGAAACACAAGAGAAGGAAAAGACCTACAATAATAAACCAAAAAAAATTAAGAAAATGGTAATAGAAATATATATATTGATAATTAACTTAAATGTAAATGGATTAAATGCTCCAACCAAAAGACAAAGACTGGCTGAATGGATACACAAAAAAGGCTCGTATATATGCTGTCTACAAGAAAACCACTTCAGACCTAGGAACACATACAGATTAAAAGTGAGGGGATGGAAAAAGATATTCCATGCTAATGGAAATCAAAAGAAAGCTGGAGTAGCAATTCTCATATGAGACAAAATAGACTTTAAAATAAAGACGATTAGAAGAGACAAAGAAGGACACTACATAATGATCAAGGGATCAATCCAAGAAGAAGATATAACAATTGTAAATATTTATACCCAACGTAGGAGCACTTCAATACATAAGGAAAATACTAACAGTCATAAAAGGGGAAATCGACAGTAACACAATCATAGTAGGGGACTTAAAGAGCTAACACCTATCCTTCTCAAACTCTTCCCAAATACAGCAGAGGGAGGAACACTCCCAAACTCATGCTGTGAGGCCACCTTCACCCTGATACCAAAACCAGACAAAGATGTCACAAAGAAAGAAAACTACAGGCCAGTATCACTGATGAACACTGATGCAAAAATCCTCAACAAAATACTAGCAAACAGAGTCCAACAGCACTTTAAAAGGATCATACACTATGATCAAGTGAGGTTTATCCAGGAATGCAAGGATTCTTCAATATATGCCAATCAATCAACATGATACACCATATTAACAAATTGAAGGAGAAAAACCATATGATCATCTCAATAGATGTAGAGAAAGCTTTCAACAAAATTCAACACCACACTATCGAAAACAGTATGGAGGTTCCTTAAAAAACTAAAAATAGAACTACTTTATGACTCAGCATATGGCATATGGGCATATATGGCATATATGGGCATATACCCTGAGAAAACTGTAAGTCAAAAAGAGCCATGTACCACAATGTTCATTGCAGCACTATTTACAATAGCCAGGACATGGAAGCAACCGAAGTGTCCATCGACAGATGAATGGATAACAAAGATGTGGCACACATAAGGAATGGAATATTACTCAGCCATAAAAAGAAACAAAATTGAGTTATTTGTAGTGAGGTGGATGGACTTAGAGAGTCTGTCATACAGAGTGAAGTAAGTCAGAAAGAGAAAAACAAATACTGTATGCTAACACATATATCTGGAATCAGAAAAAAAAAGGTTCTGAAGAACCTAGGGGCAGGACAGGAATAAAGATGCAGACGTAGAGAATGGACTTGAGGACACAGGGTCGGGGAAGAGTAAGCTGGGATGAAGTAAGAGAGTGGCATGGACATATATACACTACCAAATGTAAATTAGATAGCTAGTGGGAAACAGCCACATAGCACAGGGAGATCAGCTCGGTGCTTTGTGACCACCTAGAGGGGTAGGATAGGGAGGGTGGGAAGGAGACACAGAGGGAGGGCACATGCGGATATATGTATACGTATAGCTGATTAACTTTGGTATAAAGCAGAAACTAACACACCATTGTAAAGCAATTATACTCCAATAAAGATGTTTAAAAAAAAAAACTTGTTCCTGTGCAGAATTGCACAAATCCTTTACAGTTTAAGCAACTAAATGAAAGTGCTTTTCTCCTCACCCTTTTCTATGGACTGAAGTGTCTCCCCAAAATTATGTTGAAGCCCCAGTGTGACTATATTTGGAGATAGGGCCTCTAGGGAGGTAACTAAGATTAACTGAGGTCATAAGGGTGGGAACCTATTCCAATTCAATAGGACTAGTCCATAGAAGAAGAGGAAGAGAGACCAGAGAGCTCTCTCCATGTGTTCACTGTAAGGACACAGTGACAAAATGGCCATCTACAAGCCAGGAGAACACCTTTCACCAGAAACCAATGCTGATGGCACACTTAATTTTTTAATTTTTTTGACATACAAAATGCTGTACATAATTAATGTCTACAACTTGATGAGTTTGGAGATAAGTATATAGCCATGAAACCATCACCACAATCTATGCCATAAACCTACCCATTACCTCCAAAAGTATCCTTCCACCCTATTTATTTTTTGTGTGTGTGATAGAACATTTAACAGAAGATCTACCATCTTAGCAACTTTTTAAGTATGTGATACAGTAATATCATTGCACCATACAGCAGATCCCTATGGCTTATTTATCCTGAATAACTGAAAGTCTGAGCCCTTTAACTAATATCCTCCCATTTCCTCCTCCCCACTCAGCCCCTGGCAATCACCACTCTACTCTCTACTTCAATGAATTTATTATTTTAGATACATCATATAAGTGGTATCATGTAGTATTTGTCCCTCTGTGTTTGGCATATTTCTCTTATGCCCTCAAGTTTCACCCAAGTTGTCACAAACAGCAGGATTTCCTTCATTCTCATGGCTAAATAATATTCCATTGTGTATATATATGACACATGTTATTTATTGAACATTTAGGTCATTTCCATATCTTGGCTATTGTGAATAACGTTGCAATGAACATGTGAATGCAGATACTTCTTTGAGATCCTGGTTTCGATTTCTTTGGATATATATACACAGAACTGGAATTGCTGAACCATATGATAGTTCTATTTTTAGTTTTTCAGGAGCCTCCATACTGTTTCTATTAGTAGCTGCAAAAATTTACATTCCCACCAACACTGTACAAAGATTCCCTCTTCTCCACATCCTCACCAACAGTTATAATTTTTGGCTTTTTTTTAATAAAAGCCATCCTAACAGATGTGAGGTGGTATCTCACTGAGGTTCTGATTTATATTTCTCTGACAATTAGTTATGTTGAGCACCTTTTCATACAGATAGGAAATATCTGTTGGTCTTTTGTTATGTCTCATTTGGGAAAATGTCTATTCAATTCCATTGCCCATTTTTTAACCAAGTTATTTGTTTTGTGTGTTTGTTTGTTACTGTGTCATAAGAGTTCCTTATATATTTTGGGTATTAACCCTTCATCATACATATGGCTTGGAGATAGCTTCTCCCATTCCATAAGTTTCCTTTTCATTTTGTTGACTGTTTGCTGTGCACAACTTTTTAGTTTGATTTAGTTTAGTCCCGCTTGTCTATTTTTTCTTTAGTTGCCTGTGCTTTTGGTGTCATATCCAGGAAATCACTGCCAAGGCCAATACTGACAGAATCTTAATCTTGGACTTCTAGCCTCCAAAACTGTGAGAAAAAAGTTTCGTGTTTTAATCCACACAGTCTGCAGTATTTGTTATGGCAACCCATACAGACTAATATGTCTTTGTTAAATTAGACTTGAATTTTGTAAAATTATTGAAACAAGTTTCTTAGATAGAAGCCACCAGGCTTTATCGGGTTTACAAAGGGAAATGGGAAACTAGCCACTAAAGTGAAAGATCCACATGGGCACACACCTTATTTATACAAAAAAAGCATTTATTGAGTGCTTTGAATATGTTAAACACTGTTCTTGGCATTAAGGATACAATAATGCATAGAATAGAGAAAGTACCTGCTCTCATAGAGATTGCATTCTAGTTGAAGAAAAAAATAATAAGTGTTTAAACAAATAAATGAATTAAGTAATTTTGATTAACAATAGTGCCATGAAAAAAATAAAACTATGCAATGTGATAGAGATGGAGACTAAGCAGGGAGGGGGACAAGTGATGGAAGGCCTCTCTAGGTAGTTGGCATCTGAGCGAAGACAAGGATGAAATGATAAAGCCAGCCATAAAGATAAGAGAAAAAATCATTCTGGGTAGAAGAAAAATCAAAGGCAAAGACCCTGAGGCAGGCACAAGCTTGAAACAGCATGAATGTCCCCTGGGAAATGGTGTATTAGAAGGTGGGCAGGGGGCACAGTGTGAAAGGCCAATGGAAGGAATTAGGAATTCATAAGTATGATACAAAACAATGGAAGCCACTGGAGGGTTAAAAAATGGGGGAAATTATATGATCTGATTTATATTTTTAAAGATCACTTTAGCTATTAGAAGATGAAGGATAAAGAAGGCCATAGGTGATACTGGGAGACGAGTTAGGTGGAAATTGTACTAGATTAGGTGAAAGGTGGTGATGCCTTGGGTTAGAGCAGGTGAGTATAATAGTTGATTTGGTATAACAGATCCAGGTTACATATTTTGGAGGTAGAGTCAACAAGCTTTCTGAGGCGATATGAGTTGAGGAAAAAAAGAATTAAGAATGACTTTTCTGGTTCTAGGTTTAAGAGACTAAGTAGATGGTGACTGACTTGTGTCTCTTATTCAGTCCTGTATCTCCATAGCACCATACTTAGCTCAGAGAAGGCCAAACAGATATTTGTGAACCGAGGAGGCAGGGGAAGGGAGAGGAGAGGAGAAAGAAGGACAGGAGAGGGGACGGGAGGAAAAGACTGCCCTCACTATACCTTCATCCAAAGGAAAACGTCACCATCTTTTGCAAATATCCAACTATTTAAATATAATGACACCCAAGTTTTTAAATATATACTCCATATACACTCAGTATACCTTCCATAAAAGTCAATATAATAAGTATTGTACCTAATAATAACTGTAAAGTATTTCAAAATTCAAAAGCTTTCTAAATAAAAGAAAAATTAAATTCTCTTCAATATCGATTTAGTCAAGTATATATTATTTCCTCCTATGCAAAATAATACTATCCATGCTACATGGTCCTTTCTAGGGTCAATTTTGTTTAACCCAAATATCTATTCTCTGACCAT
Organism: Neophocaena asiaeorientalis asiaeorientalis; assembly: GCF_003031525.2. Classification (NCBI taxonomy): domain Eukaryota; kingdom Metazoa; phylum Chordata; class Mammalia; order Artiodactyla; family Phocoenidae; genus Neophocaena; species Neophocaena asiaeorientalis. The sequence continues at coordinate 1,485,775 of NW_020174427.1, forward strand.
GTCTTAGAATAGTTAGTTTATTGTATCACTAAATTTGGAGACAGATTATTTTGAAGACTCAGTCTTCAAATTTATCACTTTAGAACTCAGGTAATAGCCAGAAATTTTTATTTTAATATAAACCTTTTTTTCAGTCTATATTTGGAATAACCACATTCAATATTTCCTTACTAGAAATTGCTGGAATAATCATTAACTCAAACTTTTGTCTTTTTCTTTTAATTATGCATAAAAGTATAAATGTGAAAATTTGCAGGAGTTGCCATAGCCAAAAGATATCCTATACAGGGAAGTTTAAATTAACATCAGGACTTAAATATTTCTATGCCTACATTTTAAATGGCAGAATGAATAATGGTTTCACATTGCACATAATAAAGAGGATTAAACAACATGTAGGGTGAATCTGGAAAGTCAAGCCAGTCTTGATCATCAAGTCAACAGGCAAAACATTGTCTGGAAGGTAAAGGGTGGAAGAGGAGGGAGCCAAGGTAGCTGTCCTGGAGTTTTAAAACCCTGGGAGAGCAGGACGGGGGTATTATAGCCTGGCCCACATTAAATGTAATCGTGCTGAATAATGCTAGTCAGAGATATAAAGACTTATCTAATACAGAAGTCCATGAAAGTTTGCCACGTCTGGTAGTAGATACTTAATTTCTTGGTCCCTTGGCGGCAAATTTATTTTTAATTTTGCCAAGCCCTAAGAAGACACTTAAATATTAGTATCTAATTCAGGCTGATTATAGAAGAGTAAAATTTGGAAGAGTCACGGCAGAGAGAAATGATCAAGATATCCTCTGTCCACAAGCACATTGCGCCTGGACACACCGTGTTTGCCAATCTATCTCCCACTGTCTCTACCAGCCAGAGAACGATTCAGCCTGGAGAAATGGGCATGAGCGCACTTCTCAGGAGACCTCTGGGGAAAAAAACACGGTACCTTTTTTTCCTTTGTCACCATTTTCCTCATAAAATGATCTTTAAAAATCAAACCTTTTAAACATCCAGATGATCAGGGGAGTTAAGCTATAACCTCAGACATATGGCTTACTTCCAAGAGCTCAAGAGAACCACCTCTCATTCGCTCCCTATATTTCTTCAGACTCTAAAACCAGACATGACGCAAGATGTTCCAATGGCGAGCTCCAGTGTGACACGGGACAAACTCACGCTAAGCCCTGAGGCACCTAGTCTTCCATGTCCTTTTTTACAGTAGACAGAACTGACAGCTTTGAAAGAATTTTCAGGTTCTCTCCTCCTATGAAAAATTGAGGGAAGCTCTCTTTCCAGAAGTTCCAATAGGAAAATGCAAGGTAAATCAGACCAGCAAGAACACTGCACAGCCTGTGTATAAACAAAGCCTCACAAAACAGCCTTAGAAACCTTCTCAACAACGAAAAGAAAAAATCAATTTCTTGAGTATCTTTCTATACTTACTGTCTTAATTTGCCTCTACTTTTCACCAACATTGTTAAAGTACCTACATCACCTTAACAGCAACTGATTTTAAAACTTATTCTATACAAGTCCACTTTCTGGACTTCTCTGGATAGAATGAAGCAGGTGTTTCATGAAATAGTGTGCTATAGTAGGTACCTCGAAGTACGTTGTTTTAAACGCAGCAAAATAAATACACTATACAATTACTTTCCTTCATACCATGAAGACTGAGTTTATTTTCAATTGACTGATATATGCCCATTTTAGGTACCTATTTTTTCCAACTGGCATAAGAAGAAATGTTGGAAAATCTATGACTTTGGTTAATGCATATTTTGTTCATGATTATCGATTACCAGGGCGGGGAAACATCTGTTGAGATTGGTGGATACATTTAGTCCTCCAAAGTATAGGAGTGGAGACAGCAAAAAACCACAGCAAAGAATCTCAAGGAATATGACTTTCTTTTGCAGCATAGCAAGATTAACCTGTCTCACACAATAGCCCTGGCTGTCATGCTAGGGAGGAACACAATTGTTGCTTGCCCTTAGGAAAATACACGAAAAATATAGGCTTATAAAAGCGAGCAGTCTGGACATTTGGAGCTGACTGTTATAAGAAATATTTCATATATTTAATTCAGCAGCAAAAGTAACATGAGTGGCGGTTAGAATTTTAGACTGCAAGAATGCCAAAATGAAAGAGAAATAGTAGAAGGAGGTGTAAGAAAAGCAATTTTAATAAAGTTAAAAATAGGGAGAGGGAATTGAGAAGGGGCAGCTTCCTTTCAACCTCACCTTCTATCACTTTCCAGAGACAGAGTAAGTCAATTATGTACCACAGCATCACCTAATGCAACTCTATTCCCTGGCTGACCTTCTCTGAACACAATTCCCTGCAAGATGTCTTGACAAGTTGCCCTACACATCAGCAGAAAAAACTTTTGCTACCTGTAGATCCAGAGAAGCTCATTAGAAACACACCAAGTGTGGCACAGGGCTGTAAATTACTTTAAAATTCTCAGATCTTTCTCTTCTCTCTCAACGTGTACAGATCAATTATTAACATTTTCCATAGAAAAGTGGATAATAATATCTGTTACTATATCACAGCTTTATCAAGTTGCCAGTCATTATACACCACAAAGAAAACAAGTTTATGACCACACTAAACCAACTGTCATCTTGGAAGGAAGGAGGGTGGGGGGGAAGGGAAGGAGACAGGAAAGGAAAAAAAGTGATAAAAAACTATTTACTGGGTAAATAAAAAAAATTTTAACAATAATTAATAAGCCAACATTACACTAATTAGTATCTCCTAGAGGGATATAAATGTGTTTATACCAATTAAAGACTGTCTAATATGACAAGAAAATAGCCACATATCAAACACCAAAAGTATGTCTCTTCTTTCTCTTCTTCCCTTACTGTAGTGAGCACATGATGAGCACGTGAAGAAAGGTAGACTAATTCATTATTTTGTCTCCCACAGCTTTGTATCTTCAACTTTTTTTTTGAATAAATACAAAGTCATAAATTAGCTTGTAGCAAAACAGAATTAATTGAATGTCTTAAGTAAGATCATCAAACCAAGGTTTGAGTCAATTTATCTGCCTAAGATTTTGCTAATGTAGTTTCAGCTCATTAGGGTGAGAGTTGATGCTAAGGATGGGATATTATTAGACATAGAAAGGGAAAACATAAGATCAGGAAAATCTGACTTGCTATCACAAGAGAATTCCTTGAAGGTTATCTGACATGTGCTACAAATCATAAAACAGCTCCCCTTCAAACAGGAATCCATGATTGAAAAAATGAAGATGCTTTCATAGAATCTGAAGATATTTACACATACACTGACACTGAGAAGGCTCTGCCCTTCATTCTCTCAAAAGCCCTTGCCAGAAAATGTCTTAGAAATACTGCGTGGAACAATTTTGTGTGTGTGTGTGTATAACAGGAACACACACACATATATAACAAAATATATTTACGAAAAAGCAAAATACACTCTATGTATGCATATTATACATAGAGAGGGAGACCTTATTCTGATTGTTTCCTTAAAAAATAACTTTTCAGGTATCCAAATGAAACAAGAGTAATTATACACAGTAAGAAAGACACAACAGCAAAGTTGTGGGGGAGAGAGATTTTTTCCCTGCATTTCTAGTAACAGAATAAATATTAGTCTGTGATTCTTCCAGCAAAAAGGCTTCCCCACAGGAGAACTTAAGACAGTCGCTGAACATCCTGCCTGACCCAGATCAGGCAACAGTTGCACAAATGCCTGGTTCTGCTCCATCCCCACATTTTATTAATGTGAGCCCTCTCCTTACAGACAAGATAACACGATCTTGCCACCCCTAGCACAACTACTTGTAATAAGTCACAATAAATTGAGGAAAATCAAAATGTTAGACTAAGGCTTAAGTAATATTAGTTGGGCCCAAAGACACCAGGCTTATGAGTAGATTTTTCATTTGGCTGATCCAAATATTAAAGAATCCAGATAAATGGAGCAAAATATCATCAAGGCTGCATAGCTGGAATAAAATGTCCAGAAGTAGTAAAAAGTCTGGCTTGGTAGACAAGTGAAGTTACTTACCAGATCTGACCATGGTCCAGTTATGTAATCTCTCAGCTTCATCCTCATCACAGTGTCCCCATCATCCAGAGAACAGCATCCATAATACACATAAGTTTGTGTGATGATTAGAATACATGATGTAATCAAAGCACGTAGCACAATGCACATAATAAGCACTTGATACATGTCAGCTACAGTATTTTTATTATTTACTAGATAAATTCTCATTTCTCATTTCACTTAGCCTTTTCGTATACCCTATGATGGTGTAATAGAGCACTTGTTAAATACTCCCTGTAACTTTGAACACAACAACAACAATACCTAGCCTTCATCATGATTTATAAAACTTAATTGGTTTCAAAAATCAGGTTTAAAAAACCTAACTCGATAGACTTTTTATCTCTCTTCTGCTGGTGCTGAAAAACCAATGGCCGAAGCAGCTCCGTATACCAGAGAGATCTGTGACATGTCCAACTTCATGATGCATATACTCTGCACAGCCTCAGATTTTCATAGGTTAAGCATGTTGAATTTTGCAATAACAAAAATATCCAAAATAAAAATATATATTTATATATGTATAAACATATATGTATGCAAAAATTCCTGTCATTTGAAAGGCTTTATATAATCTCTAAGTATGGAATGTTTTATACAACTACCACTTTGTATTTTACACCCCTTTAAAACTTTCATATTTCCAGTTGAGTTGAAATTGTAATTAGTGCGAATTTCTAAAATTTATACTCTGGTAGGGAAAGAGTGTCACTATTTGTCAGAATTAGAGATGACCTTGCCCAAACTGGGGAAACAAAAGATTGTTTATTTGGGGTGAATTTATATTTATGGTCAGCAAAATATTTCTCTGGTGCTTCAGACTCTCCTCTCTGGTACTGTGAGAAGGCAACTTTGGTTAGTTGCTCCCACTCACATCTGAGCAGAGCTGCAATAACAGCAAATGGTCCTTGGAAATCACAATCACATTAGGCTGCTGTTCAAATAGCTTTTAGGGTTGCGATAATAGGAGACATTCCTAATAACTGGTGACTCTGTGAGACCCTGCCCAGAAGGCCTCCAAATGGCAGCACACAATTTAAATTTTAATCTGGAAACAGTGGAAATGATGAGATTCCAGCTGGGGACCTTCTGGTCTGAGGGCCAGTGTTCAGCCTCCCCATTAGATGCCCCAAAGGTCCACTGAGTTGATGAGTGAATGCCCTTACTCTTCTTACTCTTTCCCACTTCATGCCCATCTCCCACCTGACTCCCCAGACAGAAGCAAGCTGCATTTCGTTGCTTCCACAGAAGCTTTATTGGAGCTGATGAAGCATTCCCACATTGCTGTGATCCAACAAACACATTTGCTTGAGATAAGTGGCATATTTTCATCTTTCTGACAAGTGATAACTTTCTGAACTTTCTTCCTTCCATGTGCTGGGTGGGCTTTGGGACATACATATCCACTTAAAGCGTCAACTGAAAGCGGGCAGATGCATGCCATGGGCAGGAGGAAAGCACTTTATTTTTTCCTACAATAAGCAATAACCCTTAGTATAATAACTCAACACAAGTTAAATAGCTAAGGGGAACATTAGTGGGACCCTGTCAGCATAGAAAAGAACAGCTGGCCATGTTAGTAATCACTGCATGTCATTACTTGGGAAGTCCACTCCTAATTCTACTACCAACTTGTATTTCCTGAGTGTTTAGGCAGTATCACACGACAGATAAGAAAGTATCATAATAGGACATTGGAAGCAAAAGTCTAGATGTTGGTAATTGGCAATGTCAGATTTGGTTTCCAATGAACAGAAAGGAAAAGTATCTTACTAACTGAAATAAAGTTGGGAAGAAAATTTTGAAGACTCCTGCAATAATATCTCTCTCGTATCTCTGTCTAAATCATTTTTAACAGGAAATTTTTTATCCCCGATGTATACCAATGACTCCCAAGAATGGTGAGTTGTCTCTCAGACTAGGAGTGTGAATCTAACAAAAGGATGAACATTAATATCTGGATGCCTGGAATACTCGAGTGAAACTCAGCTGCTTCCACTGGGCTCCATTAGGAAATCTATTCCAGTACCCCACTACCCTCGGCAGCAGAACTAGAAAGCTGTTCTGATTTTTTTAAACCACACACAGGAGCAAATTTCTACAAGGTGGAAATGGGAATAAAAACCAGTGTTTGGGAATTTTTTCTTTGCAGATAGTCATCAGATGAGTTACAATATTTGCTAACAGAGGGTAATTTGAATTATCCACGGATAGTTCAAAAACACAAAGAGTTCATTACCCAGATATCTCTATTTAAAATAGATTTGCTTTTGTTCATCAGTGCAGTGCACATGGCTGGGAAATGGCAAAGTGCCAGAATGAAACTGCTCCTAATTTTCAGAGGAGGCCACCAGCTAATTACACAGACTGCAGGTGTGAAGAGAGAAGCTCAAAGTAATCAATAGCAGTAATTAATCTGCTACACTGGAGCTAAAGAGCTAACAGCTGGACATCAGAAACGGACACATGCAACAAGATCAGCAATAATTACCTCTTTAAATATTGAATTTCCATAGCAACAATTAGGCTTACAAATAAAGGCTGGAAACCAAGGCTTTGAGGCATGACACTGCATGGCAAACGCAACATTCCTCAAATCGACCCTTTCAATAAAACACCAACAATATGCTTGGGTCAGGTTGACCAGTTTCCAGGGTGGGAAGAAGCTGAAGGTAGCTCCTTCAGCCTTAGCTTTCTTGGCAGCTGGCCACTGGCTATCAGACCTGAGTCACAAAGATGGCCCTAGAAGTTTGCTTTGGGCAAGAAAGAGAGCAATGCCCTTCCATGTCACCTAGCACCACAGAGCTACCAGCTACAAGACAGGTTTCTCATTTGTGAAATGTGTTCCTTTTTTAAAATCACAAAACCTGTAAGCAAGCTGTTTAACTAAGGTGCTGGACCCATCACTCTTGAAGAAAGCAGGGTTTTTTCAAAACCAATATGACAAACAAGAGACCCAGATATTGAGGCCTCTGTGACAATCTTTTGTTTTGTGGAAAGAATAAAGAAAACTTTTTCTTAGTGGGTTTGGTATTATTTGCGAGTCAATGGAAAAGAGGAGGCTAGTTGTTATTAATGTGAACTAAATGCCTGACACTAAGATCTTCATTAATTTGAGCCTATTACCGTTTTGTTTGATGAAGCAAAAGAGGCATAGGGAGGCGAAAGACTTGCCAGGACCCCACAGCCAATAGATGGGAGATGGGAGGGCCATAATTTGAACTCAGCCCTGGGAGTTTTTAAGACATTTCAGCAAAGCACTCAGACATCTTTGGGAAGGAAATATGTTCTCTAAAACACTGCAAATTACTGTTATGATTTGAAATGCAATTTAAATTACGTTGTTTATGTTCTATCACTGCCACAAAAAAAAATCAGTGATAGTTTGATTACTCAATAAATATCTGTTTAATTTTCTTTCACGCTTTTTCGTTTTGATGTTAGTTCACAACTTCCATAGCCCTTCTGCAAGCAAATAAGCATTCCACAGAAAACCATGATGAACAATAATCACCAATCATTTATTTAACCAGAATCAAATAACAGAATAACTCTGCAGTATGGAGTTAGCCAGCACATTTCATCTTAATCATTATCAAAATACAGCAGTCTTTATTGAGATCCTATCATCTGCAAGGCACTTTTCATGCATTATCTCATTTAATTCTCATGATAATACTATAAACTATATAACATAATTAACACCCATTCACACTTGAGAAAAATGAGGCTCAGAGAGATTAAGCAATACTCCCACAGATACATCTATCAGTACAAGCTTCCTTGAGTTAGAAATTATAGTCCATCTATACTTGATCTACTTCCATGCTACGCCCCCCTGTATTGTCACGTTTTTACTAATTACGATGACCTTGTACTTTGGATCTGGATTTGCTACACCTTTCTTTCTAGTTAGACACCAACTGCTTAAGAAATAATACATGAAACAGATACGAAGACGAGCATTCTAAGAGGTGCGATAGATTGGTCATATGGTTAAGAGCTTAGACCCTGAAATTAAACTCGGAGTTTGAATTCCAGCTCCAACAGTTGGTAGCTCTGTAATTATGGTTACTCAACCTCCCTGTAAAATGGGTATAATAACAGAACCTTCATAGTGTTGTTAGGGACTGAGAGAGTTTAGGCAATTAGCACAGACCTGGCATACAAAAGAAGCTCCTTTACCAGTAAAATGTTACCATTGCTGTTTTTCGAATCTCTGCTATCTCATCCGCCAACTCTTTATTCCAATCACTCCTTTTTATTTCCACCATCATTAATCCAGGTCAAGGCCCTTACTCCTCTAATCATGCCTTCTTCATCTCCTTGCCCCTGGCACCTCTAGCACATTGCCTACACGGACAAGGAAGTGCTAATTCTTACTATTGCGTAAGTGTGGGAATGAAGGAAGCACATCAGTACCTGTACTTAAGCATACGAATTTGTGAAGGCCAAGACTCACTCAGATGGCCTCAATATCACCACAGATATGTCCCTCAGCGACACAAGTTCTAAAACAACAGCCAGCTCTTGGAAGACTATCCAAGATTGTATAACCGTGTCCCACTCCAGAATCTGTCAGTGGAACAGAAGTGAAACTTAGGAACATGATAAGGCTAGGTACAAAAACTTTAACTTGTACAACACATGGAGATGTATGTGAACTTTGACTGCTCTCAAGCTAAACGGCTTTGCAACTGCATGTTCAGTATACAACACACACACATACACACACGCACATGAATGCGCACACACACACACACACACAAACCCCTTCTTACAATAATTCCTTACTCCCACCATTAGTTGTGGGAATCTGAGGTGTGTAAGCAATAGTGACAAATACAGGAAAAGGGACTATAACAGAGCAAAAAAGTAAAAATAAGAACTTACCAATTGAATCAGTATACTTCTTTCAGTATGAATCTGTTCCCTAAATAATAAATGTATTATTCTACCAAACTAATTGAAACATGCTATTTTTCTTATTAGTTATCTATTTTATACATATTAGTATATATATATGTCAATCCCAATATCCCAATTCATCCCAGCACCACCACCACCTCCCCGCTTTCCCCCCTTGGTGTCCATACTTTTGTTCTCTACATCTGTCTATTTCTGCCTTGCAGACCAGTTCATCTGTACCATTTTTCTAGATTCCATATATATGCGTTAATATACAATATTTGTTTTTCTCTTTCTGACTTACTTCACTCTGTATGACAGTCTCTAGGTCCATCCACATCTCTAGAAAAATGACCCAATTTCGTTCCTTTTTATGGCTGAGTAATATCTCATTGTATATATGTACCACATCTTCTTTATCCATTCGTCTGTCAATGGGCATTTAGGTTGCTTCTATGACCTGGCTATTGTAAATAGTGCTGCAATGAACATTGGGGTGCATGTGTCTTTTTGAATTATGGTTTCCTCTGGGTATATGCCCAGTAGTGGGATTGCTGGGTCACAAGACAATTCTATTTTTAGTTTTTTAAGGAACCTCCATACTGTTCTCCATAGCGGCTGTATCAATTTACATTCCCACCAACAGTGCAAGAGGGTTCCCTTTTCTCCACACCCTCTCCAGCATTTGTTGTTTGTAGATTTTCTGATGATGCCCATTCTAACTGGTGTGAGGTGATACCTCACTGTAGTTTTGATTTGCATTTCTCTAATGATTAGTGATGCTGAGCAGCTTTTCATGTGCCTCTTGGCCATCTGTATGTCTTCTTTGGAGAAATGTCTATTTAGGTCTTCTGCCCATTTTCGGATTGGGTTGTTTGTTTTTTTAATATTGAGCTGCATGAGCTGTTTATATATTTTGGAGATTAATCCCTTGTCTGTTGATTTGTTTGCAAATATTTTCTCCCATTCTGAGGGTTGTCTTTTTGTTTTGTTTATAGTTTCCTTTGCTGTGCAAAAGCTTTTAGGAAACGTAATTTTTTGACTTCTCTCAGATGTTGGGTCAGAAAACTGAGGGAACGAAGGATGTTGTTCTGAATAAGGGAACTAATTTTACATCTTTTCACTCTTATGTCAGTCTTTAAAGTACAAAATTTTGCTGTATTGAAGAAATTTCTATAGATAAAACAGCCATGATCGCCTCATGTTAAACATCATTCCAGTTTTATATATAAAAATAGTGGGTGATTCCTTTATAAATAATAAAACCATAGTAATTTGTATAAATTCACTCATTCCAAATTCGTTAATTGAATAGGCACTTTGTTAAAGTTTGATATTTAAACTATCATTGGGGAAAGATAAGTAAACCAATAGCATTTGGAGAAGAATACTTATCGCCAAACTGTCTCCATAGAAGACAGAGACAGACTTCCACGCCACTGTTCAACAAGGAATAGTTGGGGAAAAACATTTTCAGCCTCTCTGTCTGTATGAGAAGAGAAGCAATTTTTTCTCTTTTTTTGGCGGTACGTGGGCCTCTCATTGTTGTGGCCTCTCCCGTTGCGGAGCACAGGCTCCAGACACACAGGCTCAGCAGCCATGGCTCACAGGCCCAGCCACTCCGTGGCATGCAGGATGTTCCCAGACCAGGGCATGAACCCGTATCCTCTGCATCGGCAGGCAGACCCCCAACCACTGCACCACCAGGGAAGCCCAAGAAGAGAAGCAATTTAACTGACACAAGAATCAAGGGCAAAGGACACATAGACAAAGAGAGAAATAAACAGTGAAGGCATACAATGCATTTGGAATATTTCCTCCTGGAAAACTTTATCTAGTATTTAGTGGCAGATGGATTTTGGAAGATGAAAGTAGATCATAACAATATAGTATGTAATTTTATCTGAATATGACACTAAGAGAAACTTGTTTTCCATAGAAGTTGGCAAAGATTGCATAACAATGTTAATTAAACACCAGAGATTCTCATTTTTGAAAAAAAAAAATCAAATCAAAGAAAAGTGAAGGTTTGGTTGCCATAGTAAATCCAAAAGGAAATAAACTATTACTGGTGATTCCCTACGCTGACTAACCATTAGACCAAGGGCTGGTAAACCATAACCATGAGTCAAATCCGTGTCTTCTGCCATTTGTTCTTTATTTTTTGTTTTTGTTTTTCTGCTCCTTAATTATGTTTTTAATCTACTTTTATTATAGTAAAATATACATAACATTCACCATTTACGTTTCCTCAGTACAGTTCAATGGCATTAAGTACATTCACATTGTTATGCAATCATCACAACCATCTATCTCCAGAATTTTTCATCATCCCAAACCAAAATTTTGTATCTATTAGACAATAACTCCCCATTTCTCCCCTCCCCAGCCCCTGGTAACCATGATTCTACTTTCTTTCTCTATGAATTTGACTACTCTAGATACTTCATGTAAGTGGAATCATACAATGTTTGTCCTTTTGTGTCAGGCTTATTTCACTTCCATAATGTTCTCGAAGTTCACCCATGTTGTAGCATGTGTCAGAATTGCATTCCTTTTTAAGGCTGAATATGTTCCATTGTATGTATGTACCACATTTTGCTTATCTGTTCATTTACTGATAAAAGCTTGTGCTGCTTCCACCTTTTGGCAACTGTGAATAATGCTGCTCCGAACATAGGTGTACAAGTATCTGTTCAAGTCCCTGCTTTTGATGTTTTGGGTACATGTCTAGGATGAAATTTCTAGATCATATGGTATTTCTATGTTTAGTTGTTTGAGGAACCTGCTGCCTGTTGTAAATAAAGTTTTATTGGAACACAGCCATGCTCATTTGTCTACGTGTGGCCTATGGTTACTTTCAGGCTACAATGGTAGAGTTGAGTGGTTGTAACAGAGAGCAGATGGCCCACAAAGTCTGAAATACTTACTTTCTTGCCCTTTACAGAAAAAGTTTGCCAACACCTGCATTGTACCTCCAGGCACTTATAAAAATACAGATGCCTGGGCACTCTCAGACACTTTGAATCAGAATCTCCAGGGGAGGGAACTACAAAGCTATATTTTATATATTCTTTCAAAATGATTCTGAGACAGCTACTCTCTGAGTCAGCACTTGGGGACCCCTGAACTAAAAGGACCTCCAGAAACTTAAAAAAAAAAATCCAATTGCCCTAAATGTTAGCTACTATAGTATTCACTGAATCTCAGCATTTAATAAACTCCTAATGCATACCTAATCCTTGAAAGCATGTATATTGAGGATTCAGCACAAGCTAAGCTTGATTTAAAACTTGTGTCTGGGGCTTCCCTGGTGGCGCAGTGGTTAAGAATCCGCCTGCCAATGCAGGGGACACGGGTTCGAGCCCTGGTCCGGGAAGATCCCACATGCCGCAGAGCGACTAAGCCCTGTGCCACAACTACTGAGCCTGTGCTCTAGAGCCCACGAGCCACAACTACCGAGCCCACGTGCAATAGCTACTGAAGCCCGCGCACCTAGAGCCCATGCTCCACAGCAAGAGAAGCCACCGCAATGAGAAGCCCGCACAGTGCAACGAAGAATAGCTCCGGCTCGCCGCAACTAGAGAAACCCCGTGCACAGCAACGAAGACCCAACGCAGTCAAAAATAAAATAAATTAAAAATTTTTTTAAAAATCTCAAATAAAGGGAAACTTTATTAAAAAAAAAAAACTTGTGTCTGAAAGATGAACAGTCTGGGAATTGAAGTGAGCCTGATTTTAGACAGATGTATTACAACACATACAAGAGGACGTATTTTAATGGCCTCCCTCTTATTGATCCATGTAATCAGTGAGCAGAATTTCTTTGTCTCAGTAGTCTGTCCTATCTCTTTAACTCAGCATCTCTAAACCTCTGACCTATTGACAGCTTTTCTACTTTTCAGTCTGTGCTGTTTTGTTTTGCTCTGCATTTTCTGAGTCAGCTCATCAATTTCACTCTCCTTTCTGGGGATCTCGTGTCTCTCTGTCCATGTTAACATTGGTGTGTGTTCATTTTTGAGATTAAAGAGGTGAAGCCCTATCTATGCTTTTCTCTCCTTTTAGATGTTCTTTTTCAATTCTTTGCATGAATCCACAGAAAACATTCACACCATCGTGGCTTTGTGAGCCAAATCACACTCAAACCAGATATCACAGTTATAGCACACACCATATCCCACTGAAGCAAATATAATTTAATGATAATCTCTTTGGATTATAAAAGTAAAAATTTTTTTAAAAATCTCAAATAAAGGAAACTTTATTAAAAAAAAAACTTGTGTCTGAAAGATGAACAGTCTGGGAATTGAAGTGAGCCTGATTTTAGACAGATGTATTACAACACATACAAGAGGACGTATTTTAATGGCCTCCCTCTTATTGATCCATGTAATCAGTGAGCAGAATTTCTTTGTCTCAGTAGTCTGTCCTATCTCTTTAACTCAGCATCTCTAAACCTCTGACCTATTGACAGCTTTTCTACTTTTCAGTCTGTGCTGTTTTGTTTTGCTCTGCATTTTCTGAGTCAGCTCATCAATTTCACTCTCCTTTCTGGGGATCTCGTGTCTCTCTGTCCATGTTAACATTGGTGTGTGTTCATTTTTGAGATTAAAGAGGTGAAGCCCTATCTATGCTTTTCTCTCCTTTTAGATGTTCTTTTTCAATTCTTTGCATGAATCCACAGAAAACATTCACACCATCGTGGCTTTGTGAGCCAAATCACACTCAAACCAGATATCACAGTTATAGCACACACCATATCCCACTGAAGCAAATATAATTTAATGATAATCTCTTTGGATTATAAAAGTAAATATTCTAGCACAATCAGAGTCACTCTTATCTCAGGCAATATTCATTATGAATTAATAGTACGAACTAAGAATTTAGATTTTCTTAAGATATCATTAAATAAATGGACTGGAGCTATAATTGATCAGGGCTAAAATCTTGGCAGCAGCATATAACCAAAACCAGTAACAATTATATGAAAAATGTACTTTAATATGCATTTAGTCAAGTTAACAAATCCCTATTAGGCGTTGAAGAAGCAGAAATGAACAAAGCATAGTTCAGTGATCCTCAGCCTTACTGAGAACAATTAGAATGTTAGGATTTTTGACAACATACTAAAGGAGCTGAAGCTCATCCACCATACACGTGGTCATCCTTCATAATTATGTAGATGTTTGAGTACATCTATGAACTTCCCTGACCGTGACTTCTTTTATTATCCTACAGAAATACATGTTCCAGAAATCAAGCCATCTTTCTTGATTTCCACTTGGTGTTGTACTCTATTACCTAATACACCCAGCTGCACCCACTCTGCACTGATTTATATCAGCTAAATCCTCACCCATCAGACTGTACTAAACAGTATGGACCCTCAAAGACAGCAAATATTTTATATCCTTATTAAATGTTGATGGTACAGTTATAAACAGTTTAAATATTTAATAGAAAAAAAGCAAAGTCAATGTTTAACCTTTTTTTCCCTTCATGACTGAGGCTCATTTTCTTGAACTTCATTTACTATTCTAAAACCCTCAAATGCTTCTCTAGTGCTATAGACTGTGGCCCTGATTTCCTGCACTTTTAAAAATCTTCTCATTCATTCTCAGGTTAACTGATATCTGTCTTTCTTTTTGGATACAGTGATATACTGGAAAATCCATGGGCTTTGAGGTCAACAGACCTGGTTCCAAATTGAGCTCACCACTAATTAGTTGTATAATCCTGTGCAACTTTATTAAATTCTCTGAGCCTCAGTTTCCTCACCCATAAAATGTGGGTATTAAAACTTCATTTGAAGCTGATTCACTTTGTTATAAAGCAGAAACTAACACACCATTGTAAAGCAATTATACCCCAATAAAGATGTTTAAAAAAAAAAAAAAAAAACAGTTTAAATATTTAATAGAAAAAAAGCAAAGTCAATGTTTAACCTTTTTTTCCCTTCATGACTGAGGCTCATTTTCTTGAACTTCATTTACTATTCTAAAACCCTCAAATTCTTCTCTAGTGCTATAGACTGTTTCCAGTGGCCCTGATTTCCTGCACTTTTAAAAATCTTCTCATTCATTCTCAGGTTAACTGATATCTGTCTTTCTTTTTGGATACAGTGATATACTGGAAAATCCATGGGCTTTGAGGTCAACAGACCTGGTTCCAAATTGAGCTCACCACTAATTAGTTGTATAATCCTGTGCAACTTTATTAAATTCTCTGAGCCTCAGTTTCCTCACCCATAAAATGTGGGTATTAAAACTTCATTTGAAGCTGATTCACTTTGTTATAAAGCAGAAACTAACACACCATTGTAAAGCAATTATACCCCAATAAAGATGTTTAAAAAAAAAAAAAAAAACTTCATTTGAGAGGGGTCTTTTTAAGATTTAAAAATTAGAATTTAAGGTGTAAAATGCAACATTATGTATAAGGACGTCCTCAAAAAAAAGCAACTATTACCATTCTTTTTACTAGTCTTGCTCAAATTACATTAGTCTCCCCTCTAATCTTTCTATTCATATCCTGCTCCCTTCTGCATGTAACCCTATTTCAAACCATTATCAACACTGCTACAGGTGTGGCTTTTCTACAATATGATTCTACTTCATTTCCTACCCTGCTGAAAGTCATTCAACAGCTCACTAACACTTTTTCACAAACATAACTCCACTTGGAGTTCCCTGCAAGGGACTGTATTAGCTTCCTACTGCTGCTGTAACAAATTACCAAGAATTTAGTAGCTTGAAAAACACAGATTTATTACCTTATAGTTATGAAGGTCAGAAGCCTAAAATCAAGGTGTTGGTAGGGCTTCATTCCTTCTGGTGGCTGTTTGGGAAAATCTGATATCTTGCCTTTTTGAGCTTCTCAAGTCCATCTGCATTCCTTGGCTCCTGGCCCCTTTCTCCAGCTTCAAAGCCAGCAGTGTAGCATTTTCATATCTCTCTCTGACTCTGACCTCCTTTCTGTCTCCCTCTTCCACTTTAAAGAATCCTTGTGATTTACCAGATTTATCTGTATAATCCAAGAAGACCTCCTTATTTTAAAGTCAGCTGACTAGTAAACTTAATTTCACCTGCAACTTTAATTTCCCCATGCTATGCAATATAACATGTCCACAAGTTCCAGGGGTTAAGATGTGGCCACCTTTGGGAGTGGGGGGGGGGGGCATTATTCTGCCTACAAGGGCCATGTTTTTCCTTTGCCCCTATGCCTTCACACATGCTGTTCCATCATATTATTAACGCTCTTCCCCTGCTTTTCCATCTGAGTCAATCCCCTTCCATTGAGACTCTAATCAAGTATCAACTCATTCCATAGGCTCTCATAACCCTAGCTCTATTTGTATTATATTCCTCATTTCTATGCTTATCTAACACTCTATTTATTACTCAATAATAGCTCTACTATTGAAGTTATAACTATTGATTTATTTACATCAAAATTCTGTATGGTCAGGGCCTGGGTCATTGTTCCTGAATACCAGTCCTTAGCAGGGTGTGAAAATTAAAATAGGTGCACAAAAAGTGCATGATGAAAGAGTAAATGCACCTTTGGGAGAATAAAAAGTATATAGTTGTTGCTGTTATTTTTTTTTAATTTATTTATTTTGGCTGCGTTGGGTCTTTGTGGCTGCATGTGGTCTTTCTCTAGTTGTGGTGAGCAGGGGCTACTCTGCATTGCAGTGAGTGGGCTTCTCACTGCAATGGCTTCACTTGTTGTGGAGCACGGGCTCTAGGTGCGTGGGCTTCAGTAGTTGTGGCACACGGGCTCAGTAGTCGTGGCTCATGGCCTCTAGAGTGCAGGCTCAGTAGTTGTGGTGCACGGGCTTAGTTGTTCCGTGGCATGAGGGATCTTCCCGGACCAGGGCTCGAACCCGTGTCCCCTGCTTTAGCAGGCAGTTCTTAACCATTGCACCACCAGGGAAGTCCTGCTGCTGTTATTTTGTCCTTTGGTTTTATTAGTTTCTTCGTGTGTTTTTGCTTATTTCCTGAGTTTTACCTGAATTACATTTTAGTTCAAGACATCAAATGTGTGACTACAGTGAAAGTGTGAGTCTAAAATAGAAATTAAAGTCCCTATAATTCTCAACACTAGCTTCACCTTGGAAATCACCTGAGAAGCTTCAAAAATAACTGATGGGGCTTCCCTGGTGGCGCAGTGGTTGAGAGTCCGCCTGGCGATGCAGGAGACACGGGTTCGTGCCCCAGTCCGGGAGGATCCCACAAGCCACAGAGTGGCTGGGCCTATGAGCCATGGCCGCTGAGCCTGCGCGTCCGGAGCCTGTGCTCTTCAACGGGAGAGGCCACAACGGTGAGAGGCCGCATACTGCAAAAAAATTAAAAATAAAAAAATAACTGATGACTTCAACCTAGCCCCAGAGGTTCTGACATAATTCTGTAGTAAGACCTGGGCATTGGGATTTTTTAATCTCTCAGGAGGTTCCATCATGCAGCTAAGGCATGAAGATTTGCAGCAATCCTGTGTCAGGCAAGTCTATTGGTACCATTTTTCCAACAGCATTTGCTCATTTCATGTCTGTGTCACATTTTGGTAATTCTCACAAGAGTTCAAACTTTTTCATTATTATTGTATTTGTTATGGTGATCTGTGATCGGCAATCTTTGAGGTAACTATTGCAAAAAGATTACGACTCATTGAAAGTTCAGATGAAACTTAGCATTTTTTAGCAATAAAGTAGTATTTAATTAACGTATGTATTTTTTTAGATATAATGCTATTGCACACTTAATAGACCACAGTATAGTGTAAACATAATTTTTATATGCACTGGAAGACCAAAAAATTCATATGACTCACCTTATTCTGATATTCGCTTTATTGTGGTGATCTGAAACTGAACCTGCAATTTTTCCAAGGTATGCCTGTATTCATTGATATGCTGTTTGAAAAAAAGAAACACTCTGTGAATTTGAGTTGTACTCCCTTTTCTGATAAATTCTGTACATTCTCTTGAAGAAAAAAAAGAAGCAAAGTTTTATGTGTTCCTATTAAGTGGCTTTGTGCTGTGAAGTAGAAATCATCTCAGACTCCAAGGAGCTAGATCTCCTGTTGTTGCATGACCGGCTCATTAAACTTTAGTACTTGGGCCCCAGCTTCCTATCCTGGGCTTAACCTGGGAGAATATTGGGACTCACCAAAAAGAAAGGCAAGTTCCCACCTATGGAAACTCTTTGAGGCTGTACAAGGGCAATACCTAATTCATGAGGCCTCCAGAGCCCAGACTTTTGCCAATCATATATTTTTTTGCCAATCTGTCTGTTACCAAACTAAAAGCATCTATAATGATTTCTGGGAGAAAAAATACTAAATAAAACTCAAAATGGTTGAATGCACTATATCTTGCTGAAAGGAAGTTGTCATATGCAATCAGTGTATCACACCTCAATGAACATTTCATAACGTCTCCTTTCCCTCCCAACCCCAAATGTTAGTGCAGCAGACTACACACATGGGGTAGAAAACTATTTTTAAAGTTCACACCTGCTTTGTACATTTAAAGGCTTAGAGCAGGTTTAAGAGCATAGTACTTTAGATGTGGTTTATAGTATTTGCTAAGATACTATTACTGCTTTCTTTGCTTCTTATACTAAAAAGAAAGTAACTTGAAAATATTTTTAAATATAGAATGCAAATCTATTTTTCCAATTATAAATATATATATATAGCAAATTGCATAAAATAGAATATCTACTTTATTATATAAATTATCTATTTCTGGGTAACAAATTTCTGCAAACTTAGAGACTTAAAACAATACGTATCATTTTGTCATATGTTCTGTGGATCACAAGTCCAAGCACAACTTAACTGGGCCCCAGAAGGTTGTAATCAAGGTGTCAGCTGCAGCTATGGTCTCATCTGGAAGCTGGACTGGGGAAGAATCCACTTCCAAGCTCACTCAGGCTGTTGGCAGAATTCATTTTCTTACAATAGGACCAAGGGCCCAGGATTCTAATTGGTTGCCAACTGGAAGTCACCCTCAGCTCCTAAAAGCTTCCCCCAGCTTCTTGCTACATGGACCACCCCCCCAGTATGGCTGACCACTTCTTTAAATCCAGTGAGAAAGAAAGAGTCTCAAGAGCTAGTCTACCAGCAAGACAGTCTTTTATACTATAACATAATCACAGGAGTGACATCTATTACCTTTGCCATATTCTATCAGTTAGAAGCAAGTCACAGCTTCCACTCACACTCAAGGGGAGTTGATTACACAAGGATGTGATCATTACGGGGTCATCCAAGTGTGTGTCTGCTACCCTCCTTTTGCCACAGCATGACCTGTGGTAGTATGCAATGAAGATTAGCTAACTCATTCTACCTATCCAAGATAATGATTCTAAGTAGAGCTTCTCATACCAAGGTTTCCTGAGACTGGGGACATTTCTAAGACATTTATGGGAACTAAGGGGGTGTAACTAAAGGGTAGACTTAGAATTCTGTTTGCCCTTTGCTAATAAAGGTAAAAACAGTATATTAGCTATGAAATATCTGGACATGCTTCAGTAAACTCTTTTTGCATAGTCCCAAGCTAAGTGGGAGATTTTGGGGTCTTATTTTCTTTAAGAATTCAGTAAAAACATTTGCACAGTATTCAAGATGCCTAATTAACTCAAAGACCACCTGGTAGGATAAAACCTTGACATAAGGTAGAGCTCTGATTTCAGCTATGTTGCCTTAAACAGGCCAGGCATTCTGTGAATACACACTGATTTCAAATGAATCGAGACACTGCATTAGGGTCCCATGGGGGATGAGTGACTTGCACACAGTCACACTGTGAGTAGCTTAGGGTTTTATCTTCACATATTATATGGCAACAACATTGCCTTTCTGTCATAGCTCTTTCCCTCCTCAATTCCTTACACTGATATATAGATATATACACACATATACCCCATCTGATCTTAAAAATAAACTTTCAGCTCCATTTGAGATATGGCGAAACTGAACTTCATGAAGGTGAAATAATATTCCAAACATTATAAAGTGTATCTGATGAAGCCTAAATACAGATTCAAATTTGTCAGATTTAAGCACTGACTTAAAGTAGTGCTCTCTCCATTACACCACGCAAACTTCCCATTTCTAGTAAGGCTTCAGTGGTACTCTAAACAGGGAAAAGGTACAACATGCTACTTAAAAATTGTCTCTCCAAACATTCATAAAATCTGTTGTAAACATAAAAACAATTACTGCCATTTTCAAGCTTTCTACTGCCAGAGTGAAAGAGAGTATTGGCGTGTACCAGTCCCTGGATACTATGGGTATCTTAAACATGCAGTCACTTACCAGATACCAGCACCACTTCACAAAGAAAATGATTTAATGCAATGCCCCAACACAGAGAGATGGAAAATTTCACTGGCTACTTACAGACAAAAAGAGGAAGTTAGAAGAAAACATACATTTGTCAAGTATTCCATAGCCAGTTTCTTTAGGGACTTTAAGTTATTATTCAGATTATGAGATGAATGTGTGTGACCCCAAAATTCATGTGTTAAAATCCTAACTTCCAAAGTGATGGCATTGGGAGGCAGGGTCTTTGGGAAGCAATTAGGTTTAGGTTTAGATGAGGTCATGAGGGTAGGATCCTCATGACGGGATTAGTGCCCTTAAAAGAAGAGACTGCAGAGCTCTCTCTCAATCGCTCTTCCCTCTCCCTCTCTTCTCTGTGAGGATGCAGCAAGAAGGCAGTCATCTGAAAGCCAGGAAGAGAACCCTCACTAGAACTTGACCATGCTGCCCCCTGATCTTGGACTTCCCAGCCTCCAGAACTGTGAGAAATAAATGTTGTTTAAGCCACACAATCTATGCTATTTTTTTATAGCAGCCTGAATTAACTAAGACAATTCCTTTTTCCATACAATATTCCTGAGAAGCAGGTGGTTTTCTTCCATTTACCAGTGAGGAAACTAAAGGTCAGAAGAGTTTAAAATTTTTTATAAGTAATGAGCTGTAGAGATGGATTCCAACCGAAGTCTATGTGACACCAAGATCTGTGTATATTCTACCATACCAGGTTGTCTTCCTTCTACTTTACTACTAACAGTGTGACTATTGGCAAATCACTTGCCTGCCATGAGACTCTAGTTAGACAATCCCTTAGCTCCCTTCCCTTGAATTGTGAGCTTCCATGATTCTGACTCACAGTAACTAGTTAAAAGCATCATAGTGAGTGACGTCACCAAGATGGTGGAGTAAGAGACCCCAGCCTACATCGCCCCACAAGGATCAACATTTAGACAGATATTTACAAACAAAACATACTTGGAGAGCTCTGGAGTCTACTTAAGACACTTCAAAAACATAATGAAACAAAAAACTTGAGACACTTCAAAAACATACTGAAACAAAAAACTTTCCCGCACAAAAAGGGAAGGAAAATAGTTTCATTTTTACCTGCATCATCCCATCCCCCAACTTGGCCTTGCTCAGTGCCAAGAAGAAACTCCCTGGCTACAAAGAGTTCCCCTCACAGGGAAAGAAAGAGTACGGTGAACAATCAGCTTCCCCAGCTTTTTGGGGCAACCCAAGAAGATCCTGCTTTGGGATCAAACAAAAATGAAACCACAACATACCAAAACTTATGGGTTGCAGCAAAAGCAGTGCTGAGAGGGACATTTATAGGGATAAATGCCTACATTAAGATAAAAGAAAGATCTCAAATAAACAACCTCACTTTATACCTTAAGGAACTAGAAAAAGAACAAACTGAGCTGAAAGTTAGCAGAAGGAAGGAGATAACAAAAATCAGAGCAGAAATAAATGAAACAAAGAATAGAAAAATAATAGAAAAGATCAATGAAACTAAGAGTTGGGTTTTTGAAAAGATAAACAAAACTGACAAAACTTTAGTTGCACTTACCAAGAAAAAGAGAGCAACAACTCAAATAAAATTACAAATGAAAAAGGAAACATTACAACTGATACAACAGAAATAGAAAGGATCATAAGAGACTGCTGTGAACAATTACATACCAACAAATTGGACAACCTTGAAGAAATAGATAAATTCCTAGAAACATAACCTACCAAGTCTTAATCATGAAAAAACAGAAAATCTGATCAGACCAATAACAAGTAAGGATATTGAATCAGTAACCAAAACTTCTCAACAAACAAAAGCCCAGGACCAAAAGGCTTCACGGATAAATTCTACGAAACTCTTCCCAAAAAAACTGAAGAGAAAGTAACACTTCCAAAGTCATTTTATGAGGCCAGCATTACCCTGATACCAAAGCCAGATAAGGATACTACAAGAAAAGAAAACTACAGGCCAACATCCCTGATAAATACAGACGCAAAAATTCTCAACAAAATACTAGGAAACCAAATTCAAGAGCTCATTAAAAGGATAATACAGCACAATCAACTGGGATTTATCCCTGGGGGGCAAAGATGTTTCAGTATACGCAAATCAGTAAATGTGATACACCATATTACTAGAATGAGAGACAAAAATCATATGACCATCTGAATAGATGCAGAAAAAGCATTTGACAAAATACAACATCCTTTCATGATAAATATTCTCAACACATTGGGTATAGAAGGAATGTACCTCAACATAATAAAAGCCATATACAAAAAACCCATAGCTAACATCATACTCAATGGTGAAAAGTTGAATGCTTTCCCTCTAAGATCAGGAACAAAACAAGGCTGCCTGTGCTAACCACTTCTATTCAATATAATACTGAAAGTCCTAGTCAGAACAATCATGCAAGAAAAAGAAATAAAAGGCATCCAAATCAAAAAGGAAGGATTAAAAGTATCTGTTTGTTGATTACATAATCTTGTATAAAGAAAATTCTAAAGACTCCACAACATAAACAAAACAAAAACCTGTCATACCTAATAAACGTCGTAAAGTTTCAGGATACAAAATGAACATACAAAAATCAATGGATTCTATACACTGACAATGAACTATCTGAAAAGAAATAAAGGAAATAATCTCATTTTACAACAGCATCAAAAATAATAAAATGCTTAGGAATAAATTTAAACATGGAAATGTAAGATCTATACACAGGAAACCATAAGACGTTGAAGAAAGAAACTGAAGAAGACAAAAACACATTGAAAGATAGCTCATATTCATGGATTGGAAGAGTTAATATCGTTTAAATGTCCATACTACCCAAAGTAATCTATAGATTACATACAACTTCTATCAAAATTCCAATGCCATATTTCACAGAAATAGAAAACAAAATGCTAGATTTCACATGGAACAAAAAAGACCCCAAATGGCTAAAGCAATCTTGAGAAAGAACAAAGTTGGAAGCATCACACTTTCTGATTTCAAACTGAAGTATAAAGCAATATTAATCAAAACAGTATCGTACTGGCCTCAAAATAGACATATAGACCGATGGAACAGAATTGAGAGCCCAGAAATAAATACATGCATATATGTTCAACCAATATTTGACAAGGTATCCAAGAATAATACTCAATAAGGAAAGAATAGTTTCTTCAATA
This sequence comes from Neophocaena asiaeorientalis asiaeorientalis, assembly GCF_003031525.2. Classification (NCBI taxonomy): domain Eukaryota; kingdom Metazoa; phylum Chordata; class Mammalia; order Artiodactyla; family Phocoenidae; genus Neophocaena; species Neophocaena asiaeorientalis. Next base: position 1,509,295 of record NW_020174427.1, read on the forward strand.
AATGGTGCTGAGAAAACTGGATATCCACATTCAAAACAATGATATTGGACCCTTCTCTTACACCACTCACAAAAATTAACTTGAAATGGATTAAGGATGTAAAACTCCTAGAAGAAACATAAGATGAAAAGCTCCTCGAGGGCTTCCCTGGTGGCGCAGTGGTTGAGAGTCCGCCTGCCGATGCAGGGGACGCAGGTTCGTGCCCCGGTCCAGGAGGATCCCACGTGCCACGGAGCGGCTGGGCCCATAAGCCATGGCCACTGAGCCTGCACATCCGGAGCCTGTGCTCCACAACGGGAGAGGCCACAGCAGTGAGAGGCCCGCGTACCGAAAAAAGAAAAAAAAAAGCTCCTCAACATCGTTCTTAGTAATGATTTTTTTGGATATGACACCAAAAACACAAGCAATAAAAGTGAAAATTAACAAGTGGGACTACATCAAACTTAGAAGCTCCTGTACACCAAAAAGCAATTAACAAAATGAAAAGGCAACCTGAAAAATGGCAGAAAATACTTGCAAGCCATATATACATCTGATAAAGGGCTAAGATCCAAAATATAAGGAATTCATACAACTCAGTAGCAAAAAAAAAAAACAAACCTGCTTTAAAAAATGGGCAGAGGACTTGAATAGACATTTTTCCAAAGAAGACATACAAATGGCCAACAAGTACATGAAAAGGTACATGATTAACCATCAGGGAAATGCAAATCAATACCACAGTGAGATACACCTCATACCTGTTAGATTGGCTATTATCAAAAGGACAAGTGGTAACAAATGCTGGCCAGGATGAGGAGAAAATGAAATCCTGGTGCACTGTTGGTAGGAGTGTAAACTGGTACAGCCACTGTGGAAAACATTATGGAGTTTCCTCAAAAAATTAAAAATAGAACTACCATGTGATCCAGCAATCCCACTTTGGGTATATACCCAAAGAAGATGAAATCAGGATTTCGAAGAGATATCTGCACTGCAGTATTATTTACAATAGCTAAGACATGGAAACAACCTGTGTCCTTTGATAGATGAATGGATAAGGATGATGTGATACACACACACACACACACACACACACACACAGGAATATTATTCAGCAATAAAAAGAAGGAAATCCTGCCATTTGCAACAACATGGATGGACCTTGAGAGCATTATGCTACGTAAGATAAGGCAGACAGAGAAAGACAAATATTGTATGATCTCAGTTATAAATAGAACATAAAAACATTAAATGCACGGAAACAAAGAGTAGAATGATGGTTGCCAGGTGTTTAGGGATGAGGGAAATGGGAAATGTTGGTCAAAGGGTACAAACTTTCAGTTATAAGATGAATAAGCTCTGGGGATCTAATACACAGCATGGTGACTATAGTTAACAAAACTGTATTGTGTACTCGAAAGTTGCTGTGAGAATACAGTTTTTTTTTTTTTTTTTTTTTTTTTTTTTGCGGTACGTGGGCCTCTCACTGTTGTGGCCTCTCCCGTTGCGGAGCACAGGCTCCGGACGTGCATGCTCAGCGGCTATGGTTCACGGGCCCAGCCGCTCCGCGGTATGTGGGATCTTCCCGGACCGGGGCATGAACCCATGTCCCCTGCATCGGCAGGCGGACTCTCAACCACTGCGCCACCAGGGAAGCCCCGAGAGTACAGCTTTAATGTTCTCATCATAACAACAAAGTTGTAATTATATGAGGTAAAGGATGCATTAACTAAGCTTATTGTGATAAACATTCACAAAATATACGTCTCAAATCATCACATTGTACACCTTAAACTTACACAATGTTATATGTCAATTTTATCTCAATGAAGCCTAAAATACAATAAAAGTGTCATAGTAATTGAAGCAAGAAAAAAGAACCTCTTTTTCTCTTTCTTTTTAAACTAGAAAAAAAAACTACATAACTTTTAAAATATATAAAAAGAATGTTAAATTAATTTCCTAGGGCTTCTGTAACAAATTAACACAAATTGGGTCACTCAAAAAAACAGAAATTTATTCTGTCATCTCTTGAAGCTAGAGGTCCAAAACCAAGGTGGTGGCCAGGTTCACTCCTTCTAGAGGCTGTAAAGGAAGATATGTCTGTGCCTCTGCATAGCTTCTAGTGGTTGCTGGCAATTCTTGGCATTCTCTGACTTATAGATGCATCACTCCAATCTCTGCCTCTGTCTTTATGTTGTTCTTCCTGTGTGTCTGTGTCCGAATTTCCCTCTGCTTGTAAGGACATCAGTCATTGGACTAGGGCCCATCCTAATCCAGTATGACCTCATTTTAACTTGCTGACATCCACAAAGATGATTTAGAAATAAGGTCACATTCACAAGTACTGGGATTAGGACTTGAACATATCTTTTGGGGCAACAGAATTCAACCCATAACAGGGAGAAACTACTTACCATGTACTCCTGGACCCTAAAGCCAGAGTTAAGTGAGTCAGAGTCAGGTGAAAGGTTAAGGTAGGACACCGTTAGGGATGTAGGGTGGTGCAGCCATCCTGGGAGAGAATGATGAGTCAGCACAGGGAATCATGAATAGTTGCAGAGCATGCTTTCCAAGGCAAGAGTTTTTAATTTTAGGTAAAACTGGGTTGGTTCCCTATCTCCTAAGAAGAGGATAAGGAACTAGAGGTAACAGAAAAAGGAGAGAGAGGTAGAGGAAGGCAGTTATATTAAGGAAACAAAAATGAAAGTTAGACTGATGATTTAAAGGAAATAGAGACCAAAGCTTCATAAGCATTAAGTATAAATATTCAAAGCAAATATAAGTCAATAAGGCTATGCCAAACAGTTCACGTACAAAATCAAAACTGTATCACTTAGTAAAAATGTGAATGTAGTTTTAATGAGTCACTGAATAAATACATTCTCATGAATTACTCCCATTTTTGAGAATACTATTTGCTGGAAAATCAGTCTCAAGATAATTGTACACAAACAGAAGGGGCCAAGGAAAAACCCCAGGCACTAACTCTCTAAAACTTTGGAAACTATAAATGAGTAAAACTTTGTTCTTGGGATTACTTATACTTGTAATGACTGCTTTATTCAGTCTTTGGTCTCCCTTCATTTCCCTTTGATGTCTCCACAAATCAGTGACAGCTACAGCATTTCTGCTGAGGCAGCACTTTTCCCCCAAGTGATCTCATAATATCTGAGAGAATATTTGGAACTTCATACACTCCTTGATATGCAAAAAAAGACCTTATTTTCAAGTGCCTCAAGCCAAGACAAGGATTGCATAAATCATGTGATACAGAATAGAGAGGACAAATAAAATACTCTATAGGATTAAAGTTTAAATATTTGTGCCGGAAAATATTACCATTGATCTTTGGAATCTTGAGAACAAAGATTTAACCATATATTTACTTGAATCCTTGACACTGTATTTTCTACACTAAGTAAAGCAGCATGAAAGAAAACCATCGGCAATAGCAGAATAAAATGAAAGGCAAAGAGGGAAATGGACATTTGCTCCCTTCATGATGAAAATAAAAAGTAGAGATTTGTTAAATGAATTCAGAATGTGCAATTTTCTGTTCCATTAAATTCTTTATTATCTTCTCTTCCTCTTTCCTTCTGACCAAAAGTCTTTACACCATCTTTACAACTGGTTCTGTGAGACAATGGATCTGAGGAGTACAAAGTAGACTGTAAACGAAGTAAACGAAGTATAGTAAACGAAGTATAGTAAACGAAGGATAGAGGCTTTTGTGGATGCTTTCAAATGGCATTTGGATTCATAATCGGTTTCTTTCCTAAATATAGAAATATAATCATTCCTCTGTCTTGTAAGACAACTATTATCGCACTGATCACAAAACTGAAACTAGTTACCACTTTGAAAAACCCTGAAACGGGCTAAAATAAGATAGAAGGCAATGGGGTAGCTTTTCCGAAGACACATCATACATAAATTGCTGTACTATTAAAAAATCATGGTGACACTTTTTCCTCCTCAATTGAAAAAAAGTTTCTTTGACTACTAGAGAGAATATACAATATGCACTCTACTTGTAAGATTTTCAGATCCCTAAAAATACTACTCATTAGAGCAAAGCATTTTTCCCATTATGGCAGGAGTTGAGGCTCACATCAATAGACAAATTTGTGTTGTTTTACCTGGATACTTGAATAGCTCCAAGCAAAAGCAACCATCATACTGGTACATTACTCTTCCCCTCTAAAATTTAGCTGTGAATAAGATGCTTCAGAACTTCCATCAGGACATTCCATGATACAGTCTTAAAATGAACAAATTTTTGCAATAACATGAATAATTTTTGTAAACAAGAGGGCAGCAAGCCTGGGGAGATGAGTGAACCTGTTCCTCTGGACCTAATTGCTTGGCTGCAATCTCATTTTCCATCACACTTTATTTAACTTTTCTTTACTTATATCACATAAATTAACTCAGCAGCCATGCAGAATAATTTTGCTTCATTTAGACCTAAATTAATGAGCGTGATCACAAAGCCATGTGTACAATTTCAATGAAGATACACTATAATTATTCTATTGTATGGGTTAGCATTTCAGCCGTGTATTAATGTATTTTGAATGCATAATATATGATGCTCTTGTGGTCTTCTGCCATAACACTCTACTGAAAAATATCCTCCAGTTAAGAATTGCTAAAATAAATTATTACACACAAAGGAAGGAAAAAGAAAGGGGGAAAAATCAGGAAGAAAAAAGAAATGACAAAGGGAGAAGTATGCTCCCAGGAATTCATTTCCTCATATAAATTTTATTTCCACATCGCTTCATTAAGTAATGCATTAAGTTGTGCAACAATAGATCATATTTTTTTCTCAGCATTTAAGTGAGGGGCTTTGCAGATAGGGAACTCTGGGCATTTGAGCATATGTAAGAAATGGAGAACAGAAATCACAAAAGAACACAGGCACTTATGTCTGCAGTCAGTCATGAGTTATGCCAGTATCAGCTCGAGACCATGAATTATTTTTGCCCACGCCATACAGTTCATGGAGCCGTACTCAGGAAATATTACACCCTTAGGGCAGGCAATTATATGTTTTTAGGATTAATGCCAAACAAGACAATGTTTCAGAAGTAGACACATTCTCTTTTGAAGAGCTTTTAGTTATAAAAGTCATTTTTTCTTCCCGACCCTTAACGCCTTCTAACCCCCCTCCTTTTCCCCTACTTTATAAAAGGTATAAAATACTGCATCCACCTGCTAACACTCATAGACCAATAACTTTAATTTTTGGCACTTATTTACAGGCTGAATAGACCCATCCACACCTGCTTTCCCCTTAATTAGCTGGCTATCTAAAGGCTGCAGATTGGAGGCTGCCAGCTTCCTCAACTAGAGGAAGATCATTTAGTGGCTGATGTAAGAGAACAGGAAGTGGGGAAAGAAGGAAAAAGGATCTTTCTTTTTTTTTTTTACATCTTTATTGGAGTATAATTGCTTTACAACGGTGTATTAGTTTCTGCTTTATAACAAAGTGAATCAGTTATACATATATCCCCATAACTCTTGCATCTCCCTGCCACCCACCCTCCCTATCCCACCCCTCTAGGTGGTCACAAAACACCGAGCTGATCTCCCTATGCTATGCGGCTGCTTCCCACTAGCTATCTATTTTACGTTTCGTAGTATATATATGTCCATGCCACTCTCTCACTTCGTCCCAGCTTACCCTGCCCCCTCCCTGTATCCTCAAGTCCATTCTCTAGTAGGTCTGTGCTTTATTCCTGTCTTGCCCCTAGGTTCTTCTTTTTTTTGTTTTTTTTTTTAGATTCCATATATATGTTAGCATACAGTATTTGTTTTTCTCTTTCTGACTTACTTCACTCTGTATGACAGACTCTAAGTCCATCCACCTCACTACAAATAACTCAATTTCGTTTCTTTTTATACTTGAGTAATATTCCACTCCATATATGTGCCACGGCTTCTTTATCCATTCATCTGTTGATGGACACTTAGGTTGCTTCCATGTCCTGGCTATTGTAAATAGCCATTTTGGTACATGACTCTTTGAATTATCGTTTTCTCAGGGTATATGCCCGGTAGTGGCATTGCTGGGTCATATGTTAGTTCTATTTTTAGATTTTTAAGAAAGCTCCACACTGTTCTCCATACTGCCTGTATGAATTTACATTCCTACCAACAGTGGAAGAGGGTTCCCTTTTCTCCACACCCTCTCCAGCATTTATTGAAGATCCGTTTATCTGTTGTTGGATTCTGTTTGCTAGTATTGTGTTGACGATTTTTGCATCTATGTTCATCAGTGATATTGGCCTGTAGTTTTCTTCCTTTGTGACATCTTTGTCTTGTTTTGGTATCAGGGTGATGGTGGCCTTGTAGAATGAGTTTCGGAGTGTACCTCCCTCTGCTATATTTGAGAAGAGTTTGAGAAGGATAGGTGTCAGCTCTTCTCTAAATGTTTGATAGAATTCGCCTGTGAAGCCATGTGGTCCTGGGCTTTTGTTTGTTGGAAGATTTTTAATCACAGTTTCAATTTCAGTGCTTGTGATTGGTCTGTTCATATTTTCTATATCTTCCTGGTTCATTCTTGGCAGGTTGTGCATTTCTAAGAATTTGTCCCTTTCTTCCAGGTTGTCCATTTTATAGGCATATAGTTGCTTGTAGTAATCTCTCATGATCCTTGGTATTTCTGCAGTGTCAGTTGTTACTTCTCCTTTTTCATTTCTAATTCTATTGATTTGAGTCTTCTCCTGTATTTTCTTGATGAGTCTGGCTAGTGGTTTATTAATTTTGTTTATCTTCTCAAAGGACCAGCTTTTAGTTTTACTGATCTTTGCTATTGTTTCCTTCATTTCTCTTTTATTGATTTCTGATCTGATCTTCATGATTTCTTTCCTTCTGCTAACTTTGGGGTTTCTTTGTTCTTTCTCCAATTGCTTTAGGTGTAAGCTTAGGTTGTTTATTTGAGATGTTTCTTGTTTCTTAAGGTAGGATTGTATTGCTATAAACTTCCCTCTTAGAACTGCTTTTGCTGCATCCAATAGGTTTTACGTCGTTGCGTTTTCATTGTCATTTGTTTCTAAGCATTTTTTGAGTTGCTCTTTCATTTCTTCAGTGATCTCTTGGTTATTAAGTAGTGTATTGTTTAGCCTCCATGTGTTTGTATTTTTTACAGATTTTTTCCTGCAATTGATATCTAGTCTCATAGCTCTGTGGTCGGAAAAGATACTTGATACGATTCAATTGTCTTAAATGTACCAAGGCTTGATTTGTGACCCAAGATATGATCTATCCTGGAGAATGTTCCATGAGCACTTGAGAAGAGTGTGTATTCCGTGGTTTTTGGATGGAATGTCCTACAAATATCAATTAAGTCCATCTTGTTTAATGTATCATTTAAAGCTTGTGTTTCCTTATTGATTTTCATTTTGGATGACTATCATTATTCTGAATTCTTTTTCAGGTAGACTGCCTATTTCCTCTTCATTTGTTTGGTCTGGTGGGTTTTTGCCTTGCTCCTTCATCTTCTGTGTGTTTCTCTGTCTTCTCATTTTGCTTCACTTACTGTGTTTAGGGTCTCCTTTTCTCAGGCTGCAGGTTCATAGTTCCCATTGTTTTTGGTGTCTGTCCCCAGTGGCTAAGGTTGGTTCAGTGGGTTGTGTAGGCTTCCTGGTGGAGGGGACTAGTGCCTGTATTCTGGTGGATGATGCTGGATCTTATCTTTCTGGTGTGCAGGTCCACATCTGGTGGTGTATTTTGGGGTGTCTGTGGCCTTATGATTTTAGGCAGCCTCTCTGCTAATGGATGGGGTTGTGTTTCTGTCTTGCTAGTTGTTTGGCATAGGGTGTCCAGCACTGTAGCTTGCTGGTCGTTGAGTGGAGCTGGGTCTTGGCATTGAGATGGAGATCTCTGGGAGATTTTCACCATTTGATATTATGTGGAGCTGGGAGGTGTCTTGTGGACCAGTGTCCTGAACTTGGCTCTCCCACCTCAGATGCACAGCCCTGACGCCTGGCTGGAGCATCAAGAGCCTGTCATCCACACGGCTTTCTCACTCCAACAGCCAGTCACCCTTCGGACCACGTCCACATCGCTCCCCAGTGCCCCTGCCCCCAGCACGGGACACCTGGGGGAAACTTTCCCCTTGCCCCTCAATGCAAACTTGGCTGCCCCCCCAGCGCCTGCAAACCGTCCTAAGGATCTATCTTTTAGAGAAACCAGAGAGGGAAACATTAGTGCAAAAGGAGTAATCATTCATAAAGAATAAGGGAGTAAATATACATATATATATTATTACATATATTATTATATATACAGAATATATATTATGATATATATGTATATTTTTTAAGCAACTTGAAGCCAGAGAAATAAACAGCAGCCCTTACTTAGCAGTGATACAGTCACTTCTACTTAAGAACATCTGAAATCTTCCATGGTATCGAACTTTCTTCCAAATTTATTACCTAAGACAGCACCCTATATATCCTGGAAGAGGTGAAGTAAGTGACCCTTAATAGAGGAAAAATGACTCAGTTGGGGTGAGAAACCCTCAGGGCTCTAGACTTCACTCTGCCACTGACCCATCACTAGAATTTGGATAAGACGCATAACTAGGTTGCCTCAGGGTCCTCATGTGTAACGTGTGGGAATGAATATGACGGTCTCCATTCTTCCTTGACTTGAATATCCTGCTATTATTTCAGCCCCTCTCTTCAACGGAACTACCACTGAAGCTACCCAGAGAGGCAGGGGAAAAACATAAAATAATAGTGTATTGTAAAACTTCGTCACTTTTCACATGACTGGAATGTTTGAAAACTTTCAAACCAAAACAGGTGAATTTTAGAGCTTAGAGGAAAATTTAATGATGAACTACTTCAACTTTCTCACAGTACAGATGAGAAAACCAAGGCCTACAGTGATTTCTCCCGGCATCACAGAGCACAGTTAAGACTAGAAATCAAGTTCATCTGCCTACCTGCACAAATAACTGGTGATTTGGTAGTGAAAAAAAATCTGACTGTACACATGTGTCCTTAAGTTTGCACCAAAATAAAACTGCAGTCATTAGAAAAGAAGAGCATGCTGCATGCTAAAATTTAGGTACAAGTTTATCTTTCCATCACATAGTTTACAATCTTTTATATATGCAGTGGGTGCTCAATATAAATTTGGTGTAAATAAAAATATACTCTCCAAAGGCCCTTCCAGATTTGTACTAGACCAGCATATCTGTATGCTCCGGATATTCTGCAAGCATAGGTTCCATTTCCCTCAAGTTAATTATCAAACTCCTCACCGTGACCTAGAAGGCCTTGTTGAGCTGACCACTGCCTCACTTCTGCAGCTTTATCTCTACCTGTTGCTCACCCCCAGAAAACTGTAGTTTTCAATCATATTGACCTATTTGCAGTTTCACAGGACAACCCATTCTCTCCCATTTCTCCACTTCCCCTCACATTTTCACCTGCACTCATTTCCTATTCATCTTTCAAGTTCTGTATTTTACATCACTTCTTCCAAAAAGCCTTATATTTGACCCTCCTATGACCAAGTTAGTTGACACTACCAAGTTAGTGGATGCTGGTGCTTACTCCCACCTAGTAATTACTTCACTATATTGCACTTGCATTTCATTCATCTGTCTCTGCCACCACACAGTAAGCTTGTTAAGAGAAGGAATTTTCTTCTTCTCCATCAAATGCCCCACAGTGCTTAGCACTGTGATAGATGCTCAAAAAATATTTGTCAAATAAATTAATATCAAGACAGCTGAAATTATTATTATATTACTATGAATTCCTTTGTTCATGGGTATTTAAAGAACTGAACATGTGTCCTTACAATTTCCATAACAAAGTGTTAAAAGTCTTTTCCTTTATACTCATCGACCCATTGACTTTCCCAGGATCCTTCGAGCATCCTCAAATTTATGAGATTTACTAACTGAGGTATGAATGCAGAGCTGTTGGCTAGGATCACTCAACCACTGAATATTTTCTATTGCATTTCAGTCTTGTATAATAGTCAGTTCTAATTTTCCCCGGAGTGTACTGAAGAGAGTGCTTAGGAGCTAAATTCTGGAGCCCGACTACCTGAATTGAGTCTGTGCTGTGCCACTTAATGTAACCTCAAGCAAGTTGCTTCACCTCTCACTATGTCTCAATTTCCTCATCTGTAAACTAAGATAATAATATCAGTACCTACTTCACAGAGCCACTGGTGTTAAATTAGTTAATATTTGTAAAAATCTTACCACAAGAGGAATCGTTCAAATGCTTTCTTAACATTTTTGTGATGATAATGATCATCATAGTCATTATCCCTAAGCATTTTATACAAGTTACCTCATTTAATCTTCACAACAATTCAATGAAGGAGTTATCATCTCAATTACAAATTAATACATGAAAATTTGTAAAGTCTGAACTATTGGATGTTGCACAAGTTGTATCTGTGAACGTCAAGATTCTACTATATATCCTTTCCCCACCTCACCTCTACCCTCTAAAGGTAACTGCTCCTCAAACATCTTTATTCTATTAAAGTGAATATGATTCTCTGAGTTACCCACAAACACAAAGCCTTGGAATTATCTTCAATTTACCTCTCAGCCCAACATGCAGCCAATTCTCTTCTTTAATATCTCTTGCATCCCTCTCACCTTTTCATCCCTACTTCTGCCCTCTTCACTCACGTCCTCATCATCTCAAAATTAGATGGCCGCACATTTAATAACTCTTCGTTTTAGTTTTAAAAGCACATCAATTTCATAGAAATAGAGCTCTACCTTCAGGTATGAAGTTTTTTAAAAAAATTAATCCAATAAAAGGCAACCACAAACTTCTCCTGATATTTGCATCTCCTCTGCAAACCCAATCAAAAAAAGTAAAATAAACCAGAAAAAAACCACTCCATTCCAATGATCCCTACATCAACCACATCACACAGAAAGAGCTTCTGAAATAACCCAATTTGTCTGATTGGGAATGTAAACTCCACATCAAGTTGACTTCACACTTTCCTAGTAACTTATTTGTGCTTCGTTTTTTAGGATAGTTAAGCAAGAGGAGATGCTTACTTAGTGAAACGAATTAACTTCTCTTCTACAATTTGGTTTCCACTGTACTGATAGCTTTTTTAAGACCAATTATGCTCTGAGATATCAATAAACCTCTTTTCTCTGCAGCTCTTATAAATAAACAAATGAAAAGGAAGATCTATCTCAAGTCTCATTAAAGGTTTGTCAGTCTTCAGTTGGCTACGATAACCTCCAGTTAGATTTTTCTGATTCTTGTGACCTCTTGGTCATGATAAACTAAGAAAGGAAAACAGTTCTATGGCTCATAAGGTGGAGAGGGTTCTGAAGAGCAATCCAGGGACTAATCTCTGTGAGCTCACAACTCTAGGGCAGCCACAAAGTTTAAATTACCATCATAGCCTGACTGGATGTCCAATCTAGTAGACCAAATCCTATTTTATCTTCTTGGGAAGCATCTCAGAGCCAGAGATGTATTTCTATGCTGTTCCCTGTATCAAACAGTACATCTCATGCACAGAGAACATACCCAACGTCTGCAGGCACTCAGTCTACAATTCAAACAGTACCTGTTTACTTTGTTAATTGTAAAATAAAGAGCACATTTTTAGAGGTGAGCGTCTCACTGAGGGTCTTTCTCGGGCCAACCCCTACCATGGCTGAATTTAGAGAATAATGATTCCTTTAGTTAATAATGACACCTTGAATCCACATAACTTCTCTCCACTCTAGACTCAGGATACTTTTTTACAGATACAGTGTTATTTATACTCAGAATATATCTGTGATCCAAGAGTAAACTGTAAAAACTTTGAAACCATGGAGTTAATCAAAACCATCTTCCCCAGATTTGAGCTTTAGGGTAAAGGAGAGAAGAGGAATAGAAATTTGAGAGGAAATAAAAATGGACATATCTTAGTATTTAAAGAAATCCTTTAAAATACATAAAGATATTTTATTTGAAGATACAGGTTTCCTATAAAATTACTGCATTTGGTACAGTGACATATTAAAATTTTAAGATAGTAGAATCACATAATAATTATAAAGTGATTATTGAAATTACTCAGCCTTTCTAAGTTAAGCCAATATTTTAAGACATAGAGAAAATCCTACCAGAAGAAATTAATTGCCTAATTTTAAAGAAAGAGAGAGAAGAAAAGTGAAAAAGAGTAAGATGTTTGGTTTTCTGGACTTAGTGTTAACCATTTAAAATGTTGCATTTTCATTGAATTTTCTAAGGAAAAAAAAAGACAGGGAATCTTCCTGAATACTTTTTGCCATGGATGTTCTTTAAAATCATCTCTTATTCTGAACTGTCACCCTCAGAGGTCTCTGAGTCTTCTAATGTTCTCTTCTTTACATCTCCACAGTCTTTTGAAAACTGATGATTCTAAGACAAGAATCTTTCAAAGTGTCCCAATATGTGATATTTCTAAATGCAGACAAATTGTTTTCATGTTGCAAAAGATGAAATAAAAACCAGACTCAAGCAAGCAGGAGACTCAAGACTGGGTCGTGCAGAGCACTTGTCGCAGAAAGCCCTGGTTTGATAAACTCTCAGGCGATCCCTTGACTAAAGGCCTGAATGTGTGTTTTATTCTGTAACAATTTTGTTTCAAATCTAGTCAAATATGGTAGCAACCTATTTCTCCACTTCTACTTTTGAAAAGGATACTACTACAGACTGTTCCGGATCTCTTCTGTTAGCCCTATATGAATCCACTGTGCACTTTTCTCCACTGTGTGTCCTGGGAGGCTGACCTGGACGGACCACTCCATCAGCAAGTTTCTCACACTCTGGCTGCTGGTTGGGTTCTCTGGGGAGAACCCATTAGAGTAGACAGGAAATCAGAGGGTAGACAGAAATCAATGTAGACTATCCTATGAGCAAGCTTCTTACACTCTCTAACAGGAGAACCCATTAGTGTAGACAGGAAATCAGAAAGAGGAAAAGCTGAAGGTCAGGTACGCATTCACCCAGCTCTCTCTCTGCTGTCACCACAGGATGGATTAGTCCCTAGACTGAAGGTCACAGCTCCTGTCAAGCAGCCCTCTCCACCTATTTCTCTCCCTTTCAGGGCTCTGAGAACCCCTCTAGTCATTCTGGACTGTACCTTGTGGTTTGTCTACAATCTGAACACACTGTTGTAAATCGTCCCCTTATTAAACTCTATTCAAATTACCCAATATCCTGCCAGGACCTTAACTGACACAGATAGTATTCAACTCCCACTCTGAGAACAAATCAAGAGGATGAAGCCATAGCTACAGATCTCAAGTCATGAAAAGGAAATCCACACAGAAGACACAGCATCCTAGCTTGTGAAAAATAGTGCTGATCTCTGAAAGCTAGAAAGTGTCCAATTCATCTTTAAATGCTGTACTGCACTGTCTGCCTTTAAAACAGAAGGAACATATAATGTTTCCTAACAAATAAAGCACAAAATAATTCTGAAAAAATGTCTTTAAAAGTAATTTAGTAGGATTTAAATTCTAGGTAGCAAAATATAAAATACTTATCCTAATAATGGTTTTTATAATTCTAGAGTATTTTTCCCATCGAGTACTATAATACTTTAAAATATTTCCAGGGGAAACAGAAGAGAAATCTTGAAGTTTTTCCTCCCTCCTTGCCCATTAGTTTTTTTAAAGCTTTTCTGTTTCTAAATAGGTAGACATTTTTAACCTCATTTGAGAACTGGGAAAGCTGAGGCATGGAGAGATGGCACAGCTCACCAGCATTGGGAATAAACTTCCATCAAAGGTCATCCAACTCGTCTTAGAATTCATAACTCTCAGCCTACCTGCAGAAAACATATGAATATCATGACTCAAAGATAATATCAAGTAATTCCTGCTAGAAGTAATCCTCTGACCCACAGTGCTGATACACTTCTTTCACACACACATTTTAATAGTCCATTTGGTCCCAATCCAAGACACAGCCCAGAGTTATAGCCCTAAATGAATTCCCCTACACTTTTCATTTCTTCTAGGGAATTGGACTAATTATAGTGACTACTTTGGAGAGAGCAATAGTTTGAAAACATTGCCTGAGGGATACAAAAGTTGTTTTATTTCATAATTAGGCATTTCTGTCCCAGGGGCATTTTGTAGTCATGGTTTGAAATAACAGCCATTATTTTATTACAATTTTCTATTTTTTGCACATAAAAATATTTAGAACATGTTTTTAGCTGAGTTTTATTAGTCATAATGCCAGGAAGAGCCTGGTGTTATGGATGATGAAATTATCTTTGAGGGCTTCCCTTTAGTGTTATTTCTTCCTTATAGTCTCGGTGCTTGGTACTAGAACTGAAATTTAAAGTGGAAATGGAATATTCTATCTGCTTGGGGAAGTGACCCGTACATGAGGATAAAGTGAACCCCACCCCTCTGTCTTTCCAATTCCTTAACCTTAACCAGCACTGTATCTTCTTTGCCACATGTATAGCTACTTATGCCTTGGGTAATGCTCTATTAAGAAGAACTAGAAACATGGAATTGATTCAGTAGGCACAGAAGTAGCAATTTTAAAACAATTGACATTAAATAATGCCCTCATCAGGCAACTGGATTAAATTTCCCTCTTGGGAGATCTAATAACCACAAGGTTGTGTGCATGTACTGGCACACACATATATGTAGAAAACAGAATAATGAAGTCATGGAAACAGAAAGGATTGTCTAATATATCTAGGCAATTCTTTAATACAACACAGGAGTCACCTCTATAATATCCATCAAGTATTTGCAGAAATTCTTCTAGGGACAAGGCATAAGTCACCTTACAACACACACCACACTCGTACTCTATGAGAATATTATTCTTTATGTAACGACAAAATCTTGTTTCCCCTTCACTTCTGTACACTGATACCAGTTCTTCCCTTTGGGGATAAATAGCAAAATCCTAAACTTTCTAATACATTATAGCCTTACAAGTGTCTGAAAAATAATTATCAAGTCATTCATAGTGAAGAATATCATTTTTTGCTAGCCAGTACCCATCCTTCTTCTTACCCTTCTTCTGGCAACAGCATCTAGTTTTCCTTTAGTGCCACACCTTCCTCACTCTTAATCCATGTGGTTTTTTGCAGGGGTTGGAGCTACACACTTCTGGAATGGGCAATAAACATATACAAATTTCCTGTCCCAATGGTCAGTTTATAACTGGGCATTTGACAAAAACTAAATCAATGAGACCCAATTCCACTTATTTTTTGACAGAACGTTTGAGAAAGAAAAGCTCTCTTTTTGCTTTGGGTTGTTAGTTTTAAAACGATGCAAACTCAAAGTTTCAGGCACCACCTCATGGAGAGGTTTTCGCCTGAGAAGGAAGCCAAATAAATCAGAGCCAAAGATAGAGGAAAGAGATCAGACGACATGGTTTGAAACCTGGATATCAGCTGAACTTTATGCCAGGCCTAGTCCCGGCCTTTTCAGTTATTTACATAAGTCAATCCATTTTACTTTTTGCATAAGTCAGTATGAGTCATCTCTAACCAAAAGAGTTCTGAGTAATATAGAGCTTTTCTGGATTTTATTCTTTCTAAGCACATCACAGTTCCTCCAACTATTCTTTAAATGACAGGTCTTCCTAGCTTTTCACCAACTCAATAAACTCACTGCTTGACCTGTTCCAGTGAGAATGAGTTTCATAAACTCTTACCCAGAACTAAACCCAAATTATGAGATGTTTACCATTAACTGATCTGAATATGGTAACTATCACCTCAACTCAATATTACATGAATAATATTGTGATGGTTAATTTTCTATGTCAATTTGGCTAGGATATGATACCCAGTTGTCTGATTAAACACCAATCTAGATGTTGCTGTGAAGGGTAGACTTTGAGTAAAGCAGATTACCCTCCAAAATGTGGGTAAGCCTCATCCGATCCATTGAAGGCCTTAAAGAAAAGATGGAGGTCCCGATAAAAGAAAGGAATTCTGACTCCAGACCGCCTTCACACTCAAAACTGCAACACTGTCTCCTGCCAGAATTTCTAGCTTGCCTGATTTCAGACTTACCAGCCATCTACCAATTAATGCACGTATGTCTATGTGTGTGTGTGTGTCTGTGTGTGTGTCTGTGTCTGTGTATACTACTGGTTCTGTTTTCTTCTACTCTGCTGATTCAAATAAGGATATAATACTCTTTCTTTATGTAGAGCTTTCAGACAATAAAGACACTCAATCCTTTTACTTGCATGAAGACTCCCATCTTGTAATTGCTCAATTCATTGTTTTAAACTAAGCTCTTTATACTTTATATGTAGGCCTACTTTCCATCAATTGAGATTCTTTTCTTAAAGATTCCTTCATCTAGCACATTCATTAAGGTTCCCAGATTGGGACCTACACACATTTGGTAAGAAGGCTTTGATCTCTTCATTCTAGTAATTAGAAAAACGTTCATTAAACTATATCTTATATTGGAGCCCTGCTGCACACAACTCAAGGCTCCCATCAATCAGTATCCGAGTGTATGAGCTCTTTAACCAGTCGTTAATCCACCTAACAGGATTATCACCCAGCCCAAACTTCTCCTTCTTGCCTGCAAGAATATAAAAGTTTCCAATGCATGCCCTGTGGAAATAAAATAGCCTATGTTCACAGAATTCTGTCCATCTTTGAATCTAATAACCTATGTAAAAATAGTTACTTTGACATAAATTGTTTGTGGACTCATTCTGGTTTTAAATGGTCAGTTTTTCTTTTGTGAAGAGTCCTGATAAACAACTCATCTAGAATTTTGCCAGAGTGCCATCAATATACTAGCATAGGGACTTCCCTGGTGGCACAGTGGTTAAGAATACACCTGCCAATGCAGGGGACACAGGTTCAATCCCTAGTCCGGGAAGGTCCCACATGCTGCGGAGCAACTAAGCCCATGCACCACAACTACTGAGCCCGCACACCCTAGACCCTACGCGCCACAACTATTGAGCCCACACGCTACAACTACTGAAGCCTGCAGGCCTAGAGCCTGTGCTCTGCAACAAAAGAAGCCACTGGAATGAGAAGCCCACACACCGCAACGAAGAGTAGCCCCCACTCACCGCAACTAGAGAAAAGCCCTCGT
Organism: Neophocaena asiaeorientalis asiaeorientalis; assembly: GCF_003031525.2. Classification (NCBI taxonomy): domain Eukaryota; kingdom Metazoa; phylum Chordata; class Mammalia; order Artiodactyla; family Phocoenidae; genus Neophocaena; species Neophocaena asiaeorientalis. The sequence continues at coordinate 1,526,396 of NW_020174427.1, forward strand.
GCAGCAGCAGCAAAGACCCAACACAGCCAAAATTAAATAAATAAATAAATTTATCAAAAAAAGAAAAAGAAAATGTGCATAGTCTATATAATAACAACCATGTTATACAAATCAGCAAAACTCTTCACTGAAAGAAAAGCCTAAGAAAATACACCGAAAATAATATGGTTGTGACACGCTAGATACTAAACTTCTTATAAAGAGTGTGAATTACTTTTACAAGTAAAAGAATAACAACAGGTTCTACTTTAAAGAATGGGTTGAGGGGTTCTGTTTTTTACCAAAACTTACAGGATCTGGGCGTGTTTTTATAATAGCCAGTTAAAAAGTCAAGAAAAATGATGAAAAGTGATCGCAATTACAGAATAACATGAGGGAGAAAGATAATGAGTCAGTCAAATTATGTTATAATCTGTAAAACCTAAGAAATGCTCTCCTTTTTCCCACCACCACCACCCCCCAAAAATATATCTTCCTAATTGTGTTCTGCCAAACGTTCTTTCCAGCCATACTTAAAGGCATTGTCACTGCTCCATAAAAGGATTTCAGTCATGAATTAATGGTTAAATCATAGTTAGCTCATAACAGAGCCCTGAGCATGCAAGACTGATAAATTTTATTAAGGATGAGAGATAGAAGGAGAAGATAATTTGCCGTATGTAAAGCAGCCCCCCTTCACTTCTGAAATGCATCCCTGTGAGTCCTGAACACAGAATTCATGTGAATGTAGGAAATATCAATATACACTTAACACACTGAATTCTTTTTATGAAACCGTACTGTCAGAACGAATACCATTCTATGCGTAGCAGCAGTGAGCAAACCCATTCTGATTCGAGCCTTGTAATATATTAGTGATTTCTCCAATAAAAAGTGTCATGAGATGGTAGAAATATATAGTATGAGATGAGAAAAAAAGTGATTCCCATATAGAAGAAACTAAGATTGTGCTGTGACCCAACATATATTTATTAATAAAACTACACTGACAGTGAGAAAACTAAATCCCAGATATCAGACTTTTAGAAAAAGGCCATTTTCCAGATCCCATATGTAGAGGTAGGATAAGGGGTACAAAAGGCATACATATATGAGAAGAGAAGGACAAGTTAATGCAGAGGGTGTTTCCCTGAGAGTTGTCTGAGAGGCGACACATCAATGAAGTATAATAAAATGAGGTTCAAGGACAGGAGAGACTAGATTTGCATTGAACTGATCAGTGGGCTAGAGACAAGATGACTGATAGGCAGTGGGATAAGGAAAACAAAGCGAAGAGCAAAGCAGAGAAGTTAAGATGAAAGTGTTCAGGAAAGCAAGTCCATTAGTCCAAGGATAGAGAAGCAATTCCCTTTTAGTCCTTAAAACTTCCCTACTGAGCTTAGGAGAAATAACTAAAATTTATAATCACATGTTAAAGAAAACATATTAATTTCATTTTATCTCTCCAAAATTAAGTGATAAGTGACTGTTGACTTGTTTTTTAATAATAAGAATAAAAGATGAACTTTAAACCAGTGAACTGTCTCCTAGTACCTTCTCTTCTCCAACTCTGCACAATCCTTAATGATCCTTCTATGGAACTCGGCCCCCAGGCTGCACTCTGCTTCTCACTATAGAATACTGACCTCTAATTAAGGATTTTGCTAATGCCAGGGTTAATCAGATGAAATATAGTTTCGGTGTAGTTATAAAACTGCTCTGAATTCAGAGAAAGTTGGATAAATCAGTACCTATAAACACAGCCATGAGAGGACATACTGCTCTGAGTGATCCAAAATTGGCTTCTGAGTCTATTTTGACTACATGACATTTTCTATCACAAATATATAGGATTCTCAGGCTGAGATGATTTTCTTCTCATAGTGTTTTTCATGACCTTTAAGTGTCTCTAAATGTCCATACAGATTTATTTAAAAGAAATGTAAATATTAGTCTCAACAATAATAGAGCCATTTGACAATACATGCCTGTTGGTGTGATGCAACAGGAAGTACATAACATCACCTGTGGAGAGTTCTGGGCTTAAAAATGTTTACCTTGAAGCTAATCGTGGAGAAACAACCAGACAAATCCAAATTCAACCAAACAATCGGACTTGACTCTGCAAAACCGTCAGTGTTACAAAAGACTCTAAAAAACCGATGGGACGGGCTCCCCTGGTGGCGCAGTGGTTGAGAATCTGCCTGCTAATGCAGGGGACACAGGTTCGAGCCTTGGTCTGGAAGGATCCCACATGCCACGGAGTAACTTGGCCCGTGAGCCACAACTACTGAGCCTGCGCGTCTGGAGCCTGTGCTCCGCAACAAGAGAGGCCGCGATAGTGGGAGGCCCGCGCACCGCGACAAAGAGAAAGCCCTCGCGCAGAAACGAAGACCCAACACAGCAAAAATTAATTAATTAATTAACTCCTACCCCCAACATCTAAAAAAAAAAAAAATCCTAGCCCATTATCGTGGAAAACACTCAGACCCTTTATTAAAAAAAAAAAAAAAAACCCTAGACAATTTTCGGGGAAACCCCCCCGCCCCTTTATTAAAAAAAAAAAAAAAAACCCTAGACAATTTTCGGGGAAACCCCCCCGCCCCTTTATTAAAAAAAAAAAAAAAAAAAACCGATGGGAGAATCATTCCAGATTAGAAGAAACTAAATAGACATGACAACTAAATGCCAAGTGTGATCCTTACTTGGATCACTAGATTGAAAAAAGAATAACTAAATGGCATTACAAGGAGAGTTGGGAAATGTGAATATAGACTGAATGTGATATAATAATAATAGTATATCGATGATAAATTGGGATAATTTATTGTGCTTATGTAGAAGAATGCCTTTGTTCTTAGGAAACATGTCCTGAGCTATTTAAGAGTGATGTTCGCAACCTCCTTTCAAACTGTTTAGAAAAAAGAAAAAGAAAGTGTAAAAAGTGTAAAAAAGAGGGCTTCCCTGGTGGCGCAGTGGTTGAGAGTCAAGTGTAAAAAAGAAAGATATGCATATGCATATCTTACAATATGCATAGAGAGACAGAAACGGAGAAAAACCAATGTGGCAAAATGTTAACAATTGATAAAGAATATATTGGTGTTCATAGTATTTAACATTCTTTCAATTTTTCTATAGATATTTTATTTTCAAAATAAGATTGGGAAAAACACATGCAAAGCAAATAATACATAATCCTGTGATATAATGGGGGAAGCTTAGAAGTCCAAAGACTGGGTTGTGAATACAGCTCAGACAGATGTATCTTGGTGACCCTGGACAAGTAGCCTAACTTCTTGGGGCTTTAGTTTCCTCTTCTATAATGTAAGGTAGATAAACTGAATCATCTCTAAGGCCTCTTCCTATAATATGAGTAGGCACTTGGGAATAAAAATAGTCACGTGTCCATGCATGTGGGTGTATGTTGACATATGCAGATAGCATAATAAAATTGCTATTTCTCTTCATAAAATTACTCCCTGGTAATTTCATAATTTATAAATTATTCCTCCTCAGCACCTTGGCTAATTGTGTGTGTTTAATGATATTAGCTCACTTGGCACTAAAATTGTGTTTCTTGTTCCAAGAATCAGAGCTCTTATCTACCTTAAAAAAAAAAAGAATTCTACACAAAATAGCAAAGAAAAAGGAAAAAAGGACACAAGAGAGAAAGGGGGAAGGGAGGGAGGAAAGAAGGGAGAAGGGGAAGAGGGAAAGGGAAGGGATGGAGGGAGGAGGGGGAAGCAGGGGAGGAAGAAAGAATTCCAAGCTGAGGGATGCTCCAAAGAAGTGTATATTTAACACCAGAGCTGGATTGCAAAATGGGAACTAAGGTTCCTATTTAGTATCACAAATCCCTCAGGTGGTCATCACCAATTGAGAGTTGGAATGGGACCATCAGCCATTCTATTAACCCATATATATATCTATCTAACACATATGTGTGTGTGTGTATATATATATATATAATACATATGTGTAAAGCCCAACCATGTCGACTAGGAACCAAAACAATGAATGGAAGCAAAAACGGATAGTCCCAAGAAACAGAGTAGACCAGTTTTTTAAAACTGTACATATAACTTGCCCAAAACTCCACCTGATGCACCACTTTCCAAGATTAGAAAGTTTCTAGGACTATCAAGAAGTAGACCAATTTGACCAATACCCTTAGCTAAAAAATAAAAACAGAACAGAAATAAAGAAGAAGCTTCTGTTTATCTTTTTTAAATGCAGGACAGCAGCACAAAAACTCTATGTTCAAAAAAGTTAAAATTTTAAAAAATCACTCTAACTTAATGTTTTACTCTACACTTTTTTTTGAACATTTGTTACTTTTTTAAAATTAATTAATTTATTTATTTATTTTTGGCTGTGTTGGGTCTTCGTTTCTGTGCAAGGGCTTTCTCTAGTTGTGGCAATCGGGGGCCACTCTTCATCGCGATGTGCGGGCCTCTTACTACCGCGGCCTCTCTTGTTGCGGAGCACAGGCTCCAGACACGCAGGCTCAGTAGTTGTGGCTCACGGGCCTAGTTGCTCCACGGCATGTGGGATCTTCCCAGACCAGGGCTTGAACCTGTGTCCCCTGCATTAGCAGGCAGATTCTCAACCACTGCGCCACCAGGGAAGCCCCTCTCTATACTTTTTTGTATGTTCTGGTTTTTTAGACAATATGCTTTTTACTACTGCTTATTCTGATTTTTTGCTATGGCTATGGATTATCTTTTAAAATAAATTTAAAACCTTAAAAGGAAACAAAAAACCTCCACGTAAAGTAGCATCATTATTTACCTCTGTTTGAGATGAAGAAATTTCCAGAACTATCATAAACTGAGTTGATAAATATATTGACATCCATAAAGTGATTCTACAATTGGAAATTTTTTGAAACATTAGAAACTAATTTTAACTAATGTGAGAGTGTAGTCACTCTTCCCATCATTGGAAGATGGATTCTCTGTTTACTTTCATTATTCTTGGTGACCTGCTTTGGAGTTGCCATGAACCCACTGAAGAAGTTTTTTTTTAATTCTTTGATTTCCATCATATGGATACTTGACCTCATCATTAGCAAGGAGAGAAATGATTGTGGCAGAATGAAGTCGTATTCTATCCAGCTCTCCGTCAAGGGGACTGAAGCCCACCCTCTCTCCCAATCTCACCCTCTTTATTCTGCCCCCATTTTCCTCACCTACGCAATAGCCAAAAAAAAGCCCATAAAAGGATTCTCACCCACCCACCTTGACAGTGTGTCCTTGGCAATATTTCAGATGCAGTCTAGATGAGGATTTATCATAGTGACTGCCCACTTGTGACAGAATTGAGCACACCCACTCAGAAGTTAAACCTGTCATGGCAGCTTTCTATTGGAGCTTCTACTTCTTTGCCTGGGCCACTAAGGGACCCAGAAACTTGCCTGGAATTGTCAAAACAAGTCTACCCAGACCACGTATTCAACAACACTAAGAGTTTTAGTAAGACAACAAGAGGATACGTTAAAACACACACAATGAAGTAAGACGCACAGCACACACTTGTATAAACCAATAATAGAGATTACACAACGTCTACTTCTTCAAAACCAGCTCCTCCTCGTCCAGCAAACAGTCTCTTCTCCTTTCCAACCTGAATTTTTCCAGCGTGTGCTGATCCTCTTCTGCTGGTCCCTATCTTGCTCTGGAATACCTTCAATATGCTTGCCCCTAAGAGTTGTCCCAAAAGCTCAAGCTTTTCATCCATAAAGGCTAAGCAACTCATTTTAAATCATGAGTCTTTAGAAACTGATTCCTCCAGGAGATTTTTCTCCCATCAATATGCTGTGCAACATGTACAAAGTGTGCAAAATGTTGACTGCTGCCTCTACTTATTAACAGAAATGACTGCTTGATTCTGTAGCTCTCTCACTCACTTTTTTACAAATACCACCCTGATTCATCCCTCCTCCACCATGACCAGTATTCTGTGTGGTGTGACAATAAAAGAGCATTTTAACCCCCTTTGGACAGGAAACACAATTTCTTATTCGACCTTCATTGGATAATATCATGACTGTCCTTGGGTAATATTTCCCCCAATGGTAGCAGCAGTCTGGGAATGTTACTGGCGAGCATCACCTAATATATGGGGGCTACACTACACTGGCATGCACCCCAGCCCAAACTGCTGCATGAGCCATTTTTGGTGGCATGCAGGGCGATTGATATTCACATGCATCCTGATCTTCATCCTGCTCTCACGAGCACATCTCCCTTCTCCACAGGCCTTCTTCCCAACAGCTCAGGTACTGGAAGTTTGGCCTCTTGATAGAGAGAGAGACATAACTACATATATGGATATAACTAAAGCATTGATGTGACTTTAAGATCACCAGAACACCCAGTCCAAGTTCTTCCTCGCCCTTAAAATTCTCCATAAATCACATTGCCCTGCCCTACACAGGAAAATACTAGGTACGTCTACTGTAAGTCATCATCCTCATATTATTTCTATATAAAAGGCAAATAAATTACAGAATGTCTCCCCACCACCCACCAACATCCTCTCGTGGATCTCACTCCTAAGTAGAATTTAAGGCCAAAATACAGACACTGTTCAAGAAAGAACAAACCTAGTGACCCTTCCTATGCTAAGCAGCCAATCGTAACAGTGGAGCCAACACAAAGAGTGTGGCCCCATGGACAGGGAAGGAGTAACGATCCAAAAGAGAACTATTTTTTACCTGAGCAGTGATACAACAGCTGAGAGTTACAAGAGTTCATGTAAACAAAATAGTTGGAGCAGTTTGGGGAAAATTAGCAGTAACTACAACCAGTTGCCAAACCAATAGACATATAGTCCTGAATAACTCCTTCATTTACACAGTCAGAGCAGAATCCTAGTCAAAGCTAAGGGGAAGTTTAAGCAAAGCCAAAGCAGAGGCCACTGGCTGAATTGCAACACCATCATTATACCTTCAGGGTTCAACGCACATGGTATAGTATGTCCTGAACTTTTTTCATATATATATGTATGTATACACATATACAACAAAGTCATCTATCTGTAATCAATATTTTGATTGGCTACATTAAATAATCAACCTTGATTAAAGGCTATAGCCAAGTCTCATTAGCTGCGGTGTCTCCCCTTCGATTTTTGTTGGCTTGCTGGACTGTTTGGCCATTTTCACTAACTTCAATTAAGGAAAGAGAAAGAGGCAGAACTTTTAGAATTAGATGAAAACCTTTTGCCCTATTCCTGCAAGTCTTTCTTCCTATTAAATTGTATTTTCTGGCTTAAAATAAAATCTCTAATGATTATGCCTGTCATTATTTTAAAAATAATGATTAGTTGTTAAGGAATAAAAAGCACAAAGCATGTATATTTATTTCTCTGCCTTTCCCCTCCACTCAATGGCTGTAAAAGGTCAATGACAGTCCCACAGAAACAGGGGTTCTTTTAACTGCACCAGAAAATGCATTAACGACCTAAACAAGCTAGCTGCAACCATACCTTTGTTTGGCAACCTGAGTATTCTCTTCACTTAGTCCTGCTCATAGCAACACACAGAGGATTACTCTGCAGCCAGGGATAATAACTGATCCCATAATCCAGCACTAACACTTGGAAAGGTTAATTACCCTATTAAATCTTAGACATTACTAAGAAAATCTTTGTATAAACCTTTTAACTCACGACAAACGCGGCCTCCTTGGTGCCTTCGGTTTGTTACGCAATAAAGGTCTTCACCCTCCCACACTTTTCACCATTGTTTCCGGCATCTTCAAGAATATCCAGATGCACACACACAACGGGGCACACACATCTGCAAACCTGCACCGAGCAGCAGTGGAAGCTTCTTCCTTATACAAAGGCAGAAAGTGGGAGTGTGGTTGGAACAGATAAAGTAAAAACTCCTCACGTCTATAAATTGGCTGCATCAGAGATTAAGCAGCAGTGACAAAAACACTCAGTGATTCAAAGGCTGTTGCTGTGTCAAAAACCAGAGGTACCTAAAAGATTCAGGTTGTAATCCCCACACAAACTATATGCCCAATATGTGAAATGATGAGGAGGGTTCAATTCTTGATGCTTAGTATCAAAGTTTCCCTCTGGAGTATGATACTGGCAATTAGACTTTAGGGACACCTCTGTGCTTTCATTTCCACACTCACTATCAGCCTGTCATAGTTCCCTTTCTTCTGCAGGGTTGCTTCCTTCTCAGATTTCTTATCACACTTTTGAGGAGAACCCATTGATTTCAAGACATAAACATAATCAAACAGAAAGAAAATAGGGTATGTCGGGACTTCCTTGGTGGCACAATGGTTAAGAATCCGCCTGCCAATGCAGGGGTGACGGGTTCGAGCCCTGGTCCGGCAAGATCTCACATGCCGTGGAGCAACGAAGCCCGTGCACCACAACTACTGAACTTGCGCTCTAGAGCCCGCGAGTCCAACTACTGAAGTCCGCGTGCCACAACTACTGAAGCCCGTGCACCTAGACAGAGCCCGTGCTCTGCAACGAGAGAAGCCACCACAGTGAGAAGCCCACGCACCACAACGAAGAGTAGCCCCCACTCGCCACAACTAGAGAAAAGCCCATGCGCAGCAATGAAGACCCAACACAGCCAAAAATAAATAAATAAGTTTATAAAAAGAAGGAAAATAGGGTATGTCGTTTACGGGACAAACAAAAACACTGGACCCCCTCCATCCCTCTTGTCAATTACGGTATTTCATTGACTGTGTCATCAAACAACCCTTATCAAATGTTGTCCTCAGAAAAATGCTGGAATACTGTTGATAGTAAATTGGTTAATAGCATGACCTGTAGAGTCAACATGCCAGCTCCAGACATATTGGCTGCATGAACCCATCTGTAACTTGAGTTATCTGACTAGCCTAAGCCTCAGATGCCCCATCCATAAGATGGGAACGACAGTCATCCCGAACGCATAAGGGCGTTGTGAGACTAACAGAGGAAGTGCATGGTGTGCGTGGCCAAGCACTTAATGCTCAGCCAGTGCTCAGATGTCAGCTGCCCCATGATTATCACGGTGGGTGATAATCAGCTCTTCAGGGAATGATTTCATCACACTTGGCCACTCCTGGAGAGCAGCCTGCTGTCCAAATGAGCAGGCACTTTAAGAGCAACCAGTCACTTGCCCCTAAGAGCTAGTGAGTAGGTCAGGTTCCTAAGCAGGTTTCTTCATTTTGTCCAAGCAAAGTTTCAATAAACTTAATGACAAAGACATACAAGGATGCTAACACATGGCGGGAGCAGGGGC
>NW_020174427.1:1535656-1546962 GCF_003031525.2 Neophocaena asiaeorientalis asiaeorientalis
TCACTCACTTCCCTAACCTTACTCTATTATCCCTACCACCCAATAACTGGTTTGCTTTATTTCTCCTGCTACTGTCTTTTGGCTCTAGTTTCACCTACTGTCTCAAAGAACCACAAAGAGAAAAGACTTTCCTATTTAAAAAAAAAAAAAAAAATTGCAAATGAGAAGCTTAAACAAATCTAATTTTAAGGAAAGCCCAAAACTGCTCCAGTAGTACCAGCACTTCCCAGCAAGAGAGTTCTTTGCATTTCCAGGTTTGTATAAAATTGGTTTTTATAGAACTGCCACAGAAAATATGGACCTATAAATGGTATAAGTAATACAAGCATGGCAATGAAGTTACGGTCGAAACTTCAGAAAAAAAAAGAACACCTTTGATGTCAGTAGCAAAGGCCTTTCCCTCACTGCTTTCACAGGGAGGAGTCTACAGTTTTCTACTGGGGCATTCGGTTCTTGATGAATGCAGAACTGTGGACCCAAATCCCTCACAAAACCTTTATCTCTGGGTCAGTAGAAAGCTAAAACTAGTGCTTTAACCTGTTATGAGTAAGCAAATTCAGTCTATTTTTCATGCATGTAGCAATCTTGCTCTTTAGACTCTGGAAGAAAATTTCCAAGTGGTTGAAATTAGATCCAGTAAGGAAGTAGTCTGGATGTTCAAAATTCTTACTTCCTGATATTGTCAAAACAGTCACTTTCTCTGGTTCTACAATGCTTAATTTCTCAAGCGTTACTATCTACCAGTTTCAAGTATGCTGATGTATCTATTCGCCAGGACTTCCATGGTCACAGGTGGGTGGACTAGCAGTTTGTTTGCACTTACTTGTCATCGTAGATCTAATTCAACCCTTTCATTTTAAAGAAACGGAAAGAAAATTGAGACCAGGGGCTGAAGGTACTTTTCCAAGATCATGCTGCTAGAGTGGTAGAACTTTCAACTCTAAATCTGGTGGAGTCTAGTGATTGTTCCACTATACTAAGTTATTCACTAGTCATTTGCTTTTTCCATTCTTTAAAACTAGGAACGATCGTGGACAGTGGTCTCCAATGTATCTTGTTGGACAGGCAAATCCTCAAAGTTCTGAAATCCGCGTTACAACGCTGCTGTGAAGTTTTGAAGGCTGCGTAACAGTACTAACAGTTACAATGGTAACGCACTCGATAATGCCTCCTAAGTGCCAGGCCTGGTTCTCAGTGTGTCCTACGTGTTAACTCATTTAGTCCTCAGAGCACTGCCATTGTACAGATGAGGAAACTGAGGTACAGAGTCTACGTAAATTTAACAAAGTCAAGCAGACCCAGGAAGTGGCGGAACCAGGTTTGAACGCATAATGCCTCCAGAATACGTGCTCATAACTGCTCCGCTAAACTGGCTCCCTAATCTAAGCTTCAGGGCAGTATTTTATAGTATACACATAAAAATTGCTGGCAGTCAATTAAAATATGATGCTTAACCAAAGAAAATACCATAAGGAGCAACCTCAGTGCCTAAGTTTATTTCTTGCCCATGATCAGTGGATCTGGCCTCTTACATACCCTGCATCTCTCAAGTCATCAGCTTCTGTGATATTTTCCAGCTCTGGCAAACCATTCATAACCTAGGCATAACCTCTTGGCCTGTCCAGAGTAGACTTAACTGCGACGCCAAACAGCCCTGGGTCCACCACCTCCACCACCTTCTTCTTAGGCCCTCAAGCAGAGAAAACAGTGGCCTTGCTTTTGTAACCAGTTTTATTCCTGTGTACAAGAAAGAACGGTAGGGGGCAGGAGGGTACAAGGTCATGGGAGGGAAGATATTAAAACAGTCATCATAAAAGGAAGTAAGACATGAGCTGCTGATATTTTCGAGACCGACTCCAACCATTACTCCCATCCATTACCTTCACTCAGCTCTGCAGCAACTCTGAACACCAACCACATGACGTGCAATATTATCGGGTATTAAGGACAAAATGATGACTAAGGAGATCACATACTAGAGTAGAAGGCAGACACTGAAGGAAATAGGTACAAAACACTGTGTCAGGTACAGAGCGAGGTTCACTCACAAATGATTTATGGGAATGTATAGGAAGAGCACCTACATCATCACAGTCAAGGAGTGAGGGGCCGGGATGGGGCAGAGAAAACTTCCCTGATTCCCCAAACTCTGCTTCTCCATCAGCCTATGTGTTTCTGCTTTAAGTTGTGTCCAGTCTGGATGCTGAGCAGGGCTGGAAGGCAGAGAAGCCACCGGAGACGGCAGTTTGTTCAGTGTCCCCTTCTGCTGCCTGTTCTCCACATGGGTTTCTTAGATCCAAGTACTGACCCTTTCTCTGCAAGTCAGACCTCCATAATGAAAGACACAGTCTTTGGAGTCAGAGAGGTCTACATTCAAACTTCTGGATCATCTCTTGCTTGCCGCTGACCCTGAATGAGTTGTTTAACCTTCTTCAGCCTCAGGTCTTTATTAAATAAACAAAATGTCTATTTCAAGGGTTATGATAAAGACTGGATGAGATAACAACTTTTTAAGTTATTGACAGGGTTGACAGTACCTGACAAATAAGGGTACTGAGTAAAGGTTAGCTTCCTCCCTTTTCCCATTCCTTATCCCTAGTCTCCTTTCACTATCAAGGTTTCCACGGATCTAAGGCAGCAGGGGAATAGGCTCAGCTATGAACAGAGGCACAACCCAGTCCTGCTGGGTCCCACACAAGCTCAGGGCTGCCTGACTGCGTCCTCTTCCCATTTTAGCAACACCCCACCATCATTGCTGCCCAGACAGTGATCCTATTCAGGCTCCTCGTGACCCATGGGCTCCAAAGTAATTCATCAGCCACTTCAGCTTGGCTCACCGCTATCCTGAGTGTCACTTTCACCATGTAACAAGATAGTGACGAGAGGTCATACTGTAAAAGAGCCTTCATTCAGCCTGCAAACACAGCAAACATAACTATACCTCAAAACCGAGATTACCAGGAGATAGCATTTATTATGAGACAACAACAGTAAACCTTTGTCGTTCTAAGTCTTTACTGTGGCACCATCTAATTTTTTCATTCTAGCGTGGATAAGCTGAGTCCATGCTTTATGAATCCAGAAACTCATAGTGACAATGAATTCAGACCCTGTGCTGTTTACTTTACATGAATTATTTTACTTATTCTCATAACAACTCAGAGTTAGGTACTCTTGTTAGGCCCATTCTACCCATGACAAAAGATAAAACTGAAACCCTAAGAAGCTAATTAACTAACCCAAGGTCACACGGCCAGGAAGTGGTGGGGCTGAGATTTGAACCATGACGTCTTGATAACAAAGCTTAGCCACCACGCTGCACCAGATTCCATTTTATAATCCTAGGTTTCACAGCTAGGATTCATCTTTTCCACAGATACTCTTGATCATACACTACGTGCCAGTCACTGCCCTAGCACTGGTAATAATAACACAGAGAGAATGCTGTTTTCATGGAGCTTACTTTCTACTTGGATAAACAGAAAATAGATATACCTATAGTAAAAGACCAGGTAGTGATAAATGCTACGAAAAAAAAACATAGTACAGTAAGGGGCTATAGAGGGAAAGTGCTATATAGCTCAGGTAGAAAGGTGATCATTTAGTCCTGTGTCTTCAGGTAGGACATGTATTATTATCCCCATCCAGTAATTAGATAAGGAGGAGTTGAAAAGCTAAGTAACTTGCCCAACATCACAGAGCTTGCAAGAAATAAAGTATAAACTAAAAGCCAAATCTCCTACTTTCTACTGCTTTTTTAGTATGCCATACTTAGTTTGTCTAATAATACTTCAACCTGAAATTGCACTTCCATAAACGTGCATTTCTAAGCACAGATAATCCCTGTGAACTCATTTTCCCTCGTTGGTCCCCCCAAAATGAGATCATCTTATAAAAAACAAAGTGGAAAAGGAAAAAGGCATTTAAAAAAAGAAAACCCTCTGAACTCATGAATAAGTAACTGAACTGTCTAGAATGAGGTCTCTCACCCTCACTTTTAAATACCTTGATTAATGGCTGATGGGATGTGCTGCAGTAGAATGCTCATGGATTTGGCTCTCACAGGTAGAAATATCCTGGACCCAACACTTCAATTACTGAGGGAAAATAAGAGCCCCCAAAATCACTACGAACAGCATTGACATAATTTCCAATCCTGCTCTTTTATTTATTTGGGTAGTAAACAAATGAAGTTTTAGTGATAAATTGATTGCTCTGTTCTGTGCCGTAGACTATGGGCATACTAATGGGCTGAACTGCAATTATGTGGTTTTGACATGACAAATATTAATCAACTTAAACTCTCTGAAGACTATTTGGAAAACATGACCCAGTAGGGAGAAATAAACCTCATTCTTGTAACTGATTAAATGTTTTATGGTTATATTCTTCCGTGCCTATTTTTTTTAATATTGGCAGGAGAACAGATAATTGACAATTGCAAATCTCATCTACAAACTGTATTACTTAAAACAAACAGGGAAAGACTAAACCTATGAACTGATATAAATCCAAACTTCAGACTGAGCTTTTCCTGGGCTGGGCATTTGGTTAGCTAAAAATCAATTAATCAATCAATCTGAAAGTGTTAACTATTAAACATCTGCCTCTCTAGGGCTTCCCTGGTGGCGCAGTGGTTGAGAGTCCGCCTGCCGATGCAGGGGACACGGGTTCGTGCCCCAGTCCAGAAGGATCCCACATGCCACGAAGCAGCTGGGCCCGTGAGCTGTGGCCACTGAGCCTGCACGTCTGGAGCCTGTGCTCCGCAACGGGAGAGGCCACAGCAGTGAGAGGCCCGCATACCGCAAAAAAAAAAAAAAATCTGCCTCTCTAAAAGTACAAATGTAACACAGATGTCAACTGGAGTGACCCTGCCTTTGAGACTGTGATCTCAAATCTCATTCTAACTACCCTGGACAGTATAGCATGCCTCTCAACATCTGGGGGTTCTTGGGAAACTTATGTTTTTCCTTGATATCTTTGGTTCCAATTCTCTACTAAAATCCTAATAATATCTCTCTCCTCTCTCCTTCTCCTTTCCTCTCTATGTCAACCCATTTATGGAATATAGTCCCCTCTTCATGATCTTCCAAAAAGAATACTCATACCTGGTGATGGGATGTAGTAGACTCTTTACTGAAAATTCAAGGTAATGCTGGCTGAGCAAGTGGGATGGTTATTTACAGTGTGGCACAGATCAACAGAAGAGAGGCTTCTGTTCCTCTTTGGACAAGTTCTGTAGCTGTCATCCACCACCATCGCTCCACCACCACTGAACTTTTCCTGCCTTCTGTTAAGACTCTCTGCATTACAACCACGACCTACACACACTTAACCTCCTCCTCCTTCCTTCTCCTCTCTGCTTACTTCACTTGCCCCTATACTCCAAATGCCCTATTCAATTCTCATGCAGAGTTGTTTATATAAGACCTCTCTCATTCATAACAACTGGGCCATGAAGGCCTTCTTTCCTCAACCAAAATTGTCAACACGGATAGCAAGCCAAACAATGGAACTTTCCCATAAAGGAAACTCCATGGTCAGCTCCTAAAGCAAGATTTTTTTCTCCTCTATACATTGACAGTTAATATTATCTATCCTCTCAGAGGGTGGAGGAAAAGCATTATCTACCTTTCCACCTGCTTTTTACCTGCAGTCAAAGCTTATGATAGTTTTAGTGACTCTTCTTTCATATCCCCCAACATTAATTAATATTGCCACTTCACCAGCTGTGGTATTTACATCTGAGTAAGAAAATGCTACCAATAGGAACTGAAGAAAGGCTTATAAACCTCATTTGTTAAGCTGTATTGCCCAAGCTGGCAGGCCTCCAATTCACAGCAGATTATGTGCCTGCACAAGGCACTGGAAGTCAAAATATTGTAAGACAGATCTTATTTACCTTTAGAAACCATGTATTTCATAACAGTGGTATATTCTTGATCAGGAATCTGATTCTCAAATATTATTCAGGTATAGTCAGTCAACCCTTTGACCAGGTGTAAAGGAGACACATCCAGTGTTATCTAAACAAAAAATACTCACTTTACAAAATTTTCTAATTTCCATAAAGACCAATTTGTTTATTTTTTCTTTTGTTTCCTGTGCCTATGGTGTCATGTCCAAGAAATCATTGTCAAACCCAAAGTGGTAAAACTTTGGCTCTATGTTTTCTTCTAAGAGTTTTACACCTGTGGATCTTACATTTAGGCCTTTGATTCATTTTGAGTTAATTTTTGTGTATGGTGTTAGGTAAGGGTCCAATTTCATTCTTTTGCATGAATCACATAACTTTTTATGGAATTTCTTTAGCCTAGATGGAAAACAGAGTTTTGAAGTTACAAAGAACTGAGCCAGCCTCAAAGCAGCCTATATGTGAAGATGGGAAACAGGGAGACATCCACTTCTACCCTCAACCCCATCCCTACTACCCAATACTGAAACCATACATTGCAAGGGCGAGAATGAAGAGGAAGACCTCCATATCTTTCTTCCTCTAAGACGTAGAGGAAGAAAGATAGCCAACTTTCCAGTGGTGTACGTCAATAGTAGATTGTCCAGGATACAAGGTTTCCATTCTGCCTACTCAAAGTGCCATAAATGATTCCATGTGTGAGCATATACTAACCAATTCATGATGCACTGCAGCCAGCCATAAGCTACATATGTATATATGATGTCATTTACTCCACTAATTAATCTTTGCCTCTCAAATGCATGATTCTAATTATGGTTCCAAAACTATACTTATTAAAATGCCAACATCCATTGTATTCTCATCTTCCTGAGATTTTCTGTTTGGCTTATCATCTAAGGGAAAAACCAACTGCCTCACAGCTTAACATTTTCCCCATAAACCATGCCCAATGTGTCTACAACAGCACCATCCCAGTGACTCTGCTGGAACATACAGAAAATGTTATGGTGTTGATAGTATCTCAAAATGGTATTTCTACACTTTTTCAAATCCCAATTCCACTATCCTGTCAAAATCCTAAGTTCTCCCTTATGGCTGCTGGTAATTTCAAAAACCATGGCCTACTACTTCACCTCCAGAACTATGGAAAAGAGACTCAAGTCATATTTTTTTTTCCAGATGTTCTCAATAAAAGGATCAGCTAAGATCTCAATCTCTTATGGCAACGTGTGAGAGACGCTTTTCAAGGGGAATGGCTATTAGCATCACATTTAGACTCGTAAACCAAGATAAAAGGATTTGGAGGGAATAAACAGAAAAGTCTAGGGAATGAAAGTTTGTGCCCCCAAAGCCAGGTTTATTTTGTGGTGGCTCTTTATAGAACAAACTGGGATGTGAACATCTCAGCCTCCCAATATTTACCACTCTCAATATTGTCCTGCTCTCTTGTGAAGCAACTGGACAGAAGCCATAATCTAGAGATGCACCCGGAAAAGACTATATGGCATTGACCGGCTTTACACATGGGAATCCAAAGGTACAACATAATAGGGAATGCTATGACTGTGTAATGCACAGTTTTATTGGAGCCACAGGCCAATAAAACCAATGCTGTGCTGAATAAAAGGGAATAACAAAATAAAATGGAATAAAAAGCCATTAAATTCTGGGACTCCACAAGGTTTCTCTCCCAGTGAATCACTCCAAGTGTCAACGTGGAAAGTCAGCTCTCCAAAAGTCAGCACTATGTTGTAACCAGTCACCTGTCTCCCGAGGGGAACAAAATCAGCCAACAAATCCATTATGCTTTGTCTTCTCCCAGGAGTTTCCTTGGTGCCAGAAGCCAGAAAACTCTACAGAAGACCTACAGAGGATACCAGTGCCTCATGAGAAGTCCCTGAAAATGGCCAGTCTTGGTATTTTCCTGAACCAAGAACAAACGGGCGAATCAAAGCAGGGCATATATTCCTCTCCATAGGTGCCTCACCCACTCTCATGCCCATTTCACCTTGGTTCTAGCACCCCTGGTTTATTTCTAGATTTCCCTGCAAACAAACTGAAACTCCCAGCTAATTCTCACAGTTTGTTGGAAAGTTGGCCTCAATGGGTATTATTTATATTACCATCCAAGAGACTATTCACCCCTAAACCTGGGTATTTATCCAAAGAAGGGCGTAGGGTGGAATCTCTTACAGGAAGCATAAGGGCTGAGGAAGGGGAAAACAGCTTTATTTTCCCTTGATTACTTGAATGGAAGAGATCACCTAACCAATATCTCTAAATGATAAATTTCATAACTCTTCGATTTGGGGATAATTCCACAGAAGACTCTTGTCTCATTGTTTTCTTAATCTAGCTTCATTTTCTACCCTGTTCTTGCTGAATCCCTCACCATACTTTTAAATTCTCCCTCTGGCCTCCCATAAAGAGAACTATCCCAAAGGCCTACCTGGCAGCCTGTCCATTCCCTCTGGGCAGAAGACCAAGAGAGAGACCTGCAGGCTGTAGCTGGTGCATCTCCTGAAGATGAGCCAGAAGGAGAGGCTGGCCCTTTTCTTGGTGGCAGCTGGTTCAACCTCAAAAGGCAGCTGGCAACAGCCTCCTATTTGAAGCTGGGGCAAAAAGCAATGATTCCAATGATTCCAGCTCCATCTCATCTCTCCTGGCCCACAATGCTCCTGTCCCAGTGACTATGGAGGCAGCAGTTGTGCAGTAATTAGGATCCTCCTGGGTCGGCCAATCTCAGTGAGAGCAGGATGCCAGCTGCTCCATCACCAGAAACAACTCCTTGCATTCCTCCTCAGCATTCTTCCTCTCTCACAGATCCTACCCTGTCCTTCTAGCCACTGGAATCACTAAGGCAGGCTGAGACCAAGTGGACAAATTCTCTTCTACCCCAAAGCCAAGGTTATTTATTTTCCTGGCTCACTGGAAGCAGCCTTAGCTCAAGACCAGGTGGAAAGGTGCTGGGTAGTCAGTCATTCTCAGTGACCCTTTGGCTAAGGGTGGGTTTCAGAGATTACCTGAGCACTTTTTGCTTCAATTCTCTCCCTCTTGACTGCTCGCATAGTGTCATAGGTTCTTCTGGCCCACTGGACACTTCCAATATGCAACAGTCATGATCCTGGGGTCTTTTTAACTTCAGGACCTGTCAAATTCAGGATCTGGAGAAAATCACCTTCTTGGTGGCAGTGTTCATGGGACAGCCTTATGTGGTAAGGTTCCCTCTAGGGATGCCCAGAGTCACTTCCCCTTCTGATTTCTTACTCCTCCCCTCTTCTCTTTTTGGGATCTTGAAAGAACAATAATAGTGGAAGATTCCAAAAATTCTCCCACATATGTCTCCTGATAAAAACAGGGGACTCACCTGGCAATGTGAGAAATCATCCCTCTCGCTTCTCTGATTCCAAGAACCAGGAAAGAAAGGCAGTGATAAAATCTGATCATGCTAAGGCAAGCCAGGAGAAACCCCACTGCCTGGAAGACCACACCGATCTAACTGCTGCTCAGAACCTAAGACGTCAGTTTTCTTACTACCCCCCTTCCATTTTCTCTTCTCATCGGTAGTCAAACTTACTATAATGAACATTTTTATGTTACTAGGGAAAAAGGGTATTTTTAAGCTCCATTCCCCTCCCAATGACTCAAAATAAGTACAATGTAAAAAAGAAAAAAGCTTCCCCACTCCCTTGAGCCAATCCACCCAGTCCCATGACTACTTCACTCCAGGAAGAAAGCCAGACCAGATGGAAGTGAGGCCTATGAACCCACAAGTACTGGGCAGAGTGGAGAGAGGGGCAACAGGATTTTCAAAAGCCCTCCCCCCACCCCCCGCAACTTTCCTTTAGACTTTGAAGTGCCTAAGGCACCACTTTAATCCCTGATAGATACAGAAAGAGTCCTGGGGAAGAGAAACAGGAAAAGACCATAAAGAAAGGGCTTGATTGTATTTAAGAAATGGTCATTCTAACAGCTCCCTGCCTGTAGGCTCTGCCATCCTGTCCCTAACTAGCGGAGGAAAGACCAGCCCTTTCCAGTATGCTGGGCAAGCAGCCCAAGGCATCTACACATGAGAACAAAGTAGTCATGGGATGCCAGCAGAGCAGACAAGCAGTCACCCTGCAGAAAAATGCCATAGGCCGCACTGGCTCTCAGCTTACCTAATTGACAAGTGGCAAACTGGCAGTATTGGTGGCGAAGCCTCGGGAGCTATCATGTCCAGCAAAGAGAGACTTGGCCAGTTACCTCATCAGTACGTGGTCAATCAGCCAGGGTGGTTGAAGAAATAGCTCAGACTCATACAAGAAGGAACCTGTCCCAGCCTAGGGTGATGTGATACACAAACATCCTCAATGGCTAAGGGACGGAAACGTGACAATATGACTTGCAGAAGGCATTTTTATAGCAAGGATAGCACAACTCTTATACCGTGTAATAGGACACTGGGAAAACGTTGGCCCCTATAGCTTCTTGTGAAATAGAAGAGACAAATAATTTAATTCAGGCATGAAAGCCTAAAATACTTTTTTAAAGGTATAAAGACTCAGGCTACAGATGAGACTTGCCTCTAGCTATCCCTGGCTTGAAGACTGTATTGATTCCTAATTAAGTAGGAGTATTATGCCATGATACCTATAATATTTAGACCTAAATTAATCAATTAATTAACCCGTAGAGACTTTACTGCTATCTTTTTTTGAAGGGCTTTCTTGAATAATTATTTTCACTCTTTTCTTTACTGCCAGATTATAGAAGCACTCTTCACTGCTGCCACCAGCACCACCACCAATACCATGTATGCCAGTTCAAAACTTTTGTCCAATCTTGGTTCCCAAATGTACAGACTGATTGAGCCAGTTTATCTACAGGTGCACACATGGACCCAAAAGAGGCCACAGCTTTTTTCAGTTCTGTCAAATATCCTAGTCTTAGAAAATAGATCCTAAACAGAATTTATCCTCTTGGGGTCAGCCTGGGGTAAAAAAAAAAAAAAAAAAAAAAAAAAAAACCTGACTCTGGCATTTACTTTCACTTGGTGCGTAAATAAGAACGAGGCATGCTATTCCCTCCCTACCTTTTATCCCCCATCCCTTTGCTCCCTCTCTTCCCAGCTTGCTCTTTCTACTGCATTAGGTTAATAGATTGTTATTTTCATGAAAGCAAACCTGCTCAAAGCTTCAAAAATCTTGCAAGAAATTGTTATTGTGATTCAATCTTTCAAACTTTGCCATGTTAATAATTTCTTTAGATTCATAAAGAGCTTATTGGAACCAGCATTGGAATTAATTGAATTTGTAGTCTCACCAAACAGAGCCAGCAATTCTATTATTAGTATTAAGATAAGTATAGCAGTTTTTTTTGTTTGTTTGTTTGTTTGCAGTACGCGGGC
>NW_020174427.1:1546986-1622972 GCF_003031525.2 Neophocaena asiaeorientalis asiaeorientalis
AAAGAGCGGGGGAAAAAAAAAAAAAAAAAAAAAAAAAAAAACCTGACACTGGCATTGACTTTCACTTGGTGCGTAAATAAGAACGAGGCATGCTATTCCCTCCCTACCTTTTATCCCCCATCCCTTTGCTCCCTCTCTTCCCAGCTTGCTCTTTCTACTGCATTAGGTTAATAGATTGTTATTTTCATGAAAGCAAACCTGCTCAAAGCTTCAAAAATCTTGCAAGAAATTGTTATTGTGATTCAATCTTTCAAACTTTGCCATGTTAATAATTTCTTTAGATTCATAAAGAGCTTATTGGAACCAGCATTGGAATTAATTGAATTTGTAGTCTCACCAAACAGAGCCAGCAATTCTATTATTAGTATTAAGATAAGTATAGCAGTTTTTTTTGTTTGTTTGTTTGTTTGCAGTACGCGGGCCTCTCACTGTTGTGGCCTCTCCCGTTGCGGAGCACAGGCTCTGGACGCGCAGGCTCAGCGGCCACGGCTCACGGGCCCAGCCGCTCCGTGGCAATGTGGGATCTTCCCTGACCGTAGCACGAACCCGTGTCCCCTGCATTGGCAGGTGGACTCTCAACCACTCCACCACCAGGGAAGCCCCTATAGCAGGTTTTGATATTTTTTATATTAAAGGGGCAGTGTCAAATTCAGCACAAAGCAGCCTCAATTCTGTCCTTATGTCCTCATTCATAGTCCCTCCTGTGACTCAATCAAAAGCAGAATATAAACCATGTATTTATTTAATGTCTATTATCTTTGTTACTAATAGCTCTAAATTAGTAACAACTAAATCTTCTCATTCCATAGTTTATTTTTAGGCATTTTTGTTTCCTATTAAAATTACACTCTTTATTGAGGCCTTACTTTTTGTGTCTTGGTTCATTTTTCACTTAGCAATATTTTCCAACTGAGCTTCCTTTCAAGATTCTACGTCTTTACACAGTTTAGCTTCACAATATGGTAGAAATATTAACTTCTAAATGCTAGAGACAGCTTGCACTGATATTTCTACTGCAGGATATAACAGAATGGGCTCAGAGCCAAGAGACCTGAGTTCTCGTACTTGTGTGATTCCTCAGCATCAGTTTTTCCTTTGTTTCAAAACAACAACAAAAAGAGGAAAGATGATTTTTACTACCACTATCATCTTTAAACTTTTTCCAAGTCTCTACTTTTTTATGTTGTAATTGAATGATGTTATAAAAGACCTATAAATACCTCTCTCACTAGTGAATCATAAATAGTTCTTTTTTAAAATTTATTGTACTCCTTACTATAGCTTTATGAGAATGAGAAAGTCTTTACACAATTGCTTGTTATCTAGCATAATGCCATTTGGTAAAGATTTTTGCCTTAGAATCTGAGTGTATGTGTGTGTGTGTGTTGTGTGTGTGTGTTGTATGGAATATGTATACCTATGACGGGTATAGATTTATATGTATGTTGGGGAAGATGGTAATAGTGAGGACAAAAGGAGTACTATTGCTGACCATTTTGTTTAACCACTACCATCCTGAGTTTCGACAGATTTTTTAAAATATCAAGGAGATACAGTTATATGCCTTGAGAATCAAAACTATGTCCCATTCTTTATGGTGCTCCTAGATGGTAAATAATCATGTAAACAAGCCAGTTTTAGCAATCATTTTGATCATGAACTGTTATAGTGAGTATCTGTTAAGGGATCAGCCTTGGCAGTTGGTGTTATATTTAAGTCATAGTTCCTTACCCTTGAGAAGTTAATACTCCAATTGAGGAGATACAGAATCATAGAATGTTAGGGTTGGGAGGATTAGCAAAGTTATTTTAGTCAAACCTCGATCCCATGAAATCATTATAATCAATTCTTTAACTCAAAAGAGATAATCTTATAATGGAAAATCCAGGCACACTGCACAAGGCAGGGCAGATTAGAAGAATGGCCATTTATTCCCTCTCTCCATCATTCAACCAGCTCTGTACTAAGCTTATTAGTGAAGCTTATAAAAATAAGAAAATAATATCCAGGACTTCCCTGGTGGTGCAGTGGTTAAGAATCCACCTGCCAATGCAGGGAATACGGGTTCAATCCCTGGTGCGGGAAGATCCCACATGCCACAGTACAACTAAGCCCGTGCACCACAACTACTGAGCTTGTGCTCTAGAGCCCACAAGCCGCAACTACTGAGCCCACATGCCACAACTACTGAAGCCCATACTCCCTAGAGCCCGTGCTCCGCAACAAGAGAAGCCACCGCAATGAGAAGCCCGTGCGCCTCAACAAAGAATAGCCCCCGCTCACTGCAACTAGAGAAAACCCGTGCACAGCAACAAAGACCCAACACAGCCAAATAATAATAATAATATAATAAATTATAAAAAGAAAATAATATCCATACGATAACCCCACTGAATATAAAAGATGGAGCTGATATGCACTGATAAAACACATCCCCCTACACTTCCATTCTCTCAAAAAGCCAAAGAAAATCAGTTTCTATGATAGACTGATTTGTTATGAAGACCAGGTTGAGGAGGCAAGGGTGACTGTGTCGCTTAAAGAAACCACCCCCTTAGCTGAGTAATTCCACGTAGTTGCCCTCCCTCTAGTGGTCAAAGTAGAGATGGCAGCTCTCTGTTTCAGTCTGGATGGAAGAAGGAATAGGGTTACCCAACCCCCAAAGTTTTGACTGTCTGTTTCAGAACCTCAGTGCTAAGTTATAGAACAAGTTGCCTTACAAAGATTTCTTCTTAATTAGAACATCTTGCTTGTTTATACTGATCATGGCACTTACAAAAGACCATATGTCTTTGAGATGCTGCTTGGCAAGACTTTTCCAATGTTTACCAAATCTATTTTGTATCCCATGCTAATAATAGTCCAGTGGGTCCCCAGGCAGAGAGATGGAGACTGAGGACTTCTTGTCTCTTCTGTTACTCAGTATTCTGCCTTCGTGATGTGAAAGACCTCTTAGTTCCTGTGAAAGGACTAAAAGAGCTCAAAGTTTCCCAAATGCTGTTATTTTGGGAAACGTTTATTTCAAGAGCTAAATTGTAATCTTTTGACAAATCAACATTGAGCAATGCTCTGTACTTTGTTACACACACTTCAAATTATTCCTTTTAAAAGAAACTTTCCAATGAGTGGTAAACCATTTTCTATAGTATCCATAGTATAATTCTATCCTCTAGAGCCACAGCATTTTAGTTTAGGAAGGAACAGCAGAGGTACGTTCCAATTTGAGAGGCCGGAGCTGAGGCCCAGTGTTGGCAATAACTGGTTCAAGGTCACACGGCTAAATTCTCCCCACTGTAACACCCTGACCATGCTGTGTAATTAAAAATAAACTGAGAGTGAGTGGTTGCACCTACATTATCTATCACCAATGTAACAACATCAAACAAGTAATCAATTTGGTTTTTTGTTGACAAAGCAAGAAATAACATGCTCAGTTTACGTCTTCTGATTTTGGTCATCCAGAAGACTCAGCTCCTGTTATTATTCATCTGGCACAAAGCTATATGGCAATTTATACAGGGATCTGGGAATTAACCGGTTAGGTTCAGTACTGCGCATCATCAAGATCTGCTTAATTTACGTGAGTCTTTGAAAGTCCATCAGACATTTGTTGTGTGCAGAATACATGCTTGATGCTAAACTTTTCTTCCTTTAAATTGTTGTGAACATGTAAGGAAGCCTTAAGAATTTTTGTTTTCTTAACTGTGATAGCTCCATAGCCCTCAGTGGCATAATCCTTCTTAGCAGCGTATTTTATATACTTGGAATGACTTTTACCAGGTAGTTCTCCCTGCTTGGGAAATGTGGAAATATAGCAACTATTTGTAAAGAGGTTTGAAATAGCTCACAGAAATGAAAAATGATCATTGAAAATAGCACAAATTGACGGCTTAACATGTGCCAGCCAGTATTCCAAATGCCTTATCTCTATTAACTCATTTATTGCATACAATAACCCTATAATGTAACTACCACTGATATCACCCTTCAAAAGAAATGTTCACTTTTGTTAAGCTATCTCCAAATTTTTTTAACACACCATCTCACTAATTGTGATAACATTCTTCTGAGACTACTAAATGCTTCATTTTCTATTTTCTTTATAAAACCTATATTATACTCCTTTTGACACAACACATGCTTTAATTTTTTTTAATATCTGTTGATGCCTTGAATTCCTTGAGCGCAGGGTCTGTGCTTTGTTTCTTTGAATTTTCTTGTTGTAAATAACTTTATTATAGGCAGTGGGTGGATCTTCTGAATAGAATTTGTTTCTTTATATCTAAATTTCCTACTGAAGTTTCATGAATCAAATGGAAAAGTCTGCAACATAAAGATCCCTTATTTCCCAAAGAGGAAAAGCAGAATTTCACAGAAAGTTTATGAAACAGCAATTAAATTTAACTCAGAGTGTAGAACCATTTTCTTCAACTATAAAAGTACTTTGGAATTAGTCAGCACTAAGCGGAAAGCAGTTGGAGAAAGTTCTTCTCTGATGTGACTATGTATTCTTTGGAGACAAAAAAAGTCACAGAACATGTGCTGGTGCCAGAAAATTTAACAAGAGTGAACAGTGGTGGTGAGTCAGCACATAAGGGGCAGAGTTGTAACTCTCGGAAATCTGAATTGAAGCCAAGCTTAGAGGTGTGATATATGTGTCAGGTTTCAGGGAACACCAAGACAACCTCTCCCACGACACAAAATACTTTGCATAAAATAACAGGCCACACACACTATTAGGTTATTGTTATTTTTAAATCAGTTCACCAAAACTTGAACTTATGTTCCCCCCAAAGCACAGGCACATACCTACAAACATACTTGTGCTTCTTTATATTCATGATTCCGACAGTTTACATATCGTGTTTTGGGAAGGGGGGAAAATTGTTTTACATTATACAGTTGGCTGTGTCTATATGATTTCAAAACCCAGTTGAAAATGGGGGAAAACATTCAGTCTAGTAAAAAAGTCATTTTATTCCTAAGTATATTTGTGTCTTGCACAAATGAAACTTTTTGAGCAACTTCTCCAAGACAGCCCTTGGTTGGAAACCATCAGGGAAGCAAAGTTCTGCCTCTTAAGATGTTTTTTTGTTGTTGTTGTTTTTTTTGCAGTATGTGGGCCTCTCACTGTTGTGGCCTCTCCCGTTGCAGAGCACAGGCTCTGGACGCACAGGCTCAGTGGCCATGGCTCACAGGCCTAGCCACTCCACGGCATGTGGGATCTTCCTGGACCGGGACACGAACCCATGTCCCATGCAACAGCAGGCGGACTCTCAACCACTGCACCACCAGGGAAGCCCTCTTAAGATGTTTATAGCCTAGGAATACTGGGAGATAAACACCAAGGCAGAGTAAGAGTAACTGGCAGTATATGGTGATGGCCTCGAGGAGTCATTCGATAGCTATGGGAGTGAGAAGAAGGGAGACAGTGTCTCCAGCTGCAAGAATCCAGAAGGATTTCATAGAGAGGGTGAACTACTAGCTGATCATTGAAGAATCGTTAGAAATTTTAATAGGCGGAGCTGGGAGAAGACCTTCTAAGTAGAGTTAACCACAGAGCAAAGACAAGGAGAGGAGAATGCTCAGGGCATAGACAGGAAAATCATCACACTTGAAAGAGAGTGGTGGGATGTGGGCATGAAAAAGTAATTTTAGAGTCAGGCTAAATTTTTCTATCAATTTTTATGGTGTTCTGTAGCCACAGCTGAAAACTCCTAAGAGCAAAGTCACAGTGCAAGGTCAGGCCCAGAAAGGAGCCCACATGCAACAGACGTTCAAATCATCTGGAGAGCTAGAGGCAGAACAAAGAAAAAGGAACCTTTCCAAACAAGTTAAAGCTCTGGGGACGTTAATACAAACAAGGCAATTAGGACAAATGTCGCTTAAGAGCCTTGTCTCTGTCTCTCGAGACATAGCAAGAAGACTCAGCTAATGATACCAATGTGAACTTTAAAGAATTGGATGTGGGCATTTTAAATGGTGAAACTTTAACTCTGGAACTATCTCTAAATGACTGTAACTTTATTGGTCCTTAGGGCACAAGGTCAAGACTCAATAATTCTATCTAGTCCTCTACAATTATAAAGAATATGCTTGTTATTTAGTGATGTAGATTAACTTTGAGTGCACACACCCAGTCGTTGACAGATAATGAGAGCATCTTTCACTAATCAAAGAAACACAATATCGGTCAACACAGTTCTGGAAGTTTTAGCCACGGCAATCAGGGAAGAAAAAGGAATAAAGGGAATCCAAATCGGAAAACAAGTAAAACAGTCACTTTGCAGATGACATGATACTATATATAAAGAATCCTAAAGATGCTACCAGAAAACTACTAGAGCTAATCAATGAATTTGGTAAAGTAGCAGGATACAAAATTAATGCACAGAAATCTCTTGCATTCCTATACACTAATGATGAAACATCTGAAAGAGAAATTAAGGAAACACTCCCATTTACCACTGCAACAAAAAGAATAAAATACCTATAGGCAAAGAATAAAAGACCTGTATGCAGAAAACTATAAGACACTGATGAAAGAAATTAAAGACGATACAAACAGACGGAGAGAGATACCGTGTTCTTGGATTGGAAGAATCAACATTGTGAAAACAACTATAATACCGAAAGCAATCTACAGATTCAATGCAATCCCTATCAAATTACCAATGGCATTTTTTAAGGAACTAGAACAAAAAATCTTTAAATTTGTATGGAGACACAAAAGCCAAAGCAGTCTTGAGGGAAAAAAATGGAGCTGGAGGAATCAGACTCCCTGACTTCAGACTATACCACAAAGCTACAGTAATCAAGACAATATGGTACTGGCACAGAAACAGAAATATAGATCAATGGATCAGGATAGAGAGCCCAGAGATAAACCCACGCACATATGGTCACCTTATTTTTGATAAAGGAGGCAAGAATATACAAGGGAGAGAAGACAGCCTCTTCAATAAGTGGTGCTGGGAAAACTGGACAGCTACACGTAAAAGAATGAAATTAGAACACTCCCTAACACCATACACAAAAATAAACTCAAAATGGGTTAAAGATCTAAATGTAAGACAAGACACCATAAAACTCTTAGAGGAAAACATAGGCAGAACACTCTTTAACATAAATCACAGCAAGATCTTTTTTGATCCACCTCCTAGAGTAATGGAAATAAAAACAAAAAGAAACAAATAGGACCTAATGAAACTTCAAAGCTTTGGCACATTAAAGGAAACCATAAACAAGACAAAAAGACAACCCTCAGAATGGGAGAAAATATTTGCAAACGAATCAATGGACAAAGGATTAATCTCCAAAATATATAAACAGCTCATGCAGCTCAATATTAAAGAAAGAAACAACCCAATCCAAAAATGGGCAGAAGACCTAAATAGATATTTCTCCAAAGAAGACATACAGATGGGCAAGAAGCCCATGAAAAGCTGCTCAACATCATTAATTATTAGAGAAATGCAAATCAAAACTAAAATGAGGTATCACCTCACACCAGTCAGAATGGCCATCATCAAAAAATCTACAAACAATAAACCCTGGAGAGGGTGTGGAGAAAACAGAACCCTCTTGCACTGTTGGTGGGAATGTAAATTGATACAGCCACTATGGAGAACAGTATGGAGGTTCCTTAACAAACTAAAAATAGGACTACCATATGACCCAGCATATGGCATATGGGCATATATGGCATATATGGGCATATACCCTGAGAAAACCATAATTCAAAAAGTCATGTATTACAGCGTTCATTACAGCACTATTTACAATAGCCAGGACATGGAAGCAACCTAAGTGTCCACATATATACAATGGAATATTACTCAGCCATAGAAAGAAACAAAATTAAGTTATTTGTAGTGAGGTGGATAGACCTAGAGTCTTTCATACAGAGTGAAGTAAGTCAGAAAGAGAAAAACAAATACCGTATGCTAACACATATACATAGAATCTAAAAAGAAAATAATGGTTCTGATGTACCTAGGGGCAGGACAGGAATAAAGATGCAGACGTAGAGAATGGACTTGAGGACACAGGGAAGGGGAAGGGGAAGCTGGGATGAAGTGAGAGAGTAGCACTGACTTATATACACTACCAAATGTAAAATAGATAGCTAGTGGGAAGCAGCCGCGTAGCACAGGGAGATCAGCTTGGTGCTTTGCGACTACCTAGAGGGGTGGGATAGGGAGGGTGGGAGGGAGATGCAAGAGGGAGGGGATATGGGGATACATGTATACATATCACTGATTCACTCTGTTATACAGAAGAAACTAAAACAACATTGTAAAGCAATTATACTCCATTAAAAATGTTTAAATAAATAACCACAATATTGGAATGAGGGATTCATTCCTTTCCTAGAAAAAAAAGAAAAGTTTGTTTTTCACCTGACTTTTAAATGACTTAATAGAGAAACACACCCTCCACCACCACCAAAAAAATAAACAAACAATAAGCCTATATGCAATGTGTGAGCACAATGAGACAATGGGAAAACTGAGAGGATACTTAGTTAACATTTTCATTCCAAAGCACTTTTTCTTGAAAATACTACTTTCCCAAACCTCAAGGGTATAAAACATTTAATACAAAGAAGAGTAAAAGTTTGACCAAAATGCATGAACAAGAATTTGAAGCCAATGTGTCATTTGTACAGCTCCAACCATGACCACTGCTTACTTAAAGCTCCTATCAAGTCCAGTTGGCTCTGCTGTGTTCTGGAAGGTTCTCTCTGACTTTCAGAAGGACAGACTGCATCAACTGGAGATTATTTCCTACATGGGGCATTTTGTCACCTTTATTTCTTTGTACCACGGAGTCGCTCAAATTTGGTCTGCGGGGCTTCCCTGGCGGCGCAGCGGTTGAGAGTCCGCCTGCCGATGCAGGGGACGCAGCTTCATGCCCCGGTCCGGGAAGATCCCACATGCCACAGAGCGGCTGGGCCCGTGAGCCACGGCCGCTGGGCCTGCGCGTCCGGAGCCTGTGCTCCGCAAGGGGAGAGGCCACAACAGTGAGAGGCCTGCGTACCGCAAAAAAAAACAAAAAAACAAAAAAAAATTGATCTGCGTGTACATTCCCGTACTGCTGCCTTTGATTTTGTATCTGTGTGGTCAGCATTCACATTCATTTATAAAGCTCATAGCTTTGATCATCCACTATGTGCCAGGTACTCAATCTATTTATTATTTCTCTATTATTCTTCAACCCCAAATTCTGCAGATATTTTTATTGACGTAATCTGCAACTTAATTTTCAGATGATCCAAGATGACACATTTTGATCAAAGAAACACTTGATAGAGGAATGGCTGGAGAATGAGAAGGAGAGGCAGGTATACTAAGATATGAGAAGAACGGCTATGCCACCATTTTATACACAAGGATAGTATTACCTTTTTAACAGAATTGCTGAAAAGCACTGAATTTTGTCCCCTGGATTTTAGCTTTAAACACACAATTATTTCTAGTGAGCATCAGTTAAAGTACTCATCTAATTATGATTTTCTATTCAAGTAATCATTATATTGCCAAGGATAATACTGGGCTAGCCTGAATTATCTGCCGTCAAGAGAGGAAACAAAGCACTACCTTTCTTGCATCTACACGGAACGCAGTAAAACAGAGATCTAGCACTGAGCTGCTTGCTTGACTGATTAATGTAGGAACCACATAAAGAAACGTAAGATGGTTCTCTGCCCAGATAAAATAAACTGATGACTCCCTACCTTTCTCCTTTACAATCTCAGAGCTAATACTCACCCTAGCCAAGTGTGTTAGTAAATACATAATTAATGTGTTAACTATCCTTATAGTCCTGTTCTCATAAAAAGAGAAAACTGACCCAAAAAACTGAACAATCCCAGTTTTTTAGTATTTATTTCCAAAAGACAAAATCAAGAATTAGATATAATCAAGGAAAAATGGATAGGTTTCATACGGGCCAAAAAAGTGTAGAGCTATAAATGGCCAGTGATTTTTAAATATGTTATTAGTAACTGTTAACAAAAGTTACTGAATGCCTACCATACATGGTATTGGGGAAAAAACATATTTACCTAGTTGTTCAGCAAATGTATATTGACAGTCAATTATATTCCAGACTCTGCTGTGCTAGAGGCTGGGGAGATGGGAGACTATCTTTAATTCTGAAAGGATTTCAAGCTGATTGGAGATGGAATACAGACCCCATCCCAATTAACAGAGGAGAGAGACAGACAATAAAAGCTTCGGGATTTCTGAGGAAGTATTCCAAGGCCCACAGGCTGAGAACAATTTCATGTGCAAAATGAGACTAGACCTCAATGGGTGGGCGAAAAAGACCTTGCTCTACTCCGACTCCCTCCATCTGCTCTCTACTTCCCCACAAAAATGAAATATGCTCTTCCTTGAATTTTGTTTTCACCATGTGATGGATTTCAAGGTTCTTCTCCAATTGTCCCCACACTCTGTGGCAGGGAGACCTGAGCCATGCTGAAGGAAAAAACAAATGAGAAACTGACCAGTGAGTCAAAAATGGAAGAGAAAGGCTTTTGAGGACTACCATCTGCTCACCCACCCAAACCCAAGAATTTTTGGATGAAAATGAAGAAGAAATGAGTAAACAAGCAAACCTAAATGGTTTATAAAGCTACATCTTGAGGGCAAGAATAGGCACCTATGCAATTTGGGATTGCAACAAAAGTCAAAATACAAATTGCAAAACAATTTAAAAATACAAATTGCAAAACATCAGGATAAAGATTGAAACCCCGGTGCAAATTTTCCAACCACAGCAAAGAAAAAAATAATAAAAGAATTATGAAAGAGACAAAAGAATTTAAGACATAGGTAAAGTAAATGTTAAATGGTAGAGGAAATGGAAAATTTAAGAGGAAGCACAGTGAAATCTGTGGGACGATCTAAACACCGACTCATATCCCTCCCAACTTTTCTGAGAAAATCTTAAGAAAAATAATCAACATTCATCAACTCAGAGCCTAGGAAAGCAATGCTTGTGGCCCACCAACAGGCCAAAAAGCAAGAACATTTCAGATTTAAAGGGCCCAAATCCACCATGAAGACTTTGAATGAAAAGCAGAATTCAAATCAAAAATAGAAGTAAGCAGCAAAACTGGGCCATCACTGTCAACTCAACTATACATTTTCACGTATTAAAAATAGCAAGGGGAAGGATATAATCTCAAAAACTTTTTTTTTAATGGAAGCAAATGCCAACTGAATTCAAAATAACAAATTCCAACAAAAAAAGGAAAACACAATCTGCTGATTCAAATATAATTCATTAGTAAAAATAAGATTGTTGAGGAGTAGAGTACTCTGGAAACCCCTTAGCAAAAGTGAAGACTAAACAGATAGCAGGCCATTGGAGGGTAATGATTTTCTGATAGTGGTAAAGAGAATTACAGGTACTTGAGGGGGCATACAGAGAGTAGAGGGATCTGTAATATATCCTCAGCCTTAGAACTATGATTGTTATGGGGGGATAGTTTTTTCAGGTTGATTCATATTCTCTCTCCCTCTCTAACCCTCTCTCTCTCTCTCTCTCTCTCTCACAAACACACACACACACACACATAAACCCTGATACTCAATCTTCCCCCTTTTTCTTCAACAACTAATTCACTTGTCTTGCCCATTACCACTTCTACACCAAATGTTTCCTGATAATGACATTGTATTTTAGCTAACCCTAATGTTCCTTGCAAAATTATTTGATTAGTTCCTTAACAAACAGCTAGGTCCAGAGGGTATGACACAGGGGACAGATAAGTTCTGTGAGAGAAGGAGAAAAAGAGGAAAATGTGAAGTATTTTCAACACCTACGGTATAGTCCCTGCTTTTCTTAGTCCTGTTCAGTAGAATTCATAGAGGTGTGACTGCCCCAGGTTTGACCTTGTTTGGGTCCTGAGCCAGTTCTGACAAGGAGAGGAGGCATATTAGGTGGGGGATCCCTCCTGTAGGGTGACCACTAGAATCGGTTAATCTGCTGTAGAGGATAAACCTAAACAGGCTTCTGATCCAAAAGCAATAGCAAGGATTTGAAAACAGTGATGTCTGTCTCTCTGAAACACTGTATTCCCACTTGTTCTGAGTCTAACTAAGAACAGCAATACAGAAAACCTTCCCAGACACAATGGACCCTTGCTGCCACAGTGGCTCAAAGTCTTTCCACATTAGGCTTTGAATCCATGGCTCTCTACCTTCCCCCGTGGATTTTCATATATCCCTTCCTACTCCATGCTCCTACCCCTCTCCTTGCATGCTTCAGTACTGCATAACCCTCTCTCAAATGCACATGCCCAGTTAGGTATTTTCCTTTGCCTAACTGCCCCTCTCTCATCTACTTTATGAAGCTCAAATCTCTTGCCCAACACTCTACAATCCTCAATGAAAAGAGAGGAAAGAATTCAAATACTCACAAGAATAGAAATACATTAGCTGAAATTCACACAGTCTCAGATCAGGTCATCCTCTGAGACCTGGCTGTGGGGAAAGGAAAGTAAGTCGATGAAAGTCCTGTGTGCTTAAAGAGTGGGATGGATAATTTGCACATTGCCTACCACAGAATCACAGTCACTCCTGCACTTGATCGCAGACATCACCAAGGCAACTCGACAAAAAGGCACAAGACCTGGACTGGCTTGCTTTCTCATCTCAGCTCTGAACTACTATGCAACTTCACATCCATGAACCTCCATTTCCCAATCTGTGAAATGAGAGCTTAGAAAAGATGATCTCTACCGTCTTTTACATTATTTAAAAAACCTGCAATTCTAAAAGATGAAGATAGAACACTTCCTAACACCATACACAAAAATAAACTCAAAATGGATTAAAGACCTAAATGTAAGCCCAGACACTATCAAACTCTTAGAGGAAAACATAGGCAGAATACTCTCTGACATAAATCACAGCAAGATCCTTTTTGACCCACCTCCGCGAGAAATGGAAATAAAAACAAAAATAAACAAATGGGACCTAATGAAACTTAAAAGTTTTTGCACAACAAAGGAAACCATAAACAAGGTGAAAAGACAACCCTCAGAATGGGAGAAAATATTTGCAAATGAAGCAACTGACAAAGGATTAATCTCCAAAATTTACAAGCAGCTCATGCAGCTCAATATCAAAGAAACAAACAACCCAATCCAAAAATGGGCAGAAGACCTAAATAAAGATTTCTCCAAAGAAGACATACAGATGGCCAAGAAGCACATGAAAGGATGCTCAACATCACTAATCATTAGAGAAATGCAAATCAAAACTACAATGAGGTATCACCTCACACAGGTCAGAATGGCCATCATCAAAAAATCTACAAGCAATAAATGCTGGAGAGGGTGTGGAGAAAAGGGAACCCTCTTGCACTGTTGGTCGGAATGTAAATTGATAGAGCCACTATGGAGAACAGTATGAAGGTTCCTTAAAAACCTAAAAAAAGAACTACCATATGACCCAGCAATCCCACTACTGGGCATATACCCTGAGAAAAACATAATTCAAAAAGAGTCATGTACCACCATGTTCACTGCAGCACTATTTACAACAGCCAGGACATGGAAGCAACCTAAGTGTCCATCGACAGATGAATGGATAAAGAAGATGTGGCACATATATGCAATGGAATATTACTCAGCCATAAAAAGAAACAAAATTAAGTTATTTGTAGTGAGGTGGATGGACCTAGAGTCTGTCGTACAGAGTGAAGTAAGTCAGAAAGAGAAAACAAATACCATATGCTAACACATATATATGGAATCTAAATAAATGGTTCTGATGAACCTAGGGGCAGGACAGGAATAAAGATGCAGACATATAGAATGGACTTGAGGACACAGGAAGGAGGAAGGGTAAGCTGGGACGAAGTGAGAGAGTAACACTGACATATATACACTCCCAAATGTAAATAGATGGCTAGTGGGAAGCAGCCGCATAGCACAGGGAGATCAGCTCTGTGCTTTGTCACCACCTAGAGGGGTGGGATAAGGAGGGTGGGAGGGAGACGCAAGAGGGAGAGGATATGGGGATATATGTATGCATATAGCTGATTCACTTTGTTATACAGCAGAAACTGACACAACATTGTAAAGCAATTATACTCCAATAAAGATGTTAAATAAATCACTTAATTAATGACTTAAATAAAATTTTAACATAACAAAAACCTACAATTCTGCTGACTGTTTAGAGGAAGAGACAATAAATTTGCCTAGAGCCTTTGAGGTCACTGTGAAGGAGGAATGCACCATTTAGTACATGAAGATAGCAATTTATCTTATTTTATTATTTATAAATTTATTTTTATTTATTAAAAATGCCCTATTAACATTTCCTGGAAGACCTAAGAGTGCTCTTCAAGTATGTGGGAGGCTCTCACATGGGTGCTGTCTTCCTCAAATAGAACTGTTTTATACATAAGCCCATAAGGCAGGACTGAAACTGATGGGTAGAAGACAGACTTAAGTTTAATATAGAATAAATGTTTTATTCATTTCGGGATGGTCCAGATACAGAATCAACTAAAAGAATTCCACAAACGCATCACTTTATCCCAAGGAGATCTCTGAGAATGGAGAATGGAGTCAAACACTCTGCAAGTATTATTTGATGATTGCTCTTACACTGACTTTCTTGGATAAAGGATCCTTCCCAATGCTTCTTACTGCTGCCCGCCTCAGCCAACATCCTGTCCAACAGAAGGGCTTTTTAGCTCTCAGATCAAAGCCTCCCTGTGTGCAAAGTGCCCATTGTTCATTAGTGAAATGTGACTTGCACCTGCTCCACTGAGGTGTACTGCTTTCACTGCATCCCTCTCGGTTTCAGCAGGCTGTAGCAAGATCACAGGGCCAGTCACTTTGGTGACGAAGGAAGCCACGCTCTGCCAGTCAAAAGCTGGACCAGCTGTGCTGGTCCTGTGTGAACCAGGTGCCTCCTGCTTCCCCAGGAACCTGCTGCCAAGCCTTGGCAGCTGGGTGGACCAGCAGCTGCTCCTCTAGCTTCAGTCTTGCTCTCTCTCTCTCCTCCTCAGTCTGAGAATCCAAGTGCAGTCCCCGGGGAGGCCCATCACAAAGAGGAGGAAAGAGAACTTTGAAAGAGGGAGATACAAGGGCGATGATTACAGCCGGTTGACTGAAGGCATGAAAAGCAGGAAACACAGTCAATGTGAGAACTATGACAAACTTCAACCAGTCTAAGCGTCTCATATTCTGAACAGCGTCATCCTTAAGATGGGAGAAATACACAACAGAGAGGCAGAGATCACAGTGAGAAAATAAACTGTTTATTAATAATACCATTGACATTGCTATTCAGCATAGCTTTTAAATCCATGCCAGTATTGACCCCCGATAAAACAACTGATCATGATAAAAAACTAAGAGCCTCGATTTAGATTATCCAGCAGTGCCCTCTGCCCTGCAAGGATACTCATTTTCAGTATGCTTCATGAAATAATATGGACAACAGCAGCAGGGAATAAGATTTCCATTGGTTCCTGTGAGCTTGCCTTGGTTATAGGTTCACTCAGTGTCATGACTCAGAAAACACTATTAAGCTATAACTAAACTGTATGGATTTGAGTTGTGAATTGCATGTTGTCTGTCCTTTTCTAGAAAGTATTTAAGCACCACTAAACCACTCAGCCAAGGGAGTGACTTCCTCCCCTAAAATGCTCTTCCCTGCACACTGCCCTTGGAGATGTGGCAAGGGGCTCCTTCCTAAGCAGTACATCCCAGTCCGGGGCAGGGAAGCGGGGGGTGGAGGAGAGTGTAAATGACACTGTCGTGCACTGACTCATCCTTTCACTGACTTCATTCACTTCTGTGTTTGCAGCCAGTTGGACAGCTGTGTTGGCCATGTGAAGTCAGAGAAATTTTTTGTTCCAAAGACAGGAAGATGGGGGGGAGAAAAACAGATAAAACAGTGGATGCGTGTGTGTGGAGCCATAATTGCTGCATGACTTCAGCTTCTCTGACCAGCTAACAGTCATCGCATTAGTCACCAGTCCTCAAAGGATAAGACAGAGCTGGCTGGACCCAACATGAAGTGAGACGGGCCTGGCAACTGCGGCTCAGGTCCAGGAAAATTTTCTCCCTGTGTCGCAGGGAGGTGAGGGGCAAATGCTTACAACTAAAGGATAAGATGATTAGCTGAAAACTGAGGGGAATCAAGCTGTTACAATAAGTGAGATAAGAACCTGGCCCTCAAAGTGTCCACAACCTAGGGGGAGAGGCATCTGTGATCAGCCAGAAGTGTAAGCAACGCTCTGGGATCACAAAGCAGGAAGTAACAAAGAATTGCTAGACGCTCGCAAAGCAATGCAGGCAGGACCAGCATCCTTTTACACGTCAGTTGGACCCTCAGCTCCACCTGTACACTCTCCCTGTCACTGATAACACTTACTCTCATTTCCCACAAAGACTATTCCAAAATTCCAACGTTCACTTCAAGCCTCAACCTTCCAATACAAGGGTCAACAAACTATGGCTCACAGACCAAATTTAGCCCACTACCTCTTTTGTAAATAAAGTTTTGTTGAAACACAGAATTCATTTAAGGTAATGTCTATGGCTACTTTCCCACTAGAATAGCAGGGTTGAGTAGCTGTGGCAAAGACCAGATAGCCTGCAAAGTCTAAACTATTGATTATCTGTCCTTTCAGAAAAAGAGTTTGCTGACCTCTGCTCTGATGCATAGCAGAAAACAATGTCTCTTACTCCATCAGGAAGATGTGAAGGTGAATCCTCTCAACTTTTGACCCAACACCTATAGCTGTTCCTACTCCCATCTGGGCCTGTCCAGACTCAGTGGACAAAGGTGCCTCCTCGGCTATTCAAGACAAATCTGTTCACATTGGCCCTTGATGCCATCCTCCCTCTTTCCTCCAGGTGTTTGCTTTCATGTCTTTAATCTAAAATCGGAGGGTTGGTCTTCAGCCCACTTTTCACTCTACTGTCTCTCAGGGTGAGAGTCTGCCTTCTTTGATGGGATTTCCAAATTATCTCTATGCTCTCCCTTCCTGCAGATTTTGACTTGTAGTTCCAATGGATCACTAACCTCTGCACCCAGATATGTGAGAACCACAAAAACATCATGTCCCAAACTAAATCAACATCTTTGAAAGCTTCTCCTCCCTCACCCTCCCTATCACTGCTGCTGACTCCACCATCCACCTAGGAATCTGCAAGCCAACTCTGACCGCCCCCCTTTCCCTCCACCACACATACAATAAGACAAAGAGGCTATTGAATCTACCTTCTAAATCTGCCCACCTTAAGGAAAAGCCCAGTGCTCACTGCCCTACTGACTGCCCTCGTCAGCCTCCTCTTCTCTCACCTGAACAACTACAGGAGCCCCTTAATCAGGGATCCTGTTGCCTCCTATCTCATGCTCCACCAGTCCAACCCTCACACTGCTGCTTGAAGGCTCCCATCCATGCAAATCTCACCATATATCATCCCTGTTTAGAATCCTTTACTGATTCTGTATGGCCTATGAGTTATAGATCCCTTAGCCAAGAATTCTCCATGATATGATCTATAGCTCTCTTTCCAGCCTTACCTCCTATATGTTTGCCCTGCCCTAGGCCTGTAACACAACCTGATGCCACCATGGTCCTCTTTTGAACCCACCAGTTCATGAAGGCAAACGATAAACACCCACTAGGTTTTAGAACTCTCACTCTGGGCCTCAGCCCCCTTAATTGATCCATACCTGACTTTGCTCCAATGCCATCTTCTCCTGACTCTACATTTTTGCCTCTGGGATTTCAACTTGGATCCCACTATGGCCTTTTGAGTTTAGCATTTATAGTTAATCTTTCTGGTGAATCTAGACTTTCTTCTAACCGTCTTTGACCTAAGATTGATGTTCCAGTCTTGGAATCTTTGTTTGCTTTGGACATGAACATCATATACCAACACTTAAAAACTCTTTGGATCCAATTCTAAGTTGTAACTCAGCCAACACTTAACAAGACTAACCCCAACACCCAGGAATGAGACATTAAGATACCTCTGTCTTTATATTTGCTTGCTCAGTACCGAATTATTTACAGTTCCCTTAAGACCTCCACGGTGTTTCATGCCCATGCTCTGTTTGGAATGATATTTTAACTCTTGTTCACTTGGATCAATAATACTAGATACTCCACATTCATCTCAAGTGTCCCCTCACCCACATAACCTGCAGCTTAGTGGAAGGTGCTGATCAGAGGAGAAATATGGGAGAAATTCAAGATGTAAGAAGAGGGAAACATCAAGAAGTTAAATTAATAAAATTCAGGAGAAGCTATAGGACAGCCCCATCTTGAGAAGAGAGAAAGAAAATGAGAACAAACAAAAAAAGTTATAACTGTAGAATGACTCACATGTTTTTAACTTTTAAAAACTGAAATTAACAAAATACCAAAAGGATTCTGGCCAAGTAGAGGTAAAGAATGAGCTAAACTAACATTTTCTCTGGCAATAGAAACAAACCTCATAATAACAGCATTGTAATGAGAAAAATCAAATGTAAATGAATACAGAATAGAGGCAGCATGTTTTCCAATTAGCTCTACCTTACAGGAAGATCTGGAGAGAAATTTGTGAGGTGTTCAGAACACAGACAAAAAATATGGAACTAAATGGAAATAATAAGACAAATAAAGGAGTTAATTCAAGAGTGTATATTCAAGAGAGCTTTAAGACATAGCTAGTTCTCTGGCTGACCTTGGTCTGAGCAGAGCTAAGTAAAAAAAAAGCCATGAAGCTGGGTTACCCTCAACATCTTATCTGGCCTTTCCAGGCATCACAGCTTGAAAGAAGTCCCCAGGCATCATGAACCTGGGCTGAGGGGAAAAAAGGATGCTGGGTCTTTGGTTTCTTGATCACAGTAATCCAGGCACACTGCTGCTTGGCGTAGCCCTCTCTCCCCTGGCATCTCCTTAAGGTTGGACCCAGGGATGGAGAGGAAGGATGGGAAGAAATGGATTAGAACCAGGAAGTCACATCTTCCCCAAATACCCTCCACTCAGAATGAGTTCACCGTCCCTCCTCAAGTCTCTAAAAGCACCCTGTGATTAGTCTGTCATGGCACTCTGCACATTTTATTGGTAGTATCTGTTTATATACATATACCCATTTCCTCTAAGAATATCATACTATAGTGGTTTAATATAGGATTGGATAAAATGGGATGTAATAAACTCTGATATTTCAGCAGCTTAGTACAAGTTTTTTTTTCTCAATCCTACAAAGTCTGATGCAAGTTAGTAGAAATGTTTTCCACCTGGAAATCATGGGCCCAGGCTCCCTCCACTGTGTGACGCTGCCAGGTCAACACATCATTTCCTGGGCCACAGCAGCATGGGAAGAGAAACAGGAAGTAGCGTGCTGGCTCCTAAATGCCTCAACCCATGAACTGCGTTCACATCTCAGGTTCAGAACTATTTACCTGGCTCAATCTCCAGCGAAGGGCTGAAAAACATCACCTCCTATGTGTTCAGAAAGGAAAATAATTCAATACAGGGAGCACTGAGAGTTTCTACCTCTCCAATCTCATTGTCCTTGTGACCCCAATACCTGGAAGATGGGCAAGTCCATACTAAATACTGAATAAAGCCTTGCTGAACTGTATTGACTCTGTCTGGTGAACGTAAGGGAAGTGTTCACAGAAGATGAGACCAGGAAGCAGAGAAAAGGCCCCTTCAAAACCCTAACCCCAAGAAAGGAGTCTGAAACAAGAGAAGAACCAGGAGAAAGCATTTTTGAGGAATCCAAATGAATGAATGAAGATAAGAATAGTCAATAGCATCACATGCCACAGAGGAAATAAATAAGAACATGACTGAAAACAGGCCATTAGATTTGACAATTAGGTCATTAATGGCTTTTCTCTGGTGCAAGCCAAATCTCATTATGGTGAGTTTTAGAGGGGATCCAAATCATTTCAGTGAGCTAGAGTTTCATAGCATGAATGTTGCTTGAAACAGATGGCTGTTTGAGATTTGTGGATGTTTTGTTTCTCTGAGATGTTTAACCTTAATAAAATTTCTTGCCATGAAATAGTAAGAATAAGAATAGCTACCATTCATCATCCACTTGCTAAGTACCCAGCACTCTGCTAAGTGTTTTATCACACTATTACTCATATTTAACAACAATCCTAGAAAGAAGGTATTGTTATATTCTGGTCCCACAGTTAGTATATACTGCAGTGAGGTTGGGGCCCAGCTCTTCAGTTCCAAAGTTTGTGCTCTTTGAATCACAGTCTGAACAGTGTGATATATTTGAATAATGACATTTTCACAGTAAATTAACAATAAAGCAAACTTTTCAAATTTTGTAGGGAAAACAGTGTGAAGTGTATATTGGCTGAATCGCAATTAGATTGAGACAATATCTCTGGAAAATTCTTTTTGAGTCAGTAGGGAACTGGTAAGGAAGCCTTGGAAATATTATTTTGGCCATACCAATAAGCAAACAATTCAAATTTCATTTAAAGCTCCCAGAGAATTTCATCCTTGGCTAATACAGTCCTACAGTTCTATGGTGCCTGATTTTTTAACCATCTTAAAATGACTAGCCAAGTTGCCTTTTAAATTCATACCTGCTACTGAATACTTACCTGGCTGGCCCATCTAGAGCATGACTTATGAACAGTCTTCCATACACACTTTCATATATGGCTTTTTATTTTATTAAAAAATTCACTGGACTTCCTGGATGAGAGTTATTAAGACACATATTATACCCTGGCTTAAGTCAGAAATGTATAGTTTAGCACTTATAAATTTCATTGTAATTTTTATTCTAAGCTTCACCAGGAATTTCAAGTTTGTATTTTACTATCTCAGAGCCTGAAAATTAAGTGACTATTAAAAGTAAGAATCGGGGCTTCCCTGGTGGCGCAGTGGTTGAGAATCTGCCTGCCAATGCAGGGGACACGGGTTCGAGCCCTGGTCTGGGAAGATCCCACATGCCGCAGAGCAACTGGGCCCATGAGCCACAACTACTGAGCCTGCGCGTCTGGAGCCTGTGCTCCGCAACAAGAGAGGCCACGATGGTGAGAGGCCCGCGCACTGCGATGAAGAGTGGCCCCCACTTGCCACAACTAGAGAAAGCCCTCACACAGAAAAGAAGACCCAACACAGCCATAAATTAATTAATTAATTGTTTTTTTTAAAAAGAGATCTTAAAAAATAAATAAATAAATAAAACAAAAGTAAGAATTATTTCATGTGAATCCTTAGGAATGACTGTTAGAAAATAAATATTAGGCAGAACAGAATAATATAGGTGTGTTTCATTTACTAATTTAGCAAATCTTATTGAATGAACACCTGAAGAGAGCAGAGTACTGGACTGAGTACAACAGGGAAGATACTCCTTACCCTCAGTGTGTCAAAATATAGTAGAACAATGAAACTAAGTGAATGGATTTGCATAAGAAACAAGCAAAGTAGTATATCCGCAGCTACAAAATTATATAAAAGGCTGTCCTAAACTTCTGTATACTATTCAACATTCAATTTACAGAAAAAATAAATGTAAGCACCTCATGACAAATAGTTCACTTTAACAGACGCATTGTAAGTTTTCCTTGAACAGCAAACCCTTCTTATACATATTTCTACTGTGATTCTTTGGCACCTTGATCTCCCACTCTATCCCAAACAATTTTGTTTTGTTTTTGTTTTTGTTTTCTCTTACAGGTCTAAGCTTTATCCCAGTACTAGGCGTCTACTTTCAGTGTATGGACTTGACTTTTACTTCACAGAGAACACAGAGACCATCTTCCTGCATCTAATTAGCTTTTCCTTCAACCTTTCGTATAATGAAGAGAGTATCTCACTTCCAATCAAGGTTCGGCCCCTTCAAAGATACTGTGAGTCCTAACCACCTCCACTGCTTTTAGACTTTACCCCTTGAGCTTCTCCTCTTTTGCTTTATATCTCAATCTGCAATTAAATACATTTACTGTTCACTGCCAGTCTTTTCACCGAAGTTTCCCCAGTCATGGTTTATTTGGCAGTTCACCCTCTAATCGTTTCCTCAAAATGACATTATATAAATAACATTTCCTGGGTTTTTGCACATTCAAAACTGTTTTCCTGTAGTCTTTAAACCACAGATGAAAGACATCTTGGTCATATATAAGATCTCTGGCCCATTCTTTCTTTTCTTGAATATAAAAAATTGTTCCACTGTCTTTTTGGATTAATTTATATCTTTAGAAAAGTCTGATGCCTGCCCAACTTCATTCCCCCATAAGTGAGTTGATGTTTTTACCTGCTTGTCCAAAACTTTCTTTCTTTATTCTAATCACTTTAAGATATGTGTTGATGTTGACTTTTCTACATCAATTTTCCCTGGTACACAGTAAGCCCTTTAAATATGTAGATTCATGCCTTATTTTGTTTTTAGAAAAGTTTCCTTTAATTTTATTTTTAAACATTCGTTCTGTTCTTTTGTTTTGGTTTTCTTCTTGGGAGACTCCATATGTATAAGTTTGCTTGTGTTTTTTTCCTATAATTTTGCCTCTAATTCTTTTTATTTCTGTATTTCTTGTTCGTTTCAGTCACTTTTCCCATACTTTGTCTCCTTCTGTGCTTTCAATGGTGCCTACTCTTCTTGTGTTCTAATTTAGACTTCTGAAAAAAATTTTTCCTTTCTCTTTTGTTTCTTCCATGGTTTCTGCCAAATCCCATTGCACCTCTTCCTTTAATTATTTCATCATCTGTTGTCTGGTCCTGAGTTCTTGTATTTGTGCTTTTTACCCCTTCATTAATAACAGTTATTACTTGCTAAATAATCAAGTAATGTTAAGTTACAATTTTTATCTGCTTCTTAGCAATACTTTTCTGGTGCATTTCATTGTCTATAGGAAAATTTTCCAATTCTTTTCCACAGTTTGATAGTATCTCTGTATAGCTGCTTTTCCACCTCCTTTTGCTGTTACTCATATTTGAATGAGTTTAATTTTCCTGGACTAGCTTTTTGAAAAGGTTACTAGTGGGTAGAAAGGAAGGACTAAGGAGTTCCAGTCTGCCAAGCTTTACAGCTCATGGGCTCTCTCTGTTCCTGTCTGTTGCAATAGACTATTTCCTTTAAAAATAATGCCAGTTATTATTCAACCACATTCCCTTTGCCCTTAAGGTTCAGAATGGTTTCCATTGATGTGATCTTCCAGTTTCTTCACCAGCCACTGCCACAAAGGACATATATCTCTTACCTTCCAAGGTAGGATCTCCACTTTCTGTCGGTGCATTTTGATTTGTACTTTCTGTAGTCTGCCACCTGTGTGGACCCCAGACCCTTCCCATCTCTCCAGAATTCCACACCCTGTTCCATCTCATCTAGGGTGAATATATCTCAGTTTGTCCAAGGATTGAAGAAGTTCCTAAGACTGGGACATTCAATGCTAAAGCTAGGAAAGGTCCAGGCAAACTTGGACCAGTTGGTCACTCTGAATTCATCCTTGCTCATCACTGCAGTTGGCATTCAGGATGGGGCCCGCCTCGTCTGGAAGTAAACACTTACTGTCTTTCCTGA
The DNA here is from genome assembly GCF_003031525.2 of Neophocaena asiaeorientalis asiaeorientalis. NCBI lineage: Eukaryota > Metazoa > Chordata > Mammalia > Artiodactyla > Phocoenidae > Neophocaena > Neophocaena asiaeorientalis. Next base: position 1,570,535 of record NW_020174427.1, read on the forward strand.
AATTCACCACAGCTAATGCCCTATTCACCATCCTTCTCACTGTCCATCACCATTTACCATGCAGCTCCTTGACTGCTCCTATTGGCTTCAGCTGCTTTGGGCAGTATGTATACATAAAGCATAGTTTAAGAGATCTCTGGTTCTCCAGGTTTTACTGAAAATGGAGTTTGTGAATTTTTTTTCACTCAACTTGCTCTATATAATTTCGAAGAGGAGAAGTGGAAAAATTCAAACTAAGCCTCTCACATGTTTCCTTGGAGCTCAAAAGATATCTTCTGTTGTCTTAACAGAGTTCCAGGTTGAAGAGCCTCACTTCTAATATAATTGAATTTCTTAACCAAGAGAACTCTGCAGTCAAGACTGTGATGCTTAGAATAAGCAGACCATGTAAGCAATACCCCACACAGAATGATGAGCCAGCAAGGTGAACTCCAGGCTGTGCATGCTGCACATTACACAAGCACATCAAGGCACCTAAAAGTACAAAAGCATAAGCATCAAGTGCTATGTGGATACAAAGTAATAAAAACAGTATGGGAAACTTTGATAACTAAGAAATCATATTGGGAGTTAAATAACAGCCTGAAGAGAGGGTAGGTGGAACACAGAACCAGGTTGGGTTTTTTTTTGCGGTACGTGGGCCTCTCACTGTTGTGGCCTCTCCCATTGCGGAGCACAGGCTCTGGACGCGCAGGCTCAGCGGCCATGGCTCACGGGCCCAGCCGCTCCGTGGCATGTGGGATCCTCCCGGACCGGGGCACGAACCCGCGTCCCCTGCATCGGCAGGCGGACTCTCAACCACTGCGCCACCAGGGAAGCCCCAGAACCAGGTTTTGAATAAGCCCTCTTTGAATAAAAAGTTGCTGTTTTTTTTTATTATAGCCAATTCATAAATACAAGTGTAAAAAATAGGCAGAATAAGTGCTCCTATATGCAAATCATTGTGCCAGATGCAGAGGCATTGGTTATTTTACTTAAACCTAACAACTTTTCAAGGTAAGCATAATGAAATTGAGTGTCGGAAAAGTTAAAATAACCAATATCATTCAGCTAGCAGATTCCAAAGCTAGGATTCAAACCTGGGCATCTCTGGGACCAATGCCCATACTCTTCTTGCTACATCACTCTGCCTCTTTTCAATCAAAGGAAGGAATTAATGGAAGTTCAATGCATGGAAGAGAAGACTTGAGGGAGATAGTAACTTAAAACAGGGGCCTGGGGAGGGCAGTCATTGAGTTCTAACCAGATGTGGCAAAAGCTCAAGTGTAAATAGTATAACTGCAGCAGGAACACACAGGGAGCAAGAAAGGCAGCAACGATATTTATCAAGATTTTTAATGCAATTGCTTCCACAAGCTAGAGAGACATTTAAGACCTGAACAACTCGGTGCATCTGGTTTCATCCCCTGACAGAAGCCCATTTTGACGAAGTGGGAATTAAATTCACAAATGTAAGAAACTAGAATAGTTTATCAAATTTCTTCCTGCTGTTATGTAAAATAATGTTGTGATAGGGAATGAGATTAAATCTCTCAAAAATCAAATTTAGTTTAAAAAAAGAGAGAGAGTGGCAGGCTAACTGGTCTACCAGAGGAGACAGAGGTATCAGGTTTAATTCTTGGAAAAGGGTTTGCAAAAAGAAACTCTGACTCTTCATGTCCCTGAAAAGCTATTAAAATTAGATAAGTTCCAAGCATTTATAAAGTGTTAGCTTATAGCCCCTTCCCAAACTACAAACATGATGCATCCAAAGACTCAGGTGATCAGGATGACATCATTGGACTCATCTTCATCTTCAGTCAACCCTCACACAGACACCACTAGGAGCAAAGCCCTCTGCATGTTTAACCTTGGCTTCTGCATAGTGCCCCATGAATAGAAAGAAATTTGGGTTTGCAAGCCTTCAGTTGATAGGCAAAAACTGCACCATGCAGGAAGCTAAATGATTTGAAGGGCATATACAGTCTTGACCAGAAACCTCCCTGCAATGCCATAAATCTTAATTTCATTAATTTCCAGCTATTCCAGTAATTTATTCAATAAGAAAATAAAATATTAACCCTTTATCTCCAGATACCAGTGCATTTGAATTCCACTAATCTTTTTTTTTTTTTTTTTTCTTTTTGGCTGCGTTGGGTCTTCATCGCTGTGTGCGGGCTTTCTCTAGTTGCAGCGAGCAGGGGCTACTCTTAATTGCGGTGCGCGGGCTTCTCACTGCAGTGGCTTCCCTTGTTGTGGAGCACGGGCTCTAGGTGTGAGAGCTTCAGTAGTTGTGGCACACGGGTTTAGCCGCTCCGCGGCATGTGGGATCTTCCCGGACCAGGGATCAAACTCCTGTCCCCTGCAGTGGCAGGCGGACTCCCAACCACTGCGCCACCAGGGAAGTCCCGAATTCCACTAATCTTTATCTAGCTACTCCAGCCCATACTGACCTCTCCTTTCTCTGAAAATTATTCCAATGGCTCATATAGTTGGACTCTTAATTAGTTTTGTAATTGTTTATATCAGTAAGCTTGGATGCAAACTAGAGGATAAGTTCTTTAAGCATTAGCTCTAAACATTGTGATAATCCAGAGAAAATTCTTGGAGAAAACAGAAACCATCAGACAGGAACTCCCTGTGCTGCTCAAAGACACAACAGACATACTATCTTTCATCCCTCCAGCTGAGGCCAATTCTTCCCTCTGCATTCCAGATTCTATCCTTTCTGATTTTGTCAAAAACTTGGCATTATTAAGTGTGTATCTCTTGTATGGTTAATCTTTTCTTTCCTATTGGTCCCTTTCTATTGTATTCAACCATGCTCAAGTATCTCCAGATTTTCAAACTTTCCCATGTACTTTCTCCCCATTCTCACTAAACATTATTACTCTCTCCTCCCTTCATGGAAAACTTCTCCAAGGACTGTCAAGTGTCAAAGTTCCTCTATCTTCATATCAATATTCTTCACACACTCTAACCTGGCTTCTCTCTCATATGTGCCATTTAATTCCATCCAAACAATTGTATAAGGTGATCAGTGACTTCCATGGTATCAAATTCAATGGAATCTTTTTATTTTATTTGACATCTCAAAATATGCAACACTGTTATTCACACACTCTGACCAAAACATCCTCTTTGCTTTCTGACATAAAACTCTTCTAACTTGATTTCCTACTCAATACACTTCATTCCCCTTTCTTGGATACTTCACCTCTACCAACTCTTTAAATGGTAGAGTTCCTAATTGAATTTCCCTGGTCTTTTTCTCACTGGGTCAGTAAGTGGCCTGTTACTCTGGGTTTATTTTTCATGATAGGCTGGGATTCCAAATATGTAAGTGTGCTATTTTTATTTTATGTTGGAAAACTCTTTTCTCCTCTGAGTAGCAGAGCTAACATTAATTTTTTGGCATAGTGTGGAAAAGTATAAAAAACTTTCCAGGACTTCATCTTATCTGTTATTATTTGATTTCGATTTTCAGGTAAAACGGTAATGGACCAAGGGGTGATGTCAGTGAAAACAGTTGAGTAGGATCATCGAAAATTCTGTCTCTGTGAATGCAATAAGACTACTGGCAAAATAGTCAGAATCAACTTTTTCAGAACTCTGATAATTAACCAAAGGCTTTCAGCAATCCAGGGACTGTTTATTCAAGAAAAACATATGACTCTTAGTAAGAACAGTGACCTTTGTAGCATTTTTATTCCGATCGCCGCCTCCCCACCTCCATGGTAAGCCAGCAACCTGAAATCACAGTGGAAACCAGTAGCCTAGCAGCCACTGGAGGCGGGGGACGGAACTGAAGCTCCATCAAAGCCTCATCTTGTGCCAACAAATCAGATAATCTAAATAAAATGGACAAATCCCTAGAAAGATACATATGACTAAAACTAACTCAAGAGAAACAGAAAATATGAATAGACCTATAACAAATAACATGATGACATTAGTAACCAAAAACTTCCCACAAAGAAAAGCCCAGGAGCAGATGGCTCTACCACTCAGTACTACAAAATATTCAAAAAAGAATTCATATGAATACTTCACAAACTCTTCCAAAAACTAGAAGAGGGAAGAGCACTTCCTAACTCCTTCTATGAGTCCAATATTGCCTTGAAACCAAAACCAGACACTCACAATGAGAAAAGGAAAAATACACACGAATATTCCTAATGAATAGTGATGTAAAAATCCTGAACAAAATACTAGCAAACAAAATTCAGCAACACATAAAAAAGATTATATATACCATGTAGGAATTTATCCTACAAATACAAAATTGGTTCAACATAGAAAAATGAATCAATGCAGACACCATATTAGTAAAATAAAGGGTTAAAAGCCACATGATCATCTCAATAGATACAGAAAAAGCAATGGACAAAATCCAAAACCTTGCATGACAAAAACATTCAATAAACTAGGAATAGAAGGAAACTCCTTCAATCTAATAAAGGGCATCTATTTTTTTTAAAACCACAACATATTTAATAGTGAAAGACTAAAAGCTTGAAAGATTAGAAACAATACAAAGATGTCCATCTCACCACTTCCATTCAACATTGTATTGGAGATTCTAGCCATGCCAATTAGGCAAGAAAAAAAAAAAAAAGACATCCACATTTTTTAAAAGAAGCAAATTTATGTCTATTTTCAGATGACATAGTCTTCTTGTATATAGAAAATCATAAGGTACCACCAAAAATAAAACTATTAGAAGCAGCAAACACATTTAGCAAGGTTGCAAGATATAAGATCAATGTACAAAATCAATTGTATATCTATACATTAGCAATAAACAATCTGAAAATGAAAATAAGAAAACAATTTTATTTATAATAGCAACAAAAAGAATAAATACTTAGGAATAAATTTAACCAAAAAGTATAAAATGTGTACACTGAAAACTATAAAACATCTTTGAAAGAAATTAAAGAGTATCTGTAAAATGCAGTTTTACATGTATTGAAGTTCATGTATTGAGTTCATGTATTGAAGGATTAAATATTTTAACCCGAAAATACTCCCCAAATCAATCTACAGATTCAATACAAAGTCCATCAAAATCCAAGTTGCCTTTTCTACACATATGGCCAACCTGATCCTAAACCTCATATGGAAATGCAAGTGAATCAAAATATTCAAAAACAATCTTGAAAAAGAATTACAAAGTTAGAAGACTCACACTTCCTGGTTTCAAAACACACTACAAAACTACATTAATCAAGGCTGTATGGTACTGGCATAAGGACAGAGATATAGAAAAATGGAATAAAATAGAGAGTTCAGAAATAAACCCATAGGCTTTTGACCAACTGATTTTTGACAAGCATGAGAAGACAATTCAATGAAGAATAGTCTTGCCACCAATAGTACTGGGACAACTGGCTAACACACGCAAAAGAATAAAGTTAGATCCCGACCTCACACCACACACCAAAATTAACTCAGAATGAACCAAAGACCTAAATGCTAGAGCCAAACCTATGAACTATCAGAAGAAAACATAGACATAAATCTTCATGACCTTTAGGTTAGTCAATAATTTCTTAGATATGACACCAAGAAAACCCAGGCAAAACAATAAAAAATAGATAAATTAGACTTCTTCAAAATTAAAAACTTTTGTGCTTCATGTGACACTATCAAGAATGTTAATACAACCCCTGGAATAGAAGAAAATATTTGCAAATAATATATCGGATAAGGGACTAATATCCAAAATATATAAAAACTCTTACAACTTATTAGTCAGCCTTAAAAGAAATTAAGTACTGCTATATGATAAAACATGGATGAACCTTGAAAACATGATGCTAAGAAGCAGCCAAACACAAAAGGCCACATATTGTATTGTTCCATTTATATGAAGTGTCCAAGGTACTCTAAGGTAAATCCATAGAGACAGAAAGATTAGTTAGCACGTGCTAGAGGTTGTGGAGAAGGGAGAATGGAGAGTACCTTCCAGTGGGTACTGGATTTCTTAACATAAAAATACTCTAAAATTAGATTGTATCTATGGCTGCACATGCTGAATATACTGAAAACCACTGAACTGTATGCTTTAAGTGTATGCATATTATGGTATGTGAATTATATTTCAATAAAAAAATTTAAAAGGGACTTATGCCACTCAGTAATGCCACACTTAGGTATATATTCTATGGAGAAACCTCACAAGGAGACATGTACAAGAATATTTATTTCTGGGCTTCCCTGGTGGCACAGTGGTTGAGAGTCCGCCTGCCGATGCAGGGTATGCAGGTCCGTGCCCTGGTCCAGGAAGATCCCACATGCTGCGGAGTGGCTGGGCCCCTGAGCCATGGCCACTGAGCCTGCGCGTCCGGAGCCTGTGCTCCGCAACAGGAGAGGCCACAACAGTGAGATGCCCGCGTACCAAAAAAAAAAAAGAATATTTATTCCTGCATTGTCTGAGAAAAAATAGAAACAAATTAAAGATCCATCAACAAAAGAATGGATAAATTATGATTTTTTTTATACAGTTGAATACAGCAGTTTAAATGCACTAAAGCATGTGTATTAATGTATATTGAGTGAGAAGTTAAAGAAGCCCAAAACATATCGTTTAATAAGGATGGAAAACAGGCAAAGCAATGTTATAAATTATTTATGGGTACACATATAGTACAGGTATAAAATATTCACAAGAATTAAAACTCCATGTTCAGGATACTTCTTACCTCTGCTGATGGCAGGAAAGAAATGGAATCAGGTTAGCTACAGGGGCTTCAACTATATCTGTAAGATTTCAACTTGGAAAGGAGAAGGGAGGTAGGGAGAAAGATAGATCTGAAGCAAATTTTTAAAATCATTATAGGAATGAGCTGAGTGGTAAATACATGATTTTTTGTTATATTAGTGTCTATACTTTTCTGTGTGTGTGAAATATTTTATAATAAAATGAAAGATATGCTACTATTTAAATATACATTATTTTATATATCGATGGATATAGATATAACCAAAACATAATCAAATATAATTTGACTTTAACTCACCAGTTCTTCCAAGTGTAGAGACCAGAGAAATTAGAACTTAAAGTGGCTTACTAGTCTACTGATGTATTTTGCTAATTAATTTTCTAAGAGATCTCTATAGAGATCTCCTTTTAATCTTAAGATAATTTTTTTTACTGTTTGAAAAATCAAGTCATGATTATTCTCAATATTTAGAAACTATGATAAAGTATAAATAATTCAATATAAAATTATATACATAACCATACTGCTGAGAGATAGCCGCTATTTATATCTGTCTGGGTACTTTCAGTCTTTTTCTTATGGCAGACATGTATCTTTTTATATAAAATTAGGGTCATGTTATTCACATGTAAATTAGACTCTCATTTGTCTGCTGAAAACTTCCAATGCCTTCCTAATAGCCTCGTATAAAATCTAAACTCTTTACCTAACCTTTGCCTCAGAGACCCTATAGGATGTAGGCCTGCTTGCCTGGTCTTCTCTCACTCTCCCCCCAACCTATTCTATTTAAACCTCATTAGCCTTCTAATTGGACTAAGCTTGCTACCAACACAGCACTTTTGCACATGTTCTTCTTTCTTCCTAGGATGTTCTTCTCTCATGGAATTGTTTGGATTATTGTTCATCAAATATTCACCTACCTCTCCCACTCTAGATGGAATATGCTTCCCTGTCCCATTGACAGGCTTGTTGGGGTGATGTGCTTTGGAATTTGCAATGGAATGTTAGCAAACATGGTAACAGTTTGCAATACGCCGGGATGGCGAGGTTTGCCCTCTCGTGCCTCTGTCATCACCACGAGAGGAACACACCCCAGCTGACCTGTTAGTCCAAGAAGGATGAGACTCACATGATGCAGGCCTGGGCATAATTTTCACCTTGCTCCCAAGCCAAGCCAAGCTCACACTGAATCAGCTAAGTAAGCCCTGTCTACCTACCTCAGAGAGAATAAATTATGTGGTGAGAACAAATTATTTTAACTTATCTTAAACCACTGAGTTTTGTGGTGGTTTGTACCCAAGATTATTATGGCAATAGTTCACGGATATATCCTGCATCTTTGCATAACTTATTCTTGCACTTCATTTAAATCTTGATTCATGTGTCACCTTCTTTAAACCACTTTTTATCCCCTTGACTCTGCTTTATATTTATCCATAATATTGATCATAGTATGTATTTGTTTGCTTGTTGTCTCCCCACTAGAATGTAAGCTCACGAGAATAGACACTTTATATTGTTTACGGCAGTCTCTGCCATGCCTAGAATGTGCCATGAACATCGTACATACTCAATAAATAATTCTTGAGTGAATATTTGGACCTCCTACTTTTTTTTAAACTTTGTATCATATCCTAAACATCTAGTTTTAGACATTTAATTTACTTCTTACTTTTGCTATTATAAATAACATTAGGATAAATATCCTAGTTCCTAAATCTTTCAGTATATCACTGATTATTTCCATAGAATAAATGTCTAAGTCAAAAGGTTTTGAACGAATTTGGGATTCTAAATGTATTTGAACAAATTTTTCTCTCTTAAGTTTGCATAGATTTTTACTTTGACCTATAACAAGAGAAAGGTTTTCATCAAAATTTTGCAAAACTTAGTTTTATAATTTTTAATCAATAAGATTTAAAATGGTACACCATTCTTTTCATTTGCATCCTCTGCACTGTTGATAGGGTGAAACTTTTTCTACATGAATAACACATTGTTATTAATTCTTTGAGAAATAGGTATTCATGTTCTTTGCCCAGTTTTTCTATTAGTATGTTAAGTTTTTCCTCTTTGATTCTTAAGAACTCCTTTTATCTAAAGGCCGTTAAGTTTCGTGGAGTATCTCAAGCATCGTAAATATTTTCTCCAACTGTTCTTTTTTTCCACTTTAAGCCACTGAAGCATAGCACATATAATATCAGCTTTTCAGACAGGAAGAGCTGAATTTGAACACCAGCTTTGCTTCTTCCTAACAGTATGATTTTGAGCAAATTATTTATCCTCAAAAAGCTTCCGTTTCTCATCTGGAAAATGTGAAATATAATACCTACCACACAGGACTGGTTTTAAGCAACATTAACTCTGATTAATTTAATCAAAATAATGTACTGGGAAGATACTGAGATAGCTCACCAAATGATGGAAGAGATAAACCATCAGGCCTTAGGAAGGGAAAGAACCACAAGCAGCCCCAGGTGTCAGCAGCAGGAGCCCTTCCGTGGACTGCCCTGCTAAGGTCCAGCCAGCACATGACCCAGCTCTACTTGCTCTTTGTCCCTGGTGTCTACATTCAATATCCAAATTCCTGGTTGAGAGAATTTGACTCTCCTAATCTAGATTATATGCCTCCCTCTATAATCAGGAAATGGGGCTTCATTACAGAAAGAAGAGGTGTTAAGTGTGTGAAGCATGCAGCCCCAGCCAAATAACAAAAAAGAGGGGAGGAAGGGAAGGGAGGAAGGAAGAGGAGAGAATGAGGGGGACAGGTAAGGGGAGAGGAAGGGACAAGAAAGACAGAAAGAAGGGAGGGAAGGAGGAGGAAGGGAGAGAGGCAAGCTACTCCCATTAAAGTGCTAAGCTCCTTATCTGCCCCTTTAGTAAACTGGCAGAAACAGTATACTATGCACTATTTTTCTCTGGATTTTACACATATTGAGAAAAATGAGATTCCATTGAAACCAGAATCTTAAATAAGTTTCTCATGGTAAGTTATCTTTTGCTCTTATTGAGCTTATTCCCAAGAGAGTCAGCCCTTGAATCAAACTGCAAATCTTCTCAGCACTCTAAGGGCTTTAATGCTTAGTAGTAACTGTAAAGGAGCAGCAGGCCTTTTCTGTTGACTCTGCTTTCCTAGGATACACTATGCATGTTTAATTGTACTCTTGAATAGAACAGAATCCTGAATGGAACAAGGACCTGAACACAACCTTTCAGAAGATCCAGTATTTCAAAGCCAAAATAGAAATGCCAGAATATCAAGTTTTCAAATTTATATAAAATAACCATGATGGAAAATTCTCCAAAAATATTATCCTTGGAATGGACTTAACCCTTCCAGGGCTTACTTTCCTGTCTTTAAAATGGGTTTAATGGTATCTACCTCTCATGATTACTCTGAAAATTAAAACAAGATGAAAATAAGATTGAAATTATAAGCACCTTATAATAGAAATCTACATTCCACTATCTCTTTTTCCTTTGAGCCAACTGAAAGCCCTATGAAATTTTGCCACAAAGATTTTATATACATATATATTTATATATAAATATATAAGCATATAATATATAATGAATAGGGAGTATAATAATAAAGACCATAATTAAAGTATTTAACAAGAGGCCTATAAAACATCTTACCAGTATCCAAACATGATATTACTCTTCATCGCAACCCTGCAAGTTCCATTTTACAGATGAAGAAAGTAAAGCTCAGAAAGTTTAAGCAAGGGGCAGGTCAAAGTTCAAACTTATCTCTGACTCAAGAGTTCATGCTCTTTCCACTAAGCTACATTATCTCCTAGGAAGATACAATGATCCATAAAGAAATCACTATAGAACTAGACAGCACAGTAATCAGCTGCTCAAGATCTCTTCAGCCAGTGTTCTGAAAGAACAGGAAGTAACCACTGAGTGGTTTAATGTATCTAACTTCAGCACCACACTTAGTTCTATATGGGCATATGGGAAAAATCTTGTCTGCAGCTTTGGGAGAAGACTCCATGGAGGAGGAGGATTCCAAATGCCATGAAACACTTCTAGAAAAGGGTTTGAGAAAACCATCAAATTTTAGGTAAGTAAAAATTTTACTGATCTCCCCCATCCGTGTACCCAGCAATTCAGACTGTTATTTTTGCTAGTAAAGAAAAGGAAGAAAAATAAGAAAGAGGAAGCGAAGGAGGAAAGGGAAGAAGAAAAGGAGGAGGAAGAGGGCGGGGAGAAGACAAGACCAACCAATCTGAACAAGTCTGTTATCAACAGTTTTCATGACTGGTAACCTTTGATCATTTTTTTTCCCTCTGATGGGCCATAGTATTTGAAGTAAATCTTTCAAAGAACCTGATATTTCAAAGACAAAAGGGAAACTCCAGCATGCCAAGTTTTAAAATTTGTAAATATCAAATTATTAGTATGATATAAGCATGTTAGAAAATCCTCCAAGGAAACTGATCCTAAAGTATGTCTTACTTGGATAAAGTCACAGCCCTAAAAGACATTTCCTCAAATTCTCTGAATTGGAGCTAAAGAAGTATATATTACACATATCTAACTTTTTTTTTAGTATTTGGAGATGAATTTTTTCAACCAATATTAGGAAATAGAGTCAATCAGATTCCTGTAAGGAACACCAAGGGGGCTTCAAAACGCACATAGCAACTCTCCTCTCTTAGAATCACCACCATCCAGCTAGATTCTGAATGAGGGAGTGCTCCAACAGGATTGGCATCAGCCCTACCTATCCCTGGAAGAGTCTTGTTATTAAATTATTTTTCAAAGATTCATCTTCCCCTAGTCTTCGGAGGCAGTACAGCTGGGAGTCATTAGCTGTAATCAGTGGGCAGCCAACAAAAAGAGGAAGCAGTGGGGGAATGCTCTTTCTGTAGAAGCCATCTGGGCAGAGGGAATTTGGTTTTAAACCCTAGAGGGTGGAGGAAGTTATTGGGATCTTGTTATATTTGGACTTGACTTCGGACTCTAAACAAAAGATCTTTTTTTTCCCAGAACTTTGCTTTTTTGAAGTAGGAGTAAAAGATAGCTGTAGTAAGCTAGTGGCCATCTCACAGGACATTATGGTCAAAGCAGACAATCTGAAAACAAAAGCCAAACACTAGTAGGTTGGGAGTTATTTCTGGTTTAGAGTTTTTGAAAGAAAGGAGGATTTCTTCCTACTGTGAGCAATCTCCCTTTTCTCTTCCCTTCCTACCCACATTCACAAAGAAAAGCATACCTCTTACACTCAAAAAAAAGTTCTTGCCTAAGTTCTCCATACAAAGAGACCACTTTTGACTTGTTTCATACGAGGGAAAGCACATTTTTCATTTCACCTCAAGAACACACTTTGAGGCCAGAAACCTGGGTTTGATCCTGGTTCCACTACTTACTGTGTGGTCTTAGCAAATTAGGTCAGCTCTGGGCCTCAGCTCCCTAATCTATAAAACAGGTTAATAATAGACCTCTCATAAGGTTGCTAAGAGAATTTGTGACGAGGTGTGTCAAGCACCTAGCATACTCCCTGGAACACAGCAGACATCCAACAATTGGTTGCTATTCTTATTTATGTTATTTATACCAAACTTTTAATAAAAGTAGCAAAATTCACCAAATCACTTCATAGGATTTGGGGGGGTGGGTTATGGGGGGAGAAGGTTAACACAGCTAGTTAAACATGGCTCATACCTCCAAATCAAAGGATCTGTGGGACCAAACAGCACCTATAGATGTGTTTTGGCTTCACAGGGTTTTAATTTTTTTTTCATTTATTTTGAGCATCTCAAAATGCAGATTTCCCATTAAAATATATATTTCCAGCTGTGCTTGAAAAACCGAAAGTTGAGCAACCCAGGGCCAGCATTCCTGGATGGCAACAAAGCGCTAAGGCTGAACAGGGATTACCCCTCTCAGATAGGATGTGTGCTCTTCAGTTTGTCAGTCCTCGCCTTCCCCACCCCTTCCCAGTCTCTTATCCTGCCTGGCCTTTTTAGGCATTTGAATCTGTGATATCTTCTCTAACCCTCTGCCCCAAAGTGTAAATGGCTGAGAATAAGAGAAACATAAAGGTGCTTCATGAAGGATGCGTTAGTAGTCGCAGGGCAGGGAGTGAAAAGAAGATATCATGCGGCATCTTAATTAGGGGATTAGTAGGCCAAAGGGCACCAGACCCAGTGACTGCTCCAGGAACTTAGAGACTTGTCATTTAACTTCAACAAGTCTCAAGTTCTAACCTGTAAAAGGCAGCTAGTATTTACTGACACTTTACAAGGTGGATTTGAGGATCAAATTATGTAATGCATGCGAGCAAAGTGAAAAATGTTATGTAAAAATAAAAGGTAGATTACCAAACATAATGGACACAATATTTAAAGGAAGAAAATCATTTTCTAGCCCATTTCTAATATTATATCTTCTACAGAAATCACACAACTGAAAGGATTCTTTAAAATAATTAATCTAGACCTCAATTTCACAGATGAGCAATTTGAAACACAAGCAGCTTTCATGAAGCTTACAATATAGTGAAGTAAGACAAAATGTATGAAAAGGGTATGCACTGAAGGGATACCTAAAGTTATGTAATCCTCTATTAAGTCCAGGGGTGGAAATAGCAAGTCACCTGGAGCAAAAAAAAAAAAAAAAAAAAAAATGTTTTTAAAAAAAAAAACCCAAAAAAAAAAAAATGCTTTTAGAAAAAAATAACCTAAAAAACAACTTAAACTACTTCTGCCTTGAATTTTTTTTTTTCTTTTCTTTTCCTTTCTTTTCTGCAGTACGCAGGCCTCTCAATGCTGTGGCCTCTCCTGTTGCGGAGCACAGGCTCCGGACACGCAGGCTCAGCGGCCGTGGCTCACGGGCCCAGCCGCTCCGTGGCATGTGGGATCTTCCCGGACCGGGGCACGAACCCGCGTCCCCCGCATCGGCAAGCAGACTCTCAACCACTGCGCCACCAGGGAAGCCGCCTGCCTTGAATTTTGAAGGGTAAATTCAAGGTGCCTAAGGGTAACAGGCACCCCTGTGGTCTGAGAAAAGGATATAACAGGACATAGGTATCACAAGCAGACACAGAAGATGTCTCTTCCCTTGACTACTGAGCTCCATGCATAGGGTGAGAAAATTTGCAGAAACTATGAGTCTTCTGAGGAGGAAAAACTCACCTCAAACTCCAGGAAATCCACAATTAGGACATCTGCCAGGAAGGACCAGAAAGGCTTTTACCCAAGGTCCACTGGCAAGAAAGGGAAGTCCCAAAGTGGAGCTTGCCAGGAAAGAAGGAGCATAAGGTCAAAACAAGGGTCTAAGAGTTCTAGTAAGTACGGGGGAGGCTGGAAACCCTTCAGTGTCATTTTGGATCTTCCTAAAAACATATATCAAGATAGGATTAGATATACAAGAGATTTCTTGGGGGAAATTCTCCTCAAGACTAAACGGGAAAGGAACAAGAGAAGGTTAGGAGAGTCTTCGGATCAGACTGACACTTGTGAAGGGAGAGAAGGAAGCAAGTAGGATTATGTTCTGAGGAAGTCTCAGCCAAGCCAGTGGGGTACCTGATGCAGAAATGTCCCAGTTCTAGTACCCTCCCTCCTATCTAGGCATCTGGACCTGCAAGAAGATTTTTTTCTGAATGCAGAAGTGTCCACCAGGCTGGACAAAACCAATGTTCAACAGTGGACAAACTGGAATTTTCAGTCCTTTCTCTGCCTTTCTTTTGGAAACAAGATTTGTCCATTTTGGATGGAGTAAACCCCTTGATCTTTAAAAAATTAGAGAAGGGGGCTGTTGGGAAATTCCAAGAGGGAGTTAACAGATTTCCTGCTAATAACAGTAGGTATGGGGTAGGGAGTAGATCAAGCAATGAATTAGAAAAATAACATGTGATGTCATTATATTTGTATTGATACCTCGGCTGGTGAAGTGAGTTATACTGATTAAGTATAGATACAGGAGGGCTAAATAACAAGAGAGTTTTGATAGAGTCAATCAATAATAGAGATCTCTAACAGCAGAAATGATAACTTATACCTGTATAGGACGTTACAGATTACAAGGACTTTTACATATATTACATTTGTTAATCCCCATGACAATCAGGAAGATTCAGAATAGTCTGTCTCCATCTTAGGTATAAAGAAAATGGAAGCCAGTGGAGATTAGCAAATTTATCTGAACCACCATTAACTTCAAGAAGAAAAGTTCATACTGGAATCCTTTTTTTTTTCTTTTTTTTTTTGCCCAAACCCTACTTTCTATCCTTTCGATCCCCTAGGTTAACTCCCTAGATTGCCAAATCAATGCAACTGACAATAAATTCATAGGATGTTAAAGGAGGGAAAGATCTCATTTGAATGAAGCCGTCAGAGACGGCATTCCAGAGCAGGAGAGATGGGCTTTGCTTCTTGAATGATGGGCAGGATTCAGAGATAGGGAGGAGCTGGATGTTCCAGATGGGGAAAACACAGGACACCGGGGAGAGAGCAAATAAGACAGCTTGACAGGGCTTCCCTGGTGGCGCAGTGGTTGAGAGTCCACCTGCCGATGCGGGGGACACGGGTTCGTGCCCCAGTCCGGGAAGATCCCACATGCCGCAGAGTGGCTGGGCCCGTGAGCCATAGCCGCTGAGCCTGCGCATCCGGAGCCTGTGCTCCGCAACAGGAGAGGCCGCAGCAGTGGGGGGCCCGCGTACCGCAAAAAAATAAAACAAAAAAAAAACAGCTTGACAGGTACGGGGAATAGTAGAAAATAGGGAACAGTAAGTTGGGACCAAGTTGAAACTTTATCCAGAAGGAAGTGGAAAGTACTAGGTTTTTGAAGGAGGGGTGATGCCATCAAAGCCATTGGGAAGAGCACTGTGACCAGAGCCCTATAGGTGATGGTTCAAAGGAAGAGAGAAGGACCTAATTAAGGAATTAATTTAAACAAAATAAAAAAAGGACTGGAAAATGATTATAATACTAGTGAATACAGAAGAGTTAAATGTTAGGGAAGAAAAGACTGAGAAAATTCCCATCACAGGAGTCACAAGGATATATTCCAGAAAGAGGGACTCAAGAGACAGGATCAAATACAGATAAGAAACCATTCTGAACAGCTTTTATCTTAAGGATTCTTTATTTGAACCAATTCTGCAGCAAATGAGGTTAAGAAATGTTTATGTTAGAAGATTTTCATGTAGATACTGTTTTCCTCTTCTTGGTTTCAGGGCAGCCAGACAGAAGAAATTAAGTGTAATTAAATATAAAAAGTATCCATTAGCACTGATTCTCCCATCTACAGAGAGAAATGACCAGTTGGGAGTGAGTGATCTCATCCTCTTTCAAGTCTCAGAAGGAGTTGGAAACAAGACATATTCAGTACATCTAATCACGTGAGAAGACATCATAGGAAAGTAAAGGGTCCCCAATACCAATAGGGGATTTTTTCCCCCAAATTAGCCCTTGTTCAGCGGGTCATTATAATCTCTAAAGTAATAATATTTTATGTCCTATTAACTTACACTAACAGAAATCTGACAGCCTTGGGTGAAATGGAATCTTAATCTTGAATGATATGATACTCCTACCCACCACTGAATATTTAAAACCTTTATATATCTAACAAGAGTAAGCACAATCTGGCAGAAGGAACACATTTAGCGTCAGTTCCCACTTTCATTAGTTTTTACCAAGCAGATTCAAACCAACAATTTCTCCATTCTCAAAATGATTTCACATATCAGTGTTCAATGGGATATTCCCAGATTACAACGTTCTGCTTTTCCTGCAGTCATCCACAATGGGTCCCACCGACACCTTTCGTCAGAGTGCCTTCCCCACTTCTCTCTGCTCCTTGTTCAATGCGTCACCAGTCAATGGCTTTATGGCATTACCTAATTGGCATAGTTTTCCTCCACTTTCCCCAATATTTAATATCCACTCTCCCCCTCCAAACATACCCTTATGCATACACAGCCTTTTAGTAATATTCTGAATATAGAGGGCAGATGTTTCAGCAAAGAGTTAATTGAGTTTAACAACATAAAATAATTCAGTGGTTTGTAAAATAAGCTGATAAATTCCCCTCAATCAGGTAAGTACACCCAAACCCTACCCACCCACTGACTCCTGAGCATATCTGATTTTACTCAGGTGCCCAGATACTTCCAGTCGGAATGATTCCCCCCCATTCTTCTGGGATAAATCCTCCTTTTAATAACTAGACAAAACTCCCAAGCCATACATGGCAGGAAGCCTAGAGCCTCCCTCAGGCTGTGCCTCTGCCTCTGATGAATTAGTCACTCCACAACCTGCCACCACACACACTGGACACCATGGCTTTTCTACATTTCCTAAAGCATCCCTAACAAGACTTGCACACAGTAGAATTTTACTGGTGGTAAGAGGGTAATAGTGAGCAGCACAGAGCAGGAAACAACTTCCTCTCAGCGCCAGACAATGGTAGATGCGTGCTGCCCATTCTGTACTACAAGAAATGTTCAGAAGCCATATTCCTTCATAGGCCACGCAGCACCTCCCTCTGCGTTCCTGGGAGTCCCTGCTCCTCCTCTGTCCTCCTCACACGGCCCTCTTCCCTCTCCATTCACAGCCCTCTCAATCTAGATTACTCCTCCATATGCTCCAGAAGTCTTGTTTTTCTCAGTCAGAAAGTCTATCAGGGCTTTTTCCAAAGCAACAGAATCATTCCCTTGGGAAGAACATATCATGCCATTCCCCTAGAAGGCAGAAACAGTAACAAATTTTTCAAATTTTTGCTTTGTTAATAATTTGTTCCTGCTTCATTTGCAACAGCTGAATATGTGGAAAGTCTTTCATTTAGGGCACATTTTCCTGAAACTCACACTACAATGTCCTGCACTGTATGCTCTCCTGCATCCTGAAAGATGTGGATCCCAGCGGTAGTCAAGGACCCTGCTAGCTATAGGCTGACCTCACTCTGAAACCCATTCACAAGACCACTAATACCACTGATTTCTCCAAGGCAAGGGAAATTTTTTTTTTCTGCCAAGCCATCTTTTATTATTCTCCCAGAGGTACCCCTTTCTAACTCTTTGCCAGGCAGTAGAACATCCTTCCCCACTTCCTGTGGTGACCTTGCTCTCCAAACAATCCACACACATCTTTCTTTCAGTCCTCCCCTAGTACCTGGCCATGAGCTTGCTGTTTATACCAGTGTGACCCTTCTTTACCATGTGAAAGCTTGTAAAGATTTCTGTATCTATACTTCCCATAAGGCCCTCTGGGATGAGATGACCCCTGACATCTGAATCTATCAGTCTTCATTTTCTAGCCTTGTCCACCTCTCTGTCAGTTTCCATCTTTCCTTACCTAGAGCCCTGTATTTGTTTCCTAGGACTACCACAACAAATCACCACAAACTTGGTGGCTTCAAATAACAGGAATTTATTCTCTCACAGTTCTGCAGGCAAGAGGATCAAAATCAAGGTGTCAGCAGGACTGCACTCCCACCAAAGCCTCTAGGGGAAGAGTCTTCTTGCCTCTTCCAGCTTCTGAAGGCTTCAGGAGTTCCTTGGTTTATAGCAACATAATTCCAATCTCTGCCTCCATCTTCATGTGGTTTTCCATCTCAAGCCTCCCTCTGCCTTTTTTCTTATAAGGATGCTTATCGTTGGATGTAATGCCCACCCAAATAACCCAAGATGATCTCATCTCAAGATCCTTAATTTAATTACACCTGCAAAGATCCTATTTCCAAATAAGGCCACCTTCAAAGGTTCAGTATAGACACGGCTCTTGTTGGGGAGGAAGACCACCATCCAGCCCACTACAAGCTCCACACTTCTAAAACCTTTGGCCTGACACTTGCCTGTGAAGAACATCCTTCCTGCAGACTCCCCAGAGCCCCAAGAACCAGGAAAGAGATTCACTAGGTTTGTCCACTGTGCACCGCATGGGCTCAAGGGAACTCTGTTCCCTTCACCTGAGGGCAGGCAGTAGATCCTGTCTCTATGCATAGAGAAGTGCTGCTAGAGACCTAATTTCACATGGGAGGATTCTACAGTAGTATAAGGAGGGGAACGTAATCAGTCTCACTTGACTTTTCCACCTCCCTTAGCAGAATGGAAATTTTTACTTTCTCTTCTTTCACCTTCCCTGGAATTTGTACCTAATATCACATGACAACACTTTCCAAACCACGATCTGCAGAACAGGAGATGTTGCTGCGTGTTCTGCAACTAGGTGCTCTGAGAGAGTGAGCACGCACGCAAGCTCATTAGCAGCTCTGAGAAGCCGCCAGTAAAGTAAGTAGGCTTTAATACTTTACTCAAGAAAGCTGGTTAACCACATTTAACCCGAACTCTCTTGACTTCAAAGACCTTTTCCTTAGAGTATCTTTTGCGATCTTATAAGAATGCTAATGTCCTACAGAATACATATGGGAAATTTCTTTGAAAATCTGAAAAATGAGTGTCGTAAAATTAATATTACATAAGCAACAGTTATTGTCTTCTCATTTCCAACATTAGGATATAAAGCTGTGTTTTAAGTCACCTTGGTATTATAGGTCTAAAATTAAAGTCTTAATCTAATTTTGGTTTTTCTACATAGAGCTGAGCACCCTGAATTATCTGGCATCTGTAGAGGATGAAGGAACAAAACCAGCACAGAATAACCCTCAAGATATTTTTATTTTTATTTTTGCGGTACGCGGGCCTCTCACTGCTGTGGCCTCTCCTGTTGCGGAGCACAGGCTCCGGACGCGCAGGCTCAGCGGCCATGGCTCACGGGCCCAGCCGCTCCGCGGCATGTGGGATCTTCCCGGACCGGGACACGAACCCATGTCCCCTGCATCGGCAGGTGGACTCTCAACCACTGCGCCACCAGGGAAGCCCCCCTCAAGATATTTTTGAAGGCAGTGACCCACCTCTTCTTCATCTTCTCTCTCCAGCCTCCTCCTAATAGTGGTACCTTGCATGTAACAAGCACTGACTGTTCTCTAAGAACAAAGTAGTGAGTTATAATGCTCCCTCTTGAACTAATGTAATCTATATGTGAGAATAAGCCCTAATTATTTTTCCTTTCACAGGCACAGTAGAACAATATTTCAGTGATTGTTTGTTTTTAATATAATGAGAAACACTACGAGTTACAAGATAGATAATCTGCAAGAAAGTTTTCAGTGAGTCATTTCAAATTACAGAACTTGATAACTTTAAGCACAGACACCACACATTGTTCAAAAAATGGGCACTATCTGTGTGCTAATGAGCCTGACTGTAGGTTCTCCCTCCACTTCCTGAGCTGCGGGTGTTGGAATGGACACTGACCCAGAAGTCAGAAGAGACAGGTTTCAGTTCCACTTGGATGACCACAGACAAATCTTTCTGAAATTGGAGTTTCTTTATGGAGTTTCCAAATACGCAAAAAGGACATACTAATACTGCCAATCCTTACTACTCAAAGATTCCATATTTGCAAATTCACCTACTTGCTAACATTTATTTGTAGCCCCCAAATCAAAACCCGTGGTGCTTTCAGTCATTCACGCACATGCACAGAGTGGCAAAAATTTCGAGTCACCGAACATGCGTGTTCCCAGCTGAGGTGGGACAAGGCAACACTCAGGCTTCAGTGCCAACTCTCATACTGCAGACAAATATCCCTTTCGTGATCTGTTTAGTGCAATATCTGCACACTTTTTTGTGTTTTTTTCTTTTTTTTTTTGGTGATTTCACTCTTTAAAATAGTCCCCAACCATATGACCCAGCAATCCCACTACTGGGCATATACCCTGAGAAAACCATAGCTCAAAAAGAGTCATGTATCAAAATGTTCATTGCAGCTGTATTTACAATAGCCCAGAGATGGAAACAACCTAAGTGTCTATCATCGGATTAATGGATAAAGAAGATGTGGCACATATATACAATGGAATACTACTCAGCTATAAAAAGAAACAAAATTGAGCTATTTGTAATGAGGTGGATAGACCTAGAGTCTGTCATACAGAATGAAGTCAGAAAGAGAAAGACAAATACCGTATACTAACACATATATATGGAATTTAAGAAAAAAATGTCATGAAGAACCTAGGGGTAAGACAGGAATAAAGACACAGACCTACTAGAGAATGGACTTGAGGATATGGGGAGGGGGAAGGGTAAGCTGTGACCAAGTGAGAGAGAGGCATGGATATATATACACTACCAAATGTAAGGTAGATAGCTAGTGGGAAGCAGCCGCATAGCACAGGGAGATCAGCTTTGTTATAAAGCAGAAACTAACACACCATTGTAAAGCAATTATACTCTAATAAAGCTGTAAAAAAAAAAAAAAAAATAGTCCCCAAGTGTAGTAATGAAGTGCTGTCTAGTGTTCTTAAGCACAGAAGGCTGTGATGTGACTTAAATACGTGTTGGATAAGCTTCGTTCAGGCATGAGTTATAGTGGTGTTGGCCATGAGTTCAATGTAAATGAATACACAATATACATTAAATAAGGGGCCTTTAAGCAGAAACACACGTAAAGCAAGGTTAGGTACTGATCGGTTAATGACAATGGTGTGACAGAAGCTCACAGGGACTTAACCATGCATTTGCCTGAGGAGCAGTGGTTCAGTATTCACTAATTCAGTGTTTCCGATGACTTTATAGAACATAAGCACCATGAGTAATAAGAATCAACTGGATATCTCAGCCTCATAAAGTAGCTTTGATGCATAAATTAGAAAATATATATTTATATTTTTATTCAAGTATAGTTGATTCGCAATGTTGTATTAGTTTCCAGTGTACAGCACAGTGATTCAGTTATACATGCATATATATCTATTTTTTCCAGATTCTTTTCCCTTATAGGTTATTACAAAATATTGAGTATAGTTCCCTGTGCTATACAGTAGGTCCTTGTTGATTATCTATTTTATGTACAGTAGTTTGTGTCTACTAATCTCAAACTCTTACTTTATCTCTCGCCCACCCCCTTTCCCCTTTGGTAACCATAAGTTTGTTTTGTATGTCTGTGAGTCTGTTCCTATCTTGTAAGTAAGTTCATTTGTGGCATATTTTAGATTCCACATATAAGTGGTATCATATGGTATTTGTCTTTCTCCTTCTGACTTACTTCACTTAGTAGGATAATCTCTAGGTCCATCCATGTTGCTGCAAATGGCATTATTTCATTCTTTTTTATGGCTGAGTAGTATTCCATTGTATATATATACCACATCTTCATTATCCATTTATCTGCTGATGGACATTTAGGTTATTTCCACATCTTAACTATTGTAAATAGTGCTGCTATGAACACTGAGGTGCATGTATCTTTTCAAATTATAGTTTTCTCCAGATATATGCCCAGGAATGGGATTGCTGGATCACAGGGCAACTCTGTTTTTAGTTTTTTGAGGAACCTCCATACTGTTTTCCATAGTGGCTGCACCAATTTACATTCCCACCAACAGTGCAGGAGGTTCCCTCTTCTCCACACTCTCTCCAGCATTTGTTATTTGTAGACTTCTTAATGATGGCCATTCTGACCAGTGTGAAGTGATACCTCAAGAAAATATATTTTTTAGCAACATATAACAAATTATTTCTGAATACCTGTCACACACCAGGCTCTGTGTAGACACTGTGGACTGAGATACACCAGTCAGAGTCCCTGTCTCACAGAGGAGATTTAGGCGAACACTTAGAAGAAGCTTTAAACAATATGTTATGTTAACATTTTTGTTAATGTTTTCCTAATATTAAGGCTATTTAAAAATCCTTTGTCTTCAAAATGTAGGCTTTGTTCTTTTAGGACCAGAAGTGGATTTGGAAAATTAAATGTCTTCACAAAATTTCCCTAATTTAAGCCATAGAAGTGAAGAAAGAAAACAAACGTAAAACATTTCAAGAAAAATTCAGTATTAGATTTGGGATTATAAAAACTTTGTATTACAATAGTTATTAAGCACAAAATTTACAGAGCGTTTTACAAAGAGAAGATCGAAATTCCCACCAGTCTTTAGAAAACTGAATTTACATCAAGGAGAAAATAGAGGTACAGCAAAGGAGTACTGGGTTACCAAAGGGTCGTTTGGCCATAGGTGCTCAGAAGGCTAATCAAATACATAAAATAAAGATAATTCTGATCAGAACAGAGAGTAAGTAAAACCAAGGAGGTATAAAAGTAAAACTAGGAGATTCACCTGGATATTAAAGTCCTTCTCCACATGATTCAAATTATAGCCACTGGAGTATGAGAGAAATAGCAGCAGTCAAGACAGGTCAAAAGATGCAGAAGCAAATGCCAGGAAGGGTGTTTGAACTGCTGCTCCATGTCATTTGGCCAGTTTTACCAATGAGACGGTCAGCTTTATTTTGAAGACAGTGGCTAAAATGTTTCAGGTGTTAGAGTGCCATACTGAATGGTTACGCAGCTTCTCCCAGTTTATTTTCCCCAACTCCACTATCAACTGATTGAAAGGACTTAAGATTTTGAAAATCTAATGTGCCTCACTCCCCTGGGTGGGTATGTTGCTATGTAACAAAGAACATGCCAGTTTATCTTCCCCAGCACTAGGCACAGCTGGAAGGAAAGAAAAGCAAACCCATTTTAAACCATTTGAAAGCTACTCTCTATTCCAGACTATGAGGCTGCTCTCTTTAGGGTCTAAAATATGCTTACTTTACCCATCTTTGTTGACACAACCACAAACTTCAGCAAATACTGGAACCAGACTCAACCAGATTCCTTATAAACTTCCATATGTGAGCAAAATTCCCCTTTGATTTTGCCTAATGTTCATCTGCTATAATTTTTACCAAGTTCTAAAAAGGAAATCTAGCATATTCTCTATTATGTATTTTACTGTAAAAGAATAAAATGGCAATTGGACAACACTTACCCATTTCAATCTATAGTAAATTCTGTCTCTTCATCCTCTCAAAAACTTTTTTTCTGGTAGTCATCATTTATCTTTATATCTTATAAGCAGTCCTGCTAACCCATGGAACTCTTTTTTTTTTTTTTTTCTGACACCCAAAGCAATGAGGATAATTGGACTTACTCTTGCAGGATAAAAAATAAAAACAGAAGTCAGAGCTTCAGGTTGTGTTGGTAGTTGGGCTATGGGACCATCTTTTTTCTGAAGGAACCCTAAATGTGTTCACAACTGGCTGAGTCTCCACTGGGAGAAATGTGCTGTCCTACATGCAAAACTGAGAGCTCGTGTCCTCTGCCTTCGTCCTCAGATCTTCCTTCAGACTTGGCATCGTGCAGCAAGCCAGGAGCCCTGCCTCGAGAGAGCTGAGCCTCTTCTATCTCAGACAGCAGCTGGCTATGTAATCCTGGACCAATGTCTGGTAACTTCTCTGAGCTTCAAGTTCTATTCAGCCTTCCCTGATTTCCTCTAGTAACAAATTCTTTCTCCCTACTGTCCATTCCTTCCTTATGGAACTTTTCACATTTGTGTTGTATTAGAGTTATTTATATACAGCTGCATCTTGTCTATCATATGTAGGCAGAAACCTCAGTTCACCCATATTTCTGTCTCCCTCTTCTCTGTACTCCAAGGCCCAGTCAGAGTCTCAACTTTTAATAGATATCATTAAGTAGTCATTAGATTACTAAATAAAACATATAAATACATTTCACTATGCCAGTCTCTCTTCAAATGTAAGTGGACATAGAAAGGGGGTGATTAGTTGCTAACAAGCTTGAGACTATCGACCGAAAAAGGAAAGCAAATATTCATTATGAAATTAACAGTGCTATATGATAAAGATAAGCTTATATGATAAGTGTTATATGATAAGGAATACAGGGATATCAAAAGCTTGATTCTGTTTATAAAAACTTTTGGGAAAAGCAATGTGTGTATCTTGCAGCTGGCCTCCCATGTTGATCCCATAGTGACCCTACTCTTCGGCATGTCCCCTAGGCCAAGTTTAATCAGCACGGAACAAGGTGCTCTCCACCTAGAACAGCCGAGGCAACCTCAGCCTCTTTTGATACCTGGAACTCCAAGCTCTCTCTGGCATTATAATAAAGCACATTCACTACTACTAGTATTAAGAGAAAGGGAAGGGACCTTAAATGTGTGATGAAGTATCAACCTTGAAATCAGATGGGGGAATTCATACATTTTAACATGTCTCTTTTGTAAGGTGACACTTTCCTACCCAGTAAGGAACAAGACTGCCAAGGATATAACTTCCTTTCTCAGAATCCAAACACCTTTCATCTTAAAAAGTCACATATGACTCCTCAAGTTTTAAACATCAGCTTCCTTTCACATATGTAATGACATATCCAAGAAGGGCTTCAGAAAGGAGTGGGATCAAAAGACCTGTCTGAAGCCTCAAATGCACAGCATACATTCACATTCACATTCTAGTTATTTGTGCAAAAGGCACAGCCCACAAGGCCCTCTCTGATCTGGCCTAGTTACCCCCACATTCTTGAACACCTGACACATTGAGCAGCTCATCACTATCTGGACATACTGAGCTTCTTCTCAGCTCCTCCTCTTCTCTGCTAGATGAAGCGCTTTAAGCTTCTGCTTTCTGAATCCATTCCAGAGTGAGGTATTTGTCCCTGCATCTGTGCTCACATATGACTTTATTTAGTACTTGGATATCATGTTTGGTTAGTTGTGTATCTGTGTGGCCCTCACCACCCTAGACTTACCCATTTTTCATCTTCAGAAATTAGCATGGTGCCTGACATACAATTGTGTTTATTCATACCTGTCCTCCCACTTCCTTGGTATAGACTTGTCACTTCAAAGTATCTGTGCAGCCCAAGACTAAGAATCTCACAATCCCCTTTTCATCTGGGTGGGGCCATCCAGTCAGCTCTCCCCATGGTATGTGAGCAGAAGTGACATTTGCCTCTTTCAGGCCAAGTTGGTTAAGAAATGGCTGTGCCTGGACTTCGCTGATGGCGCAGTGGTTAGGAATCCGCCTACCAGTGCAGGGGGCATGGGTTTGAGCCCTGGTCCGGGAAGATCCCACATGCCGCGGAACAACTAAGCCCGTGCGCCACAACAACTAAGCCTGCGCTCTAGAGCTCGCAAGCCACAACTACTGAGCCCAAGTGCCACAACTACTGAAGCCCACACGCCTAGAGCCCGTGCTCTGCAACAAGAGAAGCCACCACAATGAGAAGCCCGGGAACCACAACAAAGAATAGCCCACGCACAGCAACAAAGACCCAAGGCAGCCAAAAGTAAAAATAAATAAATAAAAATTTAAAAAAGAAATGGCTGTGCCTTCTTAACCTTCTGTTTCCCTTTATACCAGCTGGATGCAAAGGATTCCAAGGTCTGGCAGGGTCACAAGATGGAAGGTACCTAAGCTCTTGAGTCACTGTGTGGAGGAAAGCCTCCCACCAACTGGAACACCCTCATTAGATTGTTACATGAGCAAGGAATTAACATCTATTGTGTTAAGCTACTGAAATTTGGGGTTTCATTTGTTATAGTAGTTTTAGCCTAAATAATACAGATTAATTCTCAAAATGTGTACTTTATTAAATAATTCTGTGTAACAAACCATGCTTAGTCTCTCTAATGTCTAAATCATAAAGCATGGATATAGGAGAGTGAAGGAAAGGGAACTGAGCAGGAGGGAAAGGAGGGAAGGGAGATGGAAGGAAAGAGAAGGGAAGAAAGGAGGGAGGGAGGAAGGAAAAAGAAGCTGTATACAATAAAGAACTGTAGTCAAGCTGCCACCTCAAATGTAAGCTGCCTATATCCTTATCATCAATCAAGTACATTATAACCAGGTCATTTGTTAATTTTGCTGCTGTATCTGCAATGCCTAAAATTTCCTGCGATATAGGAGATGCTCAATAAATATGTGCTGAATTAATGAGTAAATAAAATTATGAATTAATACCATGTTTTTCTTCCTTATAAAATGACCCCAAGAATTCACTCCTCCTTAGGGCTACAGATTATGGTATTCAATCAAGTATAAAATAATTTCTCTCCTCCAAAAGTTTAAAAAACAACACATAAGACTGTAACATTCATCTGAATGCTTATGATGTGCCATGGGCCTTATGGAATACGTGTTCCCTGGAAGCTTTCTTCTAAAATAATAGCACATTGCTTGCTGTTAAAGAGTTGATGCTTAATGGTTGGCTCTGAACTAAATGAAAGATAGAACTGTTCTCCCTTTCTTATCCTAATCTCCAAAATGAGTTACTTATTATTATAAGAATTTTTAGGAAAACTTTCAGAAGATATTTTTGGGGAGAAGAGCAGGGGAAGGAGAATTTTCTAAAACAGAAAAAATAATAATCCTACCTTAATACTGAGTAAAGGGAAAAGAGACCACATGTAGTGAAGAGACCAATTTAATCTACATCCTATGGTCCAATGGTCCAATTATTGCAATATATATGATGCTAAATTTTGCCCAGTCCTGCTAATCAGACAGCAGCTCACTGTGTCTGTTTATCTCTAGGCCATTACCCAGTTGTACAGTAAATCTGCATTTCCAGAGATGGTCTAAAATAGAAACCCATGCTGGCTAAATTTGTTTTGGGACATATCAGGCAACAGCTAGAAATTTTTAAATGACCAACTTGTATTCCACCGAGGCACTGAATGAATTGATTAGGGAAAAGCTAAAAATTGAATAGTATTTTCCGGAGTAGGCTAAGGTTAGTGCTGCCAGCGAAAATGTGTAACTACCAAGTGAACGGCTATCAATCAGAGCTGATTTTCAAATAGAAATGTGGAAAAAATGAAATTAAATGGGAAAGGGGAATGTCTTGTTTTCCTCTCTATGTGGCCGTTTCCAACTAGGTAATGATATAATTAATTCCTCAGGAATACATGCAAACTCCCACCACTAAAATTATGATAGAAGATAAGTTTTCCCACCAGCCAGAGATTATTTCTCGGCTGAGACAACCTTTGATCTGAAGATGGACACACACACTCTGAAAGAGCTGACACTCAAAGGACCAATATCGTGTGATTGATTGGTTTCTAATATGGAGAGTGCGGTGCTGCCGTTGAGAAGAAGGGCTCTCTTGACAGACAAGCCCAACTATTGTTTGGCTGCTCTCATGTTAGCGAGTGCCCTGCGGTAACCCTCATGCTCTGAAATACTCATATTGGTTATTTCAAAGTTGGGTGCAGAATTGTGCTTTCCCATGTCTGTCACTAATGACTTGCAGCTGTTGCTAATCTGTGCCTCTGATTTCCTTTGATTACTATGTGTATTGATGCCTGTGGTAAATAGGCATCTGCCAGGTGCCAGCACAATCAGGGGAAAAATATAAAAAGTTCCCTGTTTCAAATTCAATGTGACATTGTGCAAGTTGAGAGGCAGCCATTTAACTATTCAGAGGAAACAGCTTCCTGGGGCACCTCCGGCCTCCTGGCCAGGGACATTCCTCCCATTCTCCCCACACCCATCCCATGATGCTGATTTTCTTCAGGATGGTTTTCAGCCACGACAGGAGGGCTTCCATTGCCCATGACATCAGCAGAGGGGAATATTTAAGATGGGTGGTTACGACCCAAGTTTCTAGAGAGCATCTCACCCCTCAGCTGATTTAAGCCTTAAAGGACCTCACCTGTTCCATTAACTGCCCAAAAGCTTCTCCACAACAGCTGTCCTGTGTTTTTCCCTCTGAGGAACACATCTTTCTCAGCAAAGGCTCTGGGCTGTTATCACCTTCTCTTTCAGGAGAACCAGGTGATAATCTGGAAGAAAACAAAGCAAGATGTAGGCTTTCAGAGGAAAAATGCAAAAGTGATCAGGATCAAAAGCCAACACCTGAGGGTACAATGGCAAGTAGCTTCTTTGGAGCACTTGTGTCTTGCTTTTTTGGTTCTCAGGGAAGCTACAGACAGAGGTTGAGTTTATCCATTTCTTACTCTTACACAGCAATGTTACACGATAACTTTGAAGAAAAAAAGGAGCCTCTGGTGTCCCCAGGTAGGAGTTTTTCTCCACGGCTTCCTCGACCCTCCTTTACCACAGCAGTAAGAGTGATGATTTTATCACTGCCAGGAAGCAGAGCAAGAGGCAGGTCTGCTTTGGAGTTAGTGGTTACGTTACGAAGTAAGGCACCTCAAGGAAGGAACAAACAAAAGAATAAAGGCTGGCCAAGTGAAGCCTAGAACATTGAGAGAAAATTTCATGAGATCCCAAGATATATTGACGTTAAATAGGTCATTTGAACCTTACAAAAATCTGATATGAAAATGAGCAACTGATGGACTCTTATCATTCCCACTGGGGCAATTTTAAAACCCAGACTGAGGCTGGGACATTGATTTACAAGCAGAGCTCAGGAATGTTTGGTCTTCTTCCATCAAACTGGAACAAAGTGTCCACTCTAGACATTTAATCCCTGTGGCTTCAAAAATCTGCCAGTAAGACAGTATGCCCCAGCAATAGATAAAAATAGAACATAAATGAAAGAGGACCTCATATCTAAGTCAGAAGAAATAACTAGAAGAATTTAGTAAATGCCCATTAGCCCAGTGATTAAGGGAAACAGATGCATCATAGTAACCATCTGAACATGGACTGTAAGATTCAGAAAGAAACCTGAGTCAAGCAAAGTACAAGGCTAATAATAAGGGGACATAGCTAATAAATTAGCAAAAGTATGAGTCAACGTTCTTAGAAAGAGATATTATATCATTCCCGGGATATTTAGACAACAAATACTTCAAAACTATTTTACTACACTGCATTTATTTAAAGACAGTGGTAAAAAATAAATTTCCCAGATCCAGACTGGAAGCAAGTCAACATCTAAAAGGGTCCTGGGGACGAGGGGAAGATGGCGGAAGAGTCAGATGCGGAGATCACCTTCCTCCCCACAGATACACCAGAAATACATCTACACGTGGAACAACTCCTACAGAACACCTACTGAACGCTGGCAGAAGACCTCAGACCTCCCAAAAGGCAAGAAACTCTCCACGTACCTGGGTAGGGCAAAAGAAACAAGAATAAACAGAGACAAAAGGATAGGCACAGAACCTGCACCAGTGGGAGGGAGCTGTGAAGGAGGAAAGGTTTCCCCACACTAGGAAGCCCCCTTCGCGGGTGGAGACTGCGGGTGGCGGAGGGGGAAAGCTTCGGACCCGCGGAAAAGAGCGCAGCAACAGGGGTGCGGAGGGAAAAGCGGAGAGATTCCCGCACAGAGGATCAGAGCCGACCGGCACTCACCAGCCCGAGAGGCTTGTCTGCTCACCCGCCGGGGCGGGCGGGACTGGAAGCTGAGGCTCGGGCTTCAGTCGGAGCGCAGGGAGAGGACTGGGGTTGGCGGCGTGAACACAGCCTGCAGGCGGCTAGTGCACCACGGCTAGCCGGGAGGGAGTCCTGGGAAAAGTCTGGACCTGCCGAAGAGGCAAGAGACTTTTTCTTCCCTCTTTGTTTCCTGGTGCGCGAGGACAGGGGATTCAGAGCGCTGCTTAATGGAACTCCAGAGACGGGCGCGAGCCGCGGCTAAAAGCGCGGACCCCAGAGACAGGCATGAGACGCTAAGGCTGCTGCTGCCGCCACCAAGAAGCCTGTGTGCGAGCACAGGTCACTATCCACACACCCCCTTCCGAGGAGCCTGTGCAGCCCGCCACTGCCAGGGTCACGGGAGCCAGGGACAACTTCCCCGGGAGAACGCACGGCGCGTCTCACGCTGGTGCAACGTCATGCCGGCCTCTGCCGCCGCAGGCCCACCCCGCACTCCGTGCCCCTCCCTCCTCCCGCCCTGAGTGAGCCAAAGCCCCAGAATCAGCGGCTCCTTTAACCCCGTCCTGTCTGAGCGAAGAACAGACGCCATCCGGCGACCTACACGCAGAGGCGTGGCCAAATCCAAAGCTGAGCCCTGGGAGCTGTGAGAACAAAGAAGAGAACAAGAAAAAAAAATGTCATGAAGAACCTAGGGGTAAGACAGGAATAAAGACACAGATCTACTAGAGAATGGACTTAAGGATATGGGGAGGGGGAAGGGTAAGCTGTGACAAAGCGAGAGAGTGGCATGGACATATATACACTACCAAACGTAAAACAGATAGCTAGTGGGAAGCAGCCGCATAGCACAGGGAGATCAGCTCGGTGCTTTGTGACCACCTAGAGGGGTGGGATAGGGAGGGTGAGAGGGAGGGAGACGCAAGAGGGAAGAGATATGGGAACATATGTATATGTATAACTGATTCACTTTGTTATAGAGCAGAAACTTATACACCATTGTAAAGCAATTATACTCCAATAAAGATGTAAAAAAAATAATAATAAAAAAATAAAAGGGTCTTGATGGATTGAAAAGGGGAAAGACTTCACTGAGATACAGAATATATTGCCAAGGAGACCGACCGAAGGCAAAGACATCAAAGAGATTCGACTCTGCTGCTGCCCTTTTAATCAAAGGTTCGCCAAGTATGCAAAAGCATCTCTCTTCTCATTGATAGTCAGAAAAGAGATAGAATGAGATGAGGTGTAGGGTTGATAATCATCCAGAATACCAGTAGGAAAAGGCTAGCTAAGAACATGTTAGTCTTCTAACGCCAATTCACACGGCCACCTCCCCACCATCCCCATTCTCCAAAGGAATGTAATGTCAGGCACAACATACTCTTAGCCTCACAAGCAAACCTGCATGGCAGAGAAATCTTTGGTTTTCCAGCTCCTTGATATGACATCTTATAATTACCCGTAATCTTAGTAATGGGATTTAAATTGCTATCACACATCTGAACACAATATATTCCAGAAAGACCTGTAAAAGGAAACTTCCTGCTGGAGCTCTATCAAGGGTCTAGGTCCTGCTCAGACAATGAGGTTGAGCTGAATCCTGCACAGACAGCAAGAGCTAGTTGCAGCCAAGTGAAGTAATCAGCTGGATCTTCTGTCCATCAACCTCCCTGCTCCATCCGCAGCAAAACTCTTATTCAGTAACTTGGAGGAATCAGAAATCACAAAAGAAATCCACTAAATGTGAACTCGGTTTTGTCACCATGAGTGTTCCTTTCATTACTGGGTGAAAGTATGAGATATCTAATGTTTAGTGATATCAGTTTCACATTTAATTCAGGTCATTGGAATGGCAGTTGCCCCTTTTCCAAATATTTAAACAGGAGTTTTGTGACTGGTTCCCAAATAGTGATGCAAGGGGAGTATCAATGTGAGCTGCTCTACAAATTAAAATAAAATAATTAAAACATAAAAAGAATTTGGAAAAAATGCTTATTATGTTATGCTCCCTTTTAAGGATTCCTAAAATACACTACCACATAATGGATTCTGGAGGAGTCCTGAAGTTCAATAAAATTTAATCTAGAATTCTGATGGGAAAATTACTTCATACAGACAATACCTGTAAATACATGAGAAAAAGTGTTTCATGTTCATGCTATTTTAATATATTCATTTGTCTACACCAACACAGACATTTTATTACTTACAAATTGGCAAATGTAGGGAGTACTTCTACTATAGATTTTCATCTATATAATTTGGTCCATAAAGTGGCCATGATAATAAACTTTGGCAATAATCAAGATGAGACAAAAATCACTGTTCAGGTGAAATCCTGTAGCAGGGTAAGTTAATTTGGGGTCTTTCTTAACTGCCTATTATATGTTTTGTGAAATATTTCATTTGTATTAATGAAAGTGGGAAATGTTATGATTTTTGCCACAAAGAAATGTGATCTCAGGGAAATCCTACAAGCGTTTCATAATAACATTCATCCTCTACGCCCTCAACCCCCAAAATTACTATGTAAGTATAATCAGATGAGTTTTAAAGAAAACCTTCCATGTGAAATGCATGTGATAGAGACTGACAGTCCTCATTCCTTGTTTGGGAGCTTGTTAAATTCAGTAGATGAGGCACGATAACTCTGCTAATACTTAAAGACATAATACTGTAAATGCTGTAAGGGAATAAAAGAGGGCCAGCTCCCAATTACAACTGGGAATATCAGGCAAAGCTTCATGAAGTGGATGTCATTTGAGTAGAGCCCTAGAGAATGTGCTGATCATTAATAAATAGAGACGAGGGAAGGAAGAGAAAAGTATTATAGCATGACCAAAGAGAAATACCAGGAAATGAAGAGAAAAGTTGCATTCAGATTTATTTCAGGGTCTTGAATACTAGGTAGGACATCTGAAATGTGAAAATAAATTACATAAACAATAAAGAACCAATGAAGATTTTTAAGAAAAGAAGCAACCCTTAAAGAGCTATAACCTGGGAGGAGCACGTGGAATGGATGAGGAGAGCAGTCTAGAGCAATGGTTCTCAAAGTGTGGTCCCCTGGGCAGCAGCAGCATCACCTGGGGCCATGTCAGGAATGCATACTCCTGGGCCCCACCCCAGACTTAGAAATCAGAAACTCTGAAAACGGGACCCAGGAATCTGCGTTTTAACAAGTCTTTCAGGGGATTCTGATACATGCTCAAGTTTCAGAACCACTCATCTAAAGGCAAGAAAATCAACCACAAGATAATTTTATTCACCTAGATGACTGGTAATGAAGATATCTTACCTGGTATCTTAATCCAGGTAAGATAATCGTAGTAAGAAGGAAAAGGATAGAACAGATGGAGGAAAAGCAGCTAATTTCACCAAAAGATCAGTGATCTAAAGGATGCAGATCATCACATCTCTTCAAATGCTACCCCAAATATCCCAGACAGAAGACCACAGTTCCCTTTGTTTTTCCCCAGCATGTAAGCAATATTGTAGAAGCACAACTGAACAACTTCTGAAGACTAACTATATATAAGGAATGAGGGATACAGAGGATTTAAAAGAACTCCAAGTTTTAAGCCTCAGAGATAGGTTGTTGAAAGATGCCTTTAACAAAGACAATTAAGAAAAGCAGGGCTTCCCTGGTGGCGCAGTGGTTGAGAGTCC
Organism: Neophocaena asiaeorientalis asiaeorientalis; assembly: GCF_003031525.2. Lineage (NCBI taxonomy): Eukaryota > Metazoa > Chordata > Mammalia > Artiodactyla > Phocoenidae > Neophocaena > Neophocaena asiaeorientalis. Next base: position 1,604,075 of record NW_020174427.1, read on the forward strand.
CCGCCGATGCAGGGGACACAGGTTCGTGCCCCGGTCCGGGAGGATCCCACATGCCGCGGAGTGGCTGGACCCATGAGCCATGGCCGCTGGGCCTGCGCATCTGGAGCTTGTGCTCCGCAACGGGAGAGGCCACAACAGTGAAAGGCCCGCGTACCACAAAAAAAAAAAAAAAGAAAAGCAGGAGGAGCTATAGATGGAAAAATGGAATGAATCCATGTGTTTAGTTTTTACTTATTTATAACCCTCTCCAGTGAATAAAAGGATTCACAGAAGCTTACAAAAATGCATACTCTACAGTAAGGTAAAGTAACATAAAATAAAATAAAAAATAAGAAAGAAAAAATGAGGCTGGAGAAAAATAAAGGTAGAAAAGTAAGATGAAGCCACAAGTGAGCCAGAATAGGGCCACGACTATGGCTTTTTGCTTCCTTGTAATCATTACCCCAAAATATTCACAGGATTCATGAGAGCAAAGCAAATCAGTTACTTAGGAAAAGTTCATTTTTCCTTTGTACTGAAACCAAGGAGGAGTTTCCCCCTTAGACCATCCAAGAGGGGATTTATAATGTAGCAAACAGTGCTGTCAGTACTGCCCTTGGAGATAAATAATTTGGTTTGAGACTGCCACATGGAACTATATGTGCATGCCCTTAGAACAATAAAGTTAATATTGTTGCTATTAGGACTTATGCTTATGGTATAGAAAACACTACCTAAATAAGATATAATATTGTCACTAAGATTATATAGCAATAGGTTTCAAACATGAATAAATATTTAATTGAAAATATAAAAATGAACAGCAAAGGAAACTATCAATAAAACAAAAAGGCCACCTACTGAATGAGACAAGATATTTGGTAAAAGGTATTTGCAAACGATATATCTGATATGGGAGAAGATATTTGCAAATGATATATCTGACCAGGAGTTAATATCTAAAATATACAAAGAACTCATACAACTCAACATCAAAAAAACAAACCACCCAATTTAAAAAATGGGCAGAGGGACTGAACAGATATTTTTCCAAAGAAGACATACAGATGGCCAACAGACATAAGAAAAGAAGCTCAAAACCACAATGAGATATCACCTGAAGCCTGTCAGAATGGCTATTATCAAAAAGACAAGAAAAAACAAGAGATGTGGCAAGAATCTGGAGAAAAGGGAACCCTAGTGCACTGTTGGTGGGAATGTAAACTGGTGCAGCCACTGTGGAAAACAGTATGAAGGTTTCTCAAAAAATTAATAATAGGGACTTCCCTGGTGGTGCAGTGGTTAAGAATCCGCCTGTCAATTCAGGGGACACAGGTTCGAGCCCTGGTCCGGGAAGATCCAACATGCCACGGAGCAACTAAGCCCACGTGCCATAACTACTGAGCCTGTGCTCTAGACCCCACGAAACACAACCACAACTACTGAAGCCCACACACCTAGAGCCCGTGCTCCGCAACAAGAGAAGCCACTGCAAGGAGAAGCCCACGTGCAGCAACGAACTCGCCACAACTAGAGAAAGCCTGCACACAGCAACAAAGACCCAACACAGCCAAAAGTAGATAAATAAATAATTTTTTTTTAAATTAATAATAAAACAACCATATGGTCAAGCAATTCCACTTCTGGTATTTTTCCAAAGAAAATAAAAACTGTAATTAGAAAAGATATATGCACCTCTATGTTCACTGCAGCATAATTTACGATAGCCAAAATATGGAAGCAACCTAAGTGCCCATCAATAGATGAATGGATAAAGAAGATATGGTAAATATATATACAATGGAATATTACTCAGAATATTACCATAACACAGAAGGAAATTTTGCCATTTGTGACAACATGGATGGACCTAGTGGGTATTATGTTAAGTTAAATAAGTGAGACAGAGAAAGGCAAATACTGTACAATTTCACTTATATGCGAATCTAAAAAATAAACAAACAAAACAGAAAGAGACTCATAGAAACAAAAAACAAAGGTGGTTGCCAGAAGAGTGGGGGTGAAATATGTGAGAGAAATTAAGAGGTACAAACTCCCAGTTACAAAATAAATGAGTCACTGGGATAAAATGTACAGTATGAGTAATATAGTCAGTAACATTGTAATAACTTTGTATGGTGACAGAACTAGACTCATCTTGGTGATCATTTTGTAACGTACAGAAATATTGAATCACTATGTTGTGCACCTAGAACATAGTGTTATATATCAATTATACTTCAACTATATAAATGTATATATCTATGTGTGTGTGTATATATATATAAGTGTTTCCCTCTTGGAAAAAAACCTAAATTCATCAAACTTTAAATTTATAAAGCTGATGAATAATAAGCATTCCAAAAGATTCAAAATAAGCTGTCAACATTAATTTTTATTGACTAGCAATTGCCGTCAGTGAAGTCAATTGATAAAATTTCATTTATCACTAGGTTTTCTTTCTCTTTTTTTTTTTTTTTTTTTTTTTTTTTTTTTGTTTTTTTGTTTTGGCTGTGCCATGTGGCTTATGGGATTTTAGTTCCCTGACCAGGGATCGAACCTGTGCCCTCAGCAGTGAGAACACGGAGTCCTAACCATGGGACCGCCAGGGACTTCCCTATCACTAGATTTTCTGGGGTTTTTTGTGGTTTTCTTTTTCATTTTATTTTATTTTTTTTATACAGCAGGTTCTTATTAGTTACCTATTTTATACATATTAGTGTATATATGTCAATCCCAATCTCCCAATTCATCCCACCATCCCCACCCTCCACCCACTTTCCCCCCTTGGTGTCCATACGTTTGTTCTCCAAATCTGTCTCTCTATTTCTGCCTTGCAAACTGGTTCATCTGTACCATTTTTCTAGATTCCACATATACACATTAATATATGATATTGGTTTTTCTCTTTCTGACTTACTTCACTCTGTATGACAGTCTCTGGGTCCACCCACATCTCTACAAATGACACAATTTCATTCCTTTTTATAGCTGAGTAATATTCCATTGTATATATGTACTACATCTTCTTTATCCATTCGTCTGTCAATGAGCATTAAGGTTATTTCCTCGACCTGGCTATTGTAAATAGTGCTGCAATGAACATTGGGGTGAATGTGCCTTTTTAAATTATTGTTTTCTCTGGGTATATGCCCAGTAGTGGGATGGCTGACATATGGTAATTCTATTTTTAGTTTTTTAAGGAACCTCCATACTGTTCTCCATAGTGGCTCTGGGTTCCCTTTTCTCCACACCCTCTCCAGCATTTGTGGTTTGTAGATTTTCTGATGATGCCCATTCTAACCAGTGTGAGGTGATACCTCATTGTAGTTTGATTTGCATTTCTCTATTACTGATGTTGAGCATCTTTTCATGTGCCTCTTGGCCATCTGTATGTCTTCTTTGAAGAAATGTCTATTTAGGTCTTCTGCCCATTTTTGGATTGGGTCGTTAGTTTTTGTGATATTGAGCTGCATGAGCTGTTTATATATTTTGGAGATTAATCCTTTGTCCATTGATCTGTTTGCAAATATTTTCTCCCAATCTGAGGGTTGTCTTTTGGTCTTGTTTATGGTTTACTTTGCTGTGCAAAAGCTTTTAAGTTTCATTAGGTCCCATTTGTTTACTTTTGTTTTTATTTCCATTACTCTAGGAGGTGGCTCAAAAAAGACCTTGCTGTGATTTATGTCAAAGAGTGTTCTTCCTATGTTTTCCTCTAAGAGTTTTATAGTGTCCAGTCTTACATTTAGGTCTTTAATCCATTTTGAGTTTATTTTTGTGTATGGTGTTAGGGAGTGTTCTAATTTCATTTTTTACATGTAGCTGTCCAGTTTTCCCAGCACCACTTATTGAAGAGACTCTCTTTTCTCCATTGTATATCCTTGCCTCCTTTGTCATAGATTAGTTGACCATAGGTGTGTGGGTTTATCTCTGGGCTTTCTGTCCTGTTCCATTATCTATATTTCTGTTTTTGTGCCAGTACCATGTTGGCTTGATTACTGTAGCTTTGTAGTATAGTCTGAAGTCAGGGAGTCTGATTCCTCCAGCTCTGTTTTTTTCCCCTCAAGATTGCTTTGGCTATTCGAGGTCTTCTGTGTCTCCTACAGATTTTAAGATTTTTTGTTCTAGTTCTGTAAAAAATGCCATTGGTAATTTGATAGGGATTACATTGAATCTGTAGATTGCTTTGGGTAGTATAGTCATTTTCACAATATTGCTTCTTCCAATCCAAGAACATGGTATATCTCTCCATCTGTTTGCCTATCACTAGTTTTTTGTTTGTTTATTTATTTATTTTTGGCTGTGTTGGATCTTCGTTGCTGCATGCAGGCTTTCTCTAGTTGCGGCGAGCGGGGCTACTCTTCTTTGTGGTGTATGGGCTTCTCATTACAGTGGCTTCTCTTGTTGTGGAGCTCGGGCTCTAGGCGTGAGGGCTCCAGTAGTTGTGGCTGTGGCTCATGGACTCTAGAGCACACACTCAGTAGCTGTGGTGCACAGGCTTAGTCGCTCTGCAACATGTGGGATCTTCCCAGACCAGGGATCGAACCCGTGTTCCCTGCATTGGCAGGCGGATTCTTAACCACTGTGCCACCAGGGAAGTCCCTATCACTAGTTTTTGAAAAACGCATCTATTGCATTAGATGTGGCAAATATATTTTAAAGCTACAATACCAAACATGTTTCACAAAACAGTTTGTACAATAAATGTGATATCAGATGAACAATGAAAAAACTCTGTTGGGTAGATTAGCTATTCTATTATGTCATGAAACAGTAGAACTTTCTGATAAGGCTATTTTTAAAAAGTAAATATATTCCAAAGATCAGTGTATGACTGAGGACTGTTTTAGTTGCAATTATCAGAAACTGATTCTGACTTTAAAAATAATATATATGTATATATGTACATATACATCTGTATTATTGGAATGATACATGAAGTCACTCACAGATCAAAGGAAATTTTGAAGAGTAAGGACAACAGGATCTAATGGGCAGACTGCTCAGCGGGCACTACTGTTATCAGGATGAATCAAGCCTCCAAGTTTTCTATCCTCTACCACTCAGGTCAAGATTCCCAGTCCTAGAACAGAGAGTATTGCTTCACACGCCCATCTCTTAGCTAGAGACAGGCAGGGCCCCTTGAACAACAGCCTGTCTCAGGCAGCCTGTCTTACAAAGATGTCAAGGTTGTGCTATGGCAAGAGACAATGGACAGGGGAAAACTAATGTGCCCCACATGGAGTAAGTGTGCATTTCTGACAGGAAGGAAAAACAAAAAACATGTACATTGACATAAAACATGAATCCAGTCGTCATCCCAGAAAGTGGAATATCTTCACATTCACATCTTTTTTTTTTTTTTTTTTTTTTTTTTTTTTTTTTTACGGTACGCGGGCCTCTCACTACTGTGGCCTCTCCCATTGCGGAGCACAGGCTCCGCATGCGCAGGCTCAGCGGCCATGGCTCATGGGCTCAGCCGCTCCGCGGCATGCGGGATCCTCCCGGACCGGGGCACGAACCCGTGTCCCCTGCATCGGCAGGCGGACTCTCAACTACTGCGCCACCAGGGAAGCCCCACATTCACATCTTTTGAATATCTTAAGAAACCAAGATTTTTCCATAGCTTTTTATCAACTCAAAAGGACTCCTCATCAGATCAGGAGGATTTTTTCTGTCAGTAAGAATGTGACAGAATCATTTTGTCTTATTCTTACATTTCATAAAAGTTAAAATAAAATTAAAAGGAACAAAGGGTAGTATTGACCTTATGCTTGAAATAAGCCAAAATTATACTAAAATACTAATGCAACCTTAGACAATGTGAATTGGAAAATTAAGTCCAAATGACAGGAAGTACAGGCTCAGTGCCTTCTGTACTGTTGAGACAGAGCGTTGTTTTGAATTCTGAGTTTTATAATTTAGAAAGGATGCAGCAAATTAAAGAGTATGCTCAGAGGACTTGACAGGATATCAAGGAAACCATCAGAATAACAATGACAGGAAATGGGAACAATTCATATATAAAGAAGAGGACTTGGGAATTAAACGACAATGGTCTTGAATGTACTATACTGTAATGTAAAGAAAAAAATGAATGTGCACCCCAAAGATCTAGAATCTAGTTCTCACTCTTTTCCTATTTTGCTGTGTGATCTGGGACAAGTTGCCTACTGTCTCTGGGTCTTGATCATCACATCTATAAAAGGACTGGCTACATGTTGTAGCCAGTGGCAGGAATTTTAATCAGGTAGGCCCAGGTTCAAGTCCCATTTTCACTTCTTATTGGTTATAGGATTTTGGTCTGAGACCCTATAAAATAAAAATAAATAAAGATGAAATCTCCCTCAGAGTTAACTTTAAAGATAAATAAAATAATGCAAATAAGATGCCAGGTACAGTGCCTGATATATACTAGATCATAAATTTAGAGTGTTCAATGACCAAAAAATGGTAATTGTAACTATTCAGTAGTATGAGTCTAGGAAATATTGATATTTGGAGTACCATTACAAGAAATAAACAGGTTTTCTGTCTTGCCATGGGACCAGTTGGTAGAAGCTATAAGTAGGTAGATTTTTCTTTAATTAAAGAAATAACTCTCTAATAACTAGAACTAACAAGAGAAAAAGCTGACTTGTGAAGTAGCAAGATTCCCAACACTGCAAATACTCAAAAAGGGCAAGATGAGTGTCAAGCGGGGAAACTACAAAACAGTTCCTATATTTTATATGAGTATATAAGTATATAAATTCCCTTACTAACCCAAACGTCTATGAATTTCAGCTGAGTGCAGTACCAAGCACACTCATAGTTTATAATATTAATGTACCACTGCCCTCTAGTGTGTAACCTAAGAAGATAAAATCATGGACACACACACACACACACACAAAATAAAGAAAGAAAAGGAAAAAAAATTGCATAAGCACCACACAAAATTACTTTTACTTGCAAAAAGTTATCTCACTGATCATTGAGTAAAACCTTCTCATTTTCAGATGCAGAAGCTGAGGAAGAGAAAGCAAAATGATTAGCCCAAAGTCAGCTGCAGTGCTTGGTCTAGAAGGCTGGCCTGATCGCTCTCAGGTCAGGGTTCCTCCCATTACATCACATGCCTGGTCCTGCAGGGCACAGCCAGGTAGGTCTTCCCTGTGTAGCATCACTTATTGGAGTCGAGAGTCCTTGGTTCTAGCCATGTAGCAAGTAAAAGTTTCCCTTAGCACCATGAGCCCAGTGCGTCCTCAATCACAAGTTCAACCCTTACAACTATTTTTCTGAAAAAACAATGGTTAATGAGGCCTTGTTGACAAGAACAGTCCGTTATCAGCAAGCTAATGACCACTCAGGCCGCAGCAGGGATGCCAGCCTACAATTAGGTCTGCAGTGATGTACACACAGAAAGGGACTCTAGTTATAATTAAACCTGATCCTTTGGTTCAATTGCTCATTAGGAAAGAAAATAAAACAAAACACAGACCCCACAACAAGAAGGCCTAAAACTAATACTTTGGTCAAGGGATGAAATTCCAGGCCACTGATCTATTAGTCCATGTCCAAGTATCTGTCTCTGAGTGAGCACTTAAGCTTATATTCTTATTCAAAATATTTTGTAATGGAGGAGGGGTTGTTTTACATCTTAGTGATTTTAAAAATCATGGCACATAGGATGGTGGGTGATCTTTTATCTTCTTCTGTTTGCTTATCAGTACTTTCCAATTGTTTTCACTATAAACTGTATAACTTGTGTAACTAAACATATTTAAAACATACTAAATCTTGGCAAAATCTCTTTAAGTGACGAAAAAATACCTAGGTATTAAATACAAGAATACATAAGAAAACAAATCTTTCATAATTAGAAGGAGGAGAAACAATCTACTGAATGGCAAAGTGATGTTGTAAAAAGCCAGCATGAGTTCTTGGTTCTAGAGACAGACCAGAGTTTGCACAACAGCTTTCCTAGTTAATGCCTTTGATACTTTGGACAGATATCTAAAATCTTTAAGGACGGTGATTGTGATTAAATGAAAGGTCTTATGTAAAGATCCTAGCACATGTAAAAAAAAAAAGTGATTATTAATTATAGACTTCTTCCTCTTCCCCATATTCCCCTGTGTTACCATTTCTTTCTCCCCATAATTCTAAGAATATGTCTAAATCTAGAAGGAAAGATGCTTTATTAAGAAAGAACTACCTACTTAAAGCCTTGGATTGCTGAGGAAAGTAGTAAGAAGAGGTGGAGAAAAGGAGGTAGGTGTTGACAGCAAAGGGGGAACAGCCTGCATTTGAGTTTTAGCTCTCTGGAGCGTTGAGAAGGTGGTGAAGAAAAGGCAAGAGAGATGGAAGCTAATGAGATTACAAGAGACTTGTTTTCTCCATTTCTTCCCATTTAGTCCCCTTCTTTCCTTATTGCCTCTTTTGGATTTTCCAGGAAATAAATGATGAGGGATTTTCTTATGCCTGCCTGTTAATCTGCAACATCTTCTTGCTCCTTAATAAGCCTGCCCACTGCCCCTGTGCTTTTGAATCAATCTCACCAGCATCCTCTGGAATTGTATGTCATAAATATTCTTTTCATTACGTATACCTTCTCACACATTCCTTCAATCTGTTCATTTCTATTAGTCTCTTATCCATCCGTCTAAAAGCATTCTTAGGTTATCTCTATACTTAATATTCAATCCTGCAAGTTTTTAAATTGCCATGTTCTCCTTTCTGGATAATAGAAAGGGGAAGCACTGTGAAGAATATATTATTTTTTTAAAAACTGGTTCCTGTGCTCAAAGGGCTTATAATTTACTTGTGGAGACAAGACTGCTACTTCACTAGAAACAGTGGTGACCAATAAAAGGCAGTACATAATTAAGTCCTAAACTGTATTGTCAGACTCTGAGTTTCTATAGCTTCAGGAATGCAGGAGGAGTTCCCCAAGGTGGTATGGCCAGGGATGACCTGAAGGAAGTACCCAACCAGAATACTGCACATAACAACTACTCAATAAATGTTTGTTATTTGATCCTTGAAAATCATTATCATAAGACCGTCAATTCTCCCATCCATTTGACAATTACCCTTACTCATTGAATTGAAGGTGCATATTATTTCACATTTTAACAACTCTGAAACAAGGAAGCATCTTTTCATCACTATCTCAGTAGGTATCATAAATTAATTGGTAGTGCTTTTCTTTCTTTGCGTATGTAAAATAATGGTATAGCTTACAACTGATGGCTTCTTAGATTCCATATAATACAGTATTTATTGAGCATCTAGTGTATTTCATGCTATTATTCTCGATCTTGGGGATATGTGAACAACAAATGCAAAGTTTCTCTCTTGTGGAGCCTGCATTGTGGTGATGGAGATGTATAATAAACAACTGAACAAATATTTGATGCATCGAAGCTAGGTACTGTGACAGAGACTGAGAGGAGAAACTAGATTTAAACCTAGATCCCAATCTACTGTATTAGAAAAGAAAAAGTATTCAGAAGCAAATTTTAAAAATCAGATTTCACATAAGGGGAAATTATAATTTGGGAGGAATTTATATATATTTTGAGTATTCATCTTCCCCACTAGACCATGGGCTTCTTGAAAACAGGAATTGTCCTTATCTATCTTTGAATCCTCTGTGCATACAGCATCATGTATACAACTGTGAAAGAAAGTGAGAAAGAGAAAGAGGGAGGGGGAGGAAAGGAGGGAGGGAGGAAGGAAAGAGAGGAAAGAAGGAAGGAAATAGAAAAGGAAGAAAATTAGCAGAATATTGTGCAGTTGGCCTTGTTCTGGGAACTGCGATAGGCACTTCATTTATATTAGCTTCTTTTAATCAACAGCTGTTGAATAAGTGAACTTTTGAAAGGGAAGAACTTATAAATAAAACTCAACAGAATTTCCATGCTAGACTAACGTCACATTGTTTTATTTGTTTTGCTTTAAGAAAAGTTACCATGTTGCAGATATGGGGATGCTGTCATCTCAAGGTGTTTATTTCTGAAAAGCATTTAATTAGAGAAGTGGTTTATATATAATATAGTTATGAATTGGATATAATGATCAAAGCAGCTGATTAATGGAAAGACATCAAACTTGGCAACTGTCTTCAAAGCTATGACATGTCCCTACAAAGCCTTGTCTTATTCAGCAGTTTTGTCGGTGATTTGGGCAAATAAGAAATTACATTCGGTAAACTGGTACAACCACTGTGGAAAACAGTATGGAGGTTCCTCAACATAATAAAAAGAGAGTTGTTATATGATCCAGCAATCCCACTCCTGGGCACACACCCAGACAAAACTATAATTTGAAAAGATACATGCACCTGCTATGTTCATAGCAGCACTACTTACAATAGCCAAGACATGGAAACAACCTAAATCTCCATCAACAGATGAATGGATGAGGAAGACAGAGATATATACATACATATATATATATAGTGGATATTATATAATGGAATATTACTCAGCCATTAAAAAGAATGAAATAATGCCATTTGCAGCAATATGGATGGACCTAGAGATTATCATAGTAAGCAAAGTAAGTGAGAAAGACAAATGCCATATGATATCACTTACATGTGGAATCTAAAACATGACACAAATGAATATATCTATGAAACAAAAACAGACTTACAGATATAGAGAACAGACTTGTGGTTGTCAAGGGGGAGGAGGGGTGGAGGAGGGAAGGACTGGGAGTTTGTGATTAGCAGATGCAAACTCTTATATATAGGATGGATAAAAAACAAGGTCCTACTGCATAGCACAGGGAACTATATTCAATATCCTGTGATAAACCATAATGCAAAAAGAATATGAAAAATAATATATATATAACTAAATCACTTTGTTGTACAGCAGAAATTAAATACAATGTTATAAATCAACTATACCTCAATAAAACTTTTTTGAAAGAGAAATTACATTCATATCCAATTTGCAGATGATAAATCTTGGAAGGATAACTAATACATCAGGTGATGGAGCTAAGATTCCAGAAGATCATGACAGAACAAAACAATGGAGTGAACCTAACTTAATAAAAATAACCATAAAATCCTGCTTTCAGATTAAAATTTTCATCTGCAAAAGTACAGTATGGAGATATATGGTGAAAGAACACTATATGTAAAAAGATTTGAGGATTTTAGTTTCTGACAAACTCTACATGAGATAAAAGTGCTGAAGCTAAATTTTTTAAGTACGCCATGTTTAATACACCTTATTCTACTTGCACTATTAGCTATCTGGAGTGAAAATTGTATTCAGTTTTGGCTGACGTAATTCAGTCAGAGCTCCTTCAGCAAGAATCAACTTTAAAAAAAAAAGGGCTTCCCTGGTGGCGCAGTGGTTGAGAGTCCATCTGCCGATGCAGGGGACACAGGTTCGTGGCCCGGTCTGGGAAGATCCCACGTGCCGCGGAGCAGCTGGGCCTGCGTGTCCGGAGCCTGTGCTCCGCAACGGGAGAGGCCACAACAGTGAGAGGCCCGCGTACCGCAAAAAAAAAAAAAGCAGCATGGAGAATACATGCACAGATGAGCATGACTATGTTCCAATAAAACTTTATTTACAAAAACAGGTCACAGGCTGGACTGGCTCTGTCCTGTAGTTTGCTAATCCCCAGACTAGAGAGCTGCTCCTCAAGACTCCTAGAACTCTGGAATTCTTTGGCTCTGAGGTTTGAACCCGGCGACCTATTTACCCACAACCATACACAATATCCACACGAACCCCAGATTTTTAGGAAGACTACAAAGAAGAAAAAGGAACAGCAACGTTTATGGTGAATAATGAACAGAGATGAACCGATTTACAAGTTTTTGATCAAAGACATAATTTAAACTCCTCCCAACACAGTATGGCCTTCTAGATAGATTCAGAGAATCCTGCACTAAAAAGAACAGGCCTTTTAACAGCCACAGGTAAGAGGTGAGCAGGTGATTAGCGAAGTCTGTATCCTCAGCCTTGGCCTGTTCCACTGCGGTCAATTACACAGCTGGTTATAAGTGTGTGTTTGCATCTGTTCAAGCCTCCAAATGTGCTGATCTCATATTAATTAAACAACTCCTTAAAAGCAGGTTAAAAACAAATTAGACCCTGCCGTCGTGTGCCTGTCCCAGCCATCCCTCAGTGGCCCTTCATCTATAAGGGACCATCTACACAGGTAAGGAGCAGTGTTTCTTTGTAATTAGGGAGGGGTTCATTATCCTCCATCAATTAATGCTGCCACCACTTAGTGAAAACGGTTGTTGCTACACAGCACAGATTAGTGACTAATTAATAAGGGTTGATTAGCTAAGCTCCCTCACAAGGTAGAACAGATAACAGCCACCGTCCACATGGACCACTGATTGATTGATGGAAGCAGTCAATGACATCAACAGTCTAAAATGCCATCAACTGTCTAAAATGAAAGGCATGATGAGGACTCTCATCTTTCTAAATGCCTTAAGAGACAGCAGTTCATAGCTAACCAGTATCTCTTCCAAATGTAACATTTTCAAATGACTTAAGGTGCCAAGGATCTCTGGCTTGCAATCAGTTTAAAAGGGAGGCATCTAGAACCACGATACATAAATATGGGAGGTAAAAATATCGATTATGAATATATAGGATACACAGTATACTACAGAACAAGAATACTTACCTATTTCAATATCCCTACTGATATTTTTCAATGTTATTTTTATTAGGAGCATGGAAGAGTGGGTAAAAACATTGGACTGAGATTTGCGGGGTTTGATCAGTTACAGACCGAGCAAAATGTTCATGTTCTATTACAGCAGTTATTGTGGCATGTCATAATTATCTGTTTATATATACATCACTCAGGCACACAAACAAGGCTTTGCTACTGAGAGTCAATAAACTGATAACTTGCACACAAGGCACTTTCCTATATGAATAACAACATAAATTACCATGATTAACCTTTCATTTTTGAAACTCTATGAGGCTGAAAAGCAGATGGTTTGCAGCAGGTCTGTCATCCATTCTCTCCCTTTATCAGGGGCACTCCCAGAAAATAAAAAGAGAAATATATATTCTCTGACAACCACTATATATCAGCATTGTGCTGGGCAGAGCTTACATAGTAAAGGTAGCATTAAAAAAAAAAAGAAAATCCAGACTTTAATGTGTATCGTTGCAAAGAGCAACTGAACTTCGAGTACTCTAAATACTGAGATTTAAAATTCTCTATTCCATCAGTCACTCAGGGTTCAATGTGGATTTTTTTCTCTATTAGTTGTCATTATTACCTTTTAATTCTTCTTTTCTTTCTTCATCTTTAATACCTTAGTCACATGTATTTTATTATTCTTTGCTTATATATTTGGGATTTTTTGATTTATAATATACAGTGTTAACAAGGGTGTGAGGTTACAGGTACACTAATATGTTGCTGGAGGAGATGTGTAGTAGAGAACAGTTTGAAAATTGTTGAGCCAGCATTTCTACTCTTAGGAATTTAGCCTTCAAAAGCACTCCCATCCTATGCAAAGTTTATGAGTAAAAAGGTGTCAACAGCACAAATTTCCTTCAATACAAAGATGGCTACAAACCATGGTTTATTCACACAATGGAAAACTATACAACCAATGAACACAATGATATATAATTAGATGTGCTCATATAAAGATTCCCAAGAGATAGGGCTAAGTGAAAAAGCAAATTGCAAAAGAGTGTTACTCCACTGTAATACAAATAAGGACAGCAATCATAGCAACAACAACATAAAATATTATTATAGGACTTCCCTGGTGGCGCAGTGGTTGAGAGTCCGCCTGCTGATGCAGGGGACACGGGTTTGTGCCCCAGTCCGGGAGGATCCCACATGCCGCGGAGCGGCTGGGCCCATGAGCCATGGCCGCTGAGCCTGCGCGTCCAGAGCCTGTGCTCCGCAACGGGAGAGGCCACAACAGTGAGAGGCTCGTGTACCGCAAAAAAAAAATTGCAGAACTTATGTCATTTTGCAATTCAGAAGTAATCCTGCAGCCCTTGCGAAGCACAGGGAATCTACCAAAATAGTAACAACTGGACTTTGGCTGCAGCTTTTGTGAAAGTATAATAATAATTCGGAGGAGGAGGAGAAAAAGAGAAGAGCGGGGAAAGGGACAAGGAAGGAAAGGAGGAGGGCATGGAGGAGGGGGGATGAGGAAAAGGGGGAGGAAGAGCAGAGGAGAGCAGAAGGGGGAGGGAGGGGAGGAGGAGGCTCTAAAAGTCAAGGACCCCTTCAGGCAAAAACAGCGCTGCTAGACATGCTTTCTCCCTGCATACAGAGACCAAACAAATGCTTTAAGGTTGCAAAATATCATTTTTTAAAAAAACAGAAAAATTGATGGTACCCACCAACTTGATATAACTCTTCTCCAGTGCTGGGAAATACTAGCTGGAATACTTGGGTAACCCAGAGTATTATAGCAAAATTCCTTCGGTCCATTGCTGAGGGCAAGCCAAGTTAAGGACATCTGTCGACACACCTGCAATCAAGAAATTCTTTCTTTTCCTTCTAGGAAAAGAGATAAAGAGAAGCCAAGAAGTCAAGGGCAGGGCTTCCCTGGTGGCACAGTGGTTAAGAATCCGCCTGCCAATGCAGGGGACACGGGTTCAAGCCCTGGTCCGGGAAGATCCCACATGCCACGGAGCAACTAAGCCCGTACACCACAACTACTGAGCCTGTGCTCTAGAGCCCGTGAGCCACAACTACTGAGCCCACGTGCCACAGCTACTGAAGCCCGCGCACCTAGAGCCTGTGCTCCACAACGAGAAGCTACCGCAATGAGAAGCCCACACACCACAACACAGAGTAGCCCCCACTCGTCGCAGCTAGAGAAAGCCCACACACAGCAACTAAGACCCAACAGAGCCAAAAATAAATAAATAAATAAAAATTGAAAAAAAAAAGTCAAGGGCAGACAGGAGAAGAAAAGCTAGCTGGCAGTTTGTAGGACAGGTCCCAGAAGGTCTTCCTACCCATTTTCAAATTTAAGTGCCCTTGTTAACAGAGTAAAACATTAGCATAAAAGTCCACTAAAGAAAGCATTCAGTAGAGCCCTACAGAAGCTGGGACAAAGAAGTGGTGCCCATCACTAAGCTTTTAGGTCCTATAAAGGCAACTGATTTGACTGAGAAGTTTCAGTACATGCTGTATTCTCAGGGGAACTTTATTAAGATTTTTTAACGGTCAAAGCAAATGCTTTGTAACATCTAAGGTTTTGCAGGCTGAAATTACAGAAATATGACCTTTGGCAACAGTTCCCAAGTTTTTAAAGTGTGAGAACTTCCTAAACATCAAAATACAGTTTTGCAGATCTCCCATGAGTAAGAGTTTTGCTCTGAATGTCCATTTATTTAAAAATATTTGAAACACTTTAAGAGAATGATGCCAAATGCATAGATGGTACTCAATAAATATTACTGAATGAATGAAAACTAGCAGCACACAGATACAATATTTCACCTACAGACAGTGCTTGTGGGGATTGGCTCCTGATCTCCAGATTAGACTATTTTCCTTGGAGTGAAAATTGATGGCCTCCTTTGCCCATCTGTCTCTGTGTTAGAGCAAAACTTAAGCTATTAATCACAAAGAGTCTTGACCTCGCCTGGGCTCCACCCAATTACAAATGGAAACTGTGGAGCTTTCCATGCAGCATGTATCCTACTAGGCTCCTCAACTTACACAAACTGTCAAACTTCCTCCCTGCTTAGCTGTTAAGCACATTGTCTGCACTCAGCCAGCAACATGACTTACCTGTTCTTCAGCAATTACTGAAGGATAACGCTGAAGTCACTGCCACTTAATTTTATCAAAACCTAGTTAAGAGATTTAATTTATAAAAGAATGTCAGGCAGTCTATTTTCCTCTAGATATAAGATTTATGCTCAGATCATTGATCTCACTTATATGTAAAATCTGAAATAGTCAAAACTCTTAAAAGCATAGTGTAGAATGGTAGTTGCCAGGAGTTGGGGGCAGAGCAGGGAAGGGGATGGGGAGATGTTGGTCAAACGGCACAGAGTTTCAGTTATGCAAGATGTGTAAGTTCTGGAGATCTAACATACAGCATGGTGACTAAAGTTAACAATACCATACTGTATACTTGAAATTTGCTAAGGCAGTAGATTTTAAGTATTCTTAACACACATACCCACTTGAAAAAAAAAAGAAAGAAAGAAAAAGAGAAAAAGATGATGAAGAAAATGGTAACTATGTAAGGTGATGGATGTGCTGTTAATTAGCTTGATTGTGGTGATCATTTCACAATGTACACATATAGCAAAACATCAAGTTGTTCACCTTAAATATATACAATTCCTATCTGTCAATTATACATTAATAAAGCTGTTTTTTAAAAAAATTTATGCTCACATCAAACTATTTTGTCAAAATGCAATTTACCTAGTCTGGACACAGTTATTTGGTTCCCCTCCCTCACAGAACTGCTTTCACCAAACTCATTTTACATTTACCCCATTGGCTCACATTATGGAAAGTAAAAAGTTACATGTTAACTTGGAGAACATTGTTCACTGAAGAACACAGGGTTCTCTCTATAAGGGCCGAGGGAGCAGTTTATCTCAGTACCAGGAAAAGTTTTACTTCTCCTAAGCAATTGCTAATTGCTAATTACCAATAAAATTTCTGAGTGATGGTATTTTCCTACTGTGTCAAGAAATGGCAGAGCCAATTTTTGTGAATTCAGTTATCTCCAAGAATTTCAAAGAACTAATAGTATATATTTTGTGTACTCACCTGTCCCTAGTTTTTACTGTATTTTTTCTAATCTTCCTCATTAGCTTGAATTTCCCAATGGTGTTAGGTGCCAGAAGTGACAGAACTGGTGACTAGATCCACAGCTGAGAACAAGTCTCTAAGCAGAGCACATTCTAAGTTCAGAAGCTCACTATGTCTTGCAGCCAGCCACTTCCACGAAGAGCTTCCTAAAAGGGACCAGCTTAGCGGAAGCAGCACTGACACCCCCACCTCAACATTCAAAACTGCTAGTACAGTTTGCTCCTGCACCACCATCCTGCTCCAGCTTCTGGGGCTTCCTCCCTGCACAGCCTGTGAGCAACAGCCCTTCCCTTGCACCTGACTGGGCCTCTGGGGCGAGGAGGTGCTGCACGAAAGGAAATCCAACGCACAAAGAAGTTAACTGCCTGGTCCAAGATCACAGAATTAAGCTGTGAGACTTGAGTTGGTGTCCTTCATGCATCACATCTTCCCCATCACTTAAGAAGCCATTGAGATACGTGCATATTTAGCTGTCTCCTACCTGCCATGTGGCTGACAGGGTCTCGATGCTCTGGCCTGGTGTCAGGCCTGAGCTTCTGAGGTGCGAGAGCCAAGTTCAGGACACTGGACCACCAGAGACCTCCCAGCCCCACATAATATCAATGGGAAAGAGCTCTCCCAGAGATCTCCATCTCAACGCAAAGATGCAGCTCCACCCTATGGCCAGCAAGCTCCAGTGCTGGACACCCCATGCCAATCAACTAGCAAGACAGGAACACAACCCCACCCACTAGCAGAGAGGCTGTCTAAAATCATACTAAGTTCACAGGCACCCCAAAACACAGCACCAGATGTGGTCCTGCCCACCAGAAAGACAAGATCCAACCCCACCCACCAGCAGAGAGGCTGTCTAAAATCATACTAAGTTCACAGGCACCCCAAAACACAGCACCAGATGTGGTCCTGCCCACCAGAAAGACAAGATCCAACCCCACCCACCAGAAGACAGGCACCAGTCCCCCCCCACCAGGAAGCCTACACAAGCCATTGAACCAACTTCACCCACTGGGGGGAGACACCAAAACAACGGGAACTACGAACCTGCTGCCTGCAAAAAGGAGACCCCAAACACAGTAAGTTAAGCAAAATGAGAAGACAGAGAAATATGCAGCAGATGAAGGAGCAAGGTAAAAACCCACCAGACCAAACAAATGAGAGGAAATAGGCTGTCTACCTGAAAAAGAATTCAGAGTAATGACAGTAAAGATGAACCAAAATCTTGGAAATAGAATGGAGAAAATACAAGACACGTTTAACAAAGACCTAAAAGAAGTAAAGAGCAAACAAACAATGATGAATAACAAAATAAATGAAATTAAACATTCTCTAGGAGGAACCAGTAGCAGAATAACTGAGGCAGAAGAATGGATAAGTGACCTGGAAGATAAAATAGTGAAATAACTACCAAAGAGCAGAACAAAGAAAAAGGAATGAAAAGAATTGAGGGCAGTCTCAGAGACCAATGGGACAGCATTAAACGCACCAACATTCAAATTATAGGGGTCCCAGAACAGAAGAGAAAAAGGAAGGGTCTGGGAAAATATTTGAAGAGATTATAGTCGAAAACTTCCCTAACATGGGAAAGCAAATAATCAAGTCCAGAAAGCGCATACAGTCCCATACAGGATAAATCCAAGGAGAAACATGCCAAGATACATATTAATCAAACTATTAAAAATTAAATACAAAGAAAAAATATTAAAATCAGTAAGGCAAAAGCAACAAATAACATACAAGGGAATCCCCATAAGGTTAACAGCTGATCGTTCAGCAGAAACTCTGCAAGCCTGAAGGGAGTGGCAGGACATATTTAAAGTGATGAAAGGGGAAAAACTACAACCAAGATTACTCTACCCAGCAAGGATCTCATTCAGATTTGATGGAGAAATTAAAACCTTTACAGACAAGCAAAAGCTGAGAGAATTCAGCACCACCAAACCAGCTTTACAACAAATGCTAAAGGAACTTCTCTAGGCAGGAAACACAAGAGAAGGAAAAGACCTACAAAAACAAAAACAAAACAATTAAGAAAATGGTAATAGGAACATACGTATCAATAATTACCTTAAATGTAAATGGATTAAATGCTTCCACCAAAAGACACAGACTAAAA
>NW_020174427.1:1623618-1644476 GCF_003031525.2 Neophocaena asiaeorientalis asiaeorientalis
AAAAAAAAAAAAAGACACAGACTGCCTGAATAAATACAACAACAAGACCCGTATATATGCTGTCTACAAGAGACCCACTTCAGACCTAGGGACACATACAGATTGAAAGTGAGGGGATGGAAAAAGATGTTCCATGCAAATGGAAATCAAAAGAAAGCTGGAGTAGCAATTCTCATATCAGACAAAATAGAAGACTATTACAAGACACAAAGAAGGACACTACATAATGCTCAAGGGATCAATCCAAGAAGAAGATATAACAATTGTAAATATTTATGCACCCAACATAGGAGGACCTCAATACATAGGTAATTCTAACAGACATAAAAGGAGAAATCGATAGTAACACAATAATAGTAGGGGACTTAAACACCCCACTTTCACCAATGGACAGATCATACAAAATGAAAATAAATAAGGAAACACAAGCTTTAAATGACACGTTAAACAAGATGGACTTAATTGATATTTATAGGACATTCCATCTGAAAACAACAGAATATACTTTCTTCTCAAGTGCTCATGGAACATTCTCCAGGATAGATCATATCTTGGGTCACAAATCAAGCCTTGGTAAATTTAAGAAAATTGAATCGTATCAAGTATCTTTTCTGACAACAACGCTATGAGACTAGATATCAATTACAGGAAAAAAAACTGTAAAAAATACAAACAAATGGAGGCTAAACATTATGCTACTAAATACCCAAGAGATTACTGAAGAAATCAAAGAGGAAATCGAAAAGTACCTTGAAACAAATGACAATGAAAACACGACGACCCAAAACCTATGGGATGCAGCCAAAGCAGTTCTAAGATGGAAGTTTACAGCAATACAATCCTACCTCAAAAAACAAGAAAAAGCTGAAATAAACAACCTAACCTTGCACCTAAAGCAACTGGAGAAAGAAGAACAAAAAAAACCCAACATTAGCAGAAGGAAAGAAATCATAAAGATCAGATCAGAAATAAATGAAAAACAAATGAAGGAAACAATAGCAAAGATCAATAAAATTAAAAGCTGGTTCTTTGAGAAGATAAACAAAATTGATAAACCATTAGCCAGACTCATCAAGAAAAAAAGGAAGAAGACTCAAAACAACAGAATTAGAAGTGAAAAAGAAGTAACAGCTGACACCGCAGAAGTACAAAGGATTATGAGAGATTACTACAAGCGACTGTATGTCAATAAGATGGACAACCTGGAAGAAATGGACATATTTTTAGAAAAGCATACCCTTCTGAGACTGAACCAGGAAGAAATAGAAAATATGAACAGACCAATCACAAGCACTGAAATTGAAACTGTGATTAAAAATCTTCCAACAAACAAAAGCCCAGGACCACATGGCTTCACAGGTGAATTCTATCAAACATTTAGAGAACAACTAACACCTATCCTTCTCAAACTCTTCCAAAACAGAGAAGAGGGAGGAAGACTCCCAACTTCATTCTACAAGGCCACCATCACCCTGATACCAAAACCAGACAAAGATGTCACAAAAAAAGAAAACTACAGGCCAATATCACTGATGAACATATATGCAAAATCCTCAACAAAATACTAACAAACAGAATCCAGCAGCACATTAAAAGGATCATACACCATGATCAAGTGGGGTTTATTCCAGGAATGCAAGGATTCTTCAATATACACAAATCAATCAATGTGATAAACCATATTAACAAACTGAAGGATAAAAACCATATGATAATCTCAATAGATGTAGAAAAACCTTTTGACAAAGTTCAACACCCATTTATGATAAAAAATCTCCAGAAAGTAGGCATAAGGGGAACCTACCTCAACATAATAAAGGCCATATATGACAAACCCTTAGCCAACATCATTCTCAGTGGTGAAAAACTGAAAACATTTCCTCTAATATTAGGAACAAGACAAGGTTGCCCACTCTCACCACTGTTATTCAACATACTTTTGGAAGTTTTAGCCACAGCAATCAGAGAAGAAAAAGAAATAAAAGGAATCCAAATCGGAAAAGAAGTAAATCTGTCACTGTGTGCAGATGACATGATACTATACATAGACAATCCTAAAGATGCTCCCAGAAAACTACTAGAGCTAATCAATGAATTTGGTAAAGTAGCAGGATACAAAATTAATGCACAGAAATCTCTTGCATTCCTATACACTAATAATGAAAAATCTGAAAGAGAAATTAAGGAAACACTCCCATTTACCGTTGCGACAAGAAGAATAAGATATCTAGGAATAAACCTACCTAAGGAGACAAAAGACCTGTATGCAGAAAACTATAAGACACTGATGAAAGAAATTAAAAACGATACAAATAGATGGAGAGATATACCATGTTTTTGGATTGGAAGAATGAACATTGTGAAAATGACCATACTACCCAAAGCAATCTACAGATTCAATGCAATCCCTATCAAACTACCAATGGCATTTTTCACAAAATAGAACAAAATATTTCACAATTTGTATGGAACACAAAACACCCCAAATAGCCAAAGCGATCTTAAGAAAGAAAAACGGAGCTGGAGGAATCAGGATCCCTGACTTCAGACTATACTACAAAGCTACAGTAATCAAGACACAAATATAGAAATACAGATCAATGGAACAGGATAGAAAGCCCAGAGATAAACCCACGTACATATGGTCACCTTATCTTTGATGAAGATAAAGGCAAGGATATACAATGGAGAAAAGAGAGTCTCTTCAATAAGTGGTGCTGGGAAAACTGGACAGCTACATGTAAAACAATGAAATTAGAACATGCCCTAACACTGTATACAAAAATAAACTCAAGTGGATTAAAGACCTAATTGTTAGGCCAGACACTATAAAACTCTTAGAGGAAAACATAGGCAGAACACTCTCTAACATGAATCACAGCAAGATCCTTTTTGACCCACCTCCTAAAAAAGAGTCATGTAGGGCTTCCCTGTGGCACAGTGGTTGAGAGTCCGCCTGCCGATGCAGGGTACATGGGTTTGTGCCCCGGTACGGTAAGATCCCATATGCTGCAGGGTGGCTCAGCCCGTGAGCCATGGCCGCTGAGCCTGCACGTCCAGAAGAGGCCACAGCAGTGAGAGGCCCACATACTGCAAAAAAAAAAGTCATGTACCACAATGTCCACTGCAGCTCTATTTACAACAGCCAGGACATGGAAGCCACCTAAGTGTCCATCGACAGATGAATGGATAAAGAAGATATGGCACATATATACAATGGAATATTACTCAGCCATAAAAAGAAACAAAATTGAACTATTTGTAGTGAGGTGGCTGAACCTAGAGTCTGTCATACAGAGTGAAGTAAGTCAGAAAGAGAAAAATAAATACTGTATGCTAACACATATACATGGAATCTAAAAATAAAAAAGGTTCTGATGAACCTAGGGGCAGGACAGGAATAAATATGTAGACATAGAGAATGGACTTGAGGACATGGGGAGGGGGAAGGATAAGCTGGGATGAGGTGAGAGAGTAACATTGACATATATACACTACCAAATGTAAAATAGCTAGTGGGGAGCAGCTGCATAGCACAGGGAGATCAGCTTGGTGCTTCGTGACCACCTAGAGGGGTGGGATGGAGATGCAAGGGAGGGGAAATGGGGATATATGTATGCATATAGCTGATTCACTTTGTTATACAGCAGAAACTAACACAACATTGTAAAGCAATTATACTCCAATAAAGATGTAAGAAAAAAAAAAAACTGCTCCTATCCTGGTCCATATAATAGGAAGACTGCAAGGGAGCTGGAGATCACCTTTTGAGAGAATTCAATATTTGGTTTAAAAAAAAAAAAAACTACTTCCTCCATTTAAAAAAAAAAAAAAAAAGGAAAGGGTATGTTCCACCCACCCCCAAGCCAAAGGAAGGGCCTGTGCTACCAGGAAAAAAGTCCTTAAATAGAGGATTCCCAGCCTACCATGAGTGCCAGGAAGGAGAGGAAGGTGAGTGAGAAGGAAGAGTCTAGACTGGTGGGAGAAGGTTGAGGTTGGGGGATCGGGATTGGGGCTGGATGATAATGGAGGGGAGCTTGAACAGAATGTGAAGTTTAAAAATGAACAGGCATGGGGCTTCCCTGGTGGCATAGTGGTTGAGAGTCCACCTGCCGATGCAGGGGACACGGGTTCGTGCCCCGGTCCGGGAAGATCCCACATGCCGCGGAGCGGCTGGGCCCATGCGCCATGGCCGCTGAGCCTGCGCGTCCGGAGCCTGTGCTCAGCAACGGGAGAGACCACAACAGTGAGAGGTCCGCGTACCAAAAAAAAAAAAAAAAAATCTGCCTGCCAATGCAGGGCACACAGGTTCAATCCGTTGTCCGGGAAGATCCCACATGCTGCGGAACAACTGAGCCCGTGCACAACTACTGAAGCCCATGCACCTAGAGCCCGTGCTCCACAACAAGAAAAGCCACTGCAATGAGAACCCCGCACACGGCAACGAAGTGTAGCCCCTGTTCGCCGCAACTAGAGGAAGCCGGTGCACAGCAACGAAGACCCAATGCAGCCAAAAGTAAATAAATTTATTTTTTAAAAAATGAACAGGAGTGAGTCACCTAAATGTGATTGTTTTAATAGCTAAATAGCTGTGATTCAAATACTTTAAATGGCTCTCGCTGGTGATAGAATTGGGGTGATTTTTATTTTCTCCTTTGTGTTTGTCTGAAGCACCCAAATTTTTACAACCAACTTGTGATACATTATAGTCAGATGAAAAAAAGTTCATTTTGAAAAAAGTAAACTATTTAACATTAATATCTTGAGATGACATCACAAAACCATTCAATCCCATGAGTCAGCCAGAACTTCAGCAGCTACTAACACTAGTTTTGTGATTCTCGCAGTAATTAAGTGAACTTGTACTACCAGATAATAAAACGTGACGACACTACAATAACGTAATGTGGTACACACGTTAAGAATAGACAGTGGAACCAAATACTCTAAAAATGGAATCTCATACATATCTATTTAAAAAGAATTTAGTATATGGTAAAGGTGGCATTACTAATCATAGGATAAGAGAAAGTATTATTTAATAAATGGTGCTAAAAATAGCAAGTTAACTATTTTAGGAGGAAGATAAATCACTACCTCACAATGTACAACAATACATATTTTGGATGGATTAAAATGCTAAGTGTAAAAACTATACTCAGGAAACCTAGCAGAAATACATGTGAATTTATAATAAGACCTAGAATGACTTTCTAAGCAAAATGCTAAAGGAAGAAAATAAACCAAAGAGAGAGCCCAATTTTCTTATGAACGTGGTATATCTCCCTAGTTATTTAGATCCTAATTTTCACTCCCTCTCACAGGTATCTATGGATGTTGGGACTCTCGATGCTTTTATTTTCTTTCTCATATTTTAGTTATGTTCCAAGGTTTCTATAGTGATCATATAATCCTTTCATAATAAAAATTATTTTAAAAATAAATGTTTAATGAAAAGACTAATTTAAAAGATCTTATAGGGCTTCCCTGGTGGCGCAGTGGTTGGGAGTCCGCCTGCTGATGCAGGGGGCGCGGGTTTGTGCCCTGTTCCGAGAGGATCCCACGTGCCGTGGAGCGGCTGCTCCCATGGGCCGTGGCCGCTGGGCCTGCGCATCCGGAGCTTGTGCTCCGCAGCGGGAGAGGCCACGGCAGTGAGAGGCCCGCGTACCACACACACACACACAAAAAAATCTTATAAATACTATAAACCCTGTTAAGTATCAAATGCTTGATGAGAGTTGAATACCAAGAGGAAATTTGTGCATGAACATTGACATGGCTCTACAGAAAGATTTCAGAAGAAACCATGCTAGTCCAGAGAAAAGGGAATGAAGGAGAGCTTAGAGAATAATTCATTTTCTGTAATAATGCTCTCAATTCAGTTTTGATATCATCTACCACAAATCCTTGCCTTCTCCTAGTAAGCAGGGAATGGAGGTTATTCTGTGCACCAGAAAAAATCAAAGCAGCCTCTTGCAGTTTAGCCAAAAAGTCCAGGGTACGGAAGGCGTTAATCAAGCAGCTGCAGTCTTTGTTATCTGTGTACCTTTTGTTTTGTTTTGTTTTGTTTTGTTTTGTTTTGTTTTGTTGCGGTACGCGGGCCTCTCACTGCTGCGGCCCCTCCCGTTGC
This sequence comes from Neophocaena asiaeorientalis asiaeorientalis, assembly GCF_003031525.2. Lineage (NCBI taxonomy): Eukaryota > Metazoa > Chordata > Mammalia > Artiodactyla > Phocoenidae > Neophocaena > Neophocaena asiaeorientalis. Next base: position 1,629,749 of record NW_020174427.1, read on the forward strand.
GGAGCACAGGCTCCGGACGCGCAGGCTCAGCGGCCATGGCTCACGGGCCCAGCCGCTCCGCGGCATGTGGGGTCTTCCTGGACCGGGGCACGAACCCGTGCCCCCTGCATCAGCAGGCGGACTCTCAACCACTGCGCCACCAGGGAAGCCCTGTGTGCCTTTTTGATGCGCACTGAGGGATGGCAAGGACAGTGTGACCTTGACAGCCATGACAGGCAGGCGCTAAAAGCAAGCAGCAGTGTGCTGCTGCTCCACGGCTCTGTGATGCATGAGAGGTCTTTGTTAACCTCTTGGAATATCACCCTTTGGAGACATCACTGCTTTTTTTTTTTTTTTTTTTAAATACGTTCACTACCCAAATGTTGCCTGCAGACACAGCACACACTTAATGGCTCTGTATCAATTTGCCTTTGAAGAGAGTTCTGGCTCCACGAGACGCCACAGACATATCAAGGGGAAAAGAGACACCTTACAGAAAGGGAAATGTGTGCTTCCCACTTCCGCATGCCCCGACACATAGAGTTTCAGATCCTGAAGCACAGAAGGGGGCTGGGATCAAGTCACAGCCTCTTGGCTCCAGAGAGTCCTGTCATTTATATCTGTGTGTTCCGAGCTAACATCCCTATCCAGACATATGTGGGAGAGGTGAGAGCAACATCACTGGCCTCAAGGTAACAAGGCCAATTGGAATTTTGAAGACGCAGAATTCTTTTGTCCTTCAAAGAAACATCCACGTTAAAAGTTAGCCTTGCCTCTCAACAAATAGTTTCACCATCCTGAGTTTGTCTTGTGTCTTCCAAAATGGGAAAAAGATTCTGCACCTCACACTGCTAGGAAATCAATATCCCCTCCTACCTCACTCCCACGCTTCACAACTCTAATCTACCAGAATATTCACAAAGTTCACTAGACCAAATGGCAATCAGAGTATCAGCTTCATTAATGGCTGATATTTAATCTTTAAAAACACAAAATAAAGGCAGATCTCTAAGGCCAAGACTGGACTTCCTTTCTGAAATGCAATCTTCTCCTTGAAATGCAAGATCACCCTCATACATCCTGTCAGGTACTGGCGACGAAGCTGGGCCCAACAGCGAATCTGCTGAAACAGGTCCTGTTCAGTCTGCTTACCTCATGGGGAAAGGCAGTGCTAATCCCTTCTGCCCTTCTTGCAGAATTATAAGACAAGCAGAAAAAGAGTAAAGTCAGATTCTCACTTTGGAGGCATATTAACTACCCACTGTGTTGTACATGACCCTAGATTTACACTCCCCAATTAGCTATTTATCTTCCTTTCAGGAGGGTGAGCAAAAGGTGGTCAGAGAAACAAGAAATGTTTACTCCAGGACTGCCTAGGACTAAGGTGGAACTACAAAGGAACGGGTTGGAGGCCTGGCAGAACACAGTATCCTGAGACTTCAATCTTAAAGACCCAGTTTACTACAAAGCTCAAAGAATACATTTTCAGCAAATGTTAAGAGTGAACATCGGGCTTCCCTGGTGGCGCAGTGGTTGAGAGTCCACCTGCCGATGCAGGGGACACGGGTTCGTGTCCCGGTCCGGGAAGATCCCACATGCCACAGAGCGGCTGGGCCCGTGAGCCATGGCCGCTGAGCCTGCGCGTCCGGAGCCTGTGCTCCGCGACGGGAGAGGCCACAACAGGGAGAGGCCCGCGTACCGCAAAAAAAAAAGAAAAAAAAAAGAGTGAACATCAAGGTGGGGTGATCCTAGCGGAGGGAGAATTCTCAGGTCTCCTCAGTTTCTGATAGCAGGTGGGCTCAGGCTGGTGACAATGGTATTCTACTTGTCCAGCGAGAGATCCTGCCAGGTTGCATGAAGACCTATCACTATGAAATTCTGAACAACTGTTTTATATGGCTGCAAAAACTAACATTAGTTAGCCACATCAGCTGGCTCTACCATCCAGTTCTAAGTGTACTTAGTTACAACTCCATTGGCACCATCTTGCTTTCTTATCCGAGACATTATAGTAACAGATGGGCAGTCACATGACAATTGTGACATGACCAGGCCATATGCTTGCCCAAACAGGTATCTAAGAAAAACTGAGCACAGCAGACCTAGCCCCTTTTATATTATCTCCATTTTACAGATGAAGAATTTAAGACAGAGGGTGGTTACATAACTGTCCAAAATCACAGCTAGCGTGTTGTAGGGCCAAAAAATTGAACCCGAGTGATCTAGCTCCAGAGTTCATACTGAACCAGTGCACTGTGCTGTGTTGCAAAACTACCTATATATGTTTCTAAGGAAATATGCCCTACTAAGATCAGAAGAAAGAGTGAGCTTTGCTCTGGTTAGACAAAGGTTAGCCTCCACTCAGATTGTCACCCAGGGCCACAGACTTAGAATTAATAAGAGGCTGAGCCATCATCTTGTCCAATCCCCAGTCCAGAGCATAAATCCTTTCTATAAACCTCCTGACAGATCTTATTTCTCCTAGTATGCCACAAATATCACAACCACAAGAGGTAGCGTTTATTAAACATACACTCTGTGCTTCATGTAAGGTATCACATTTAGTCCCTATCAGATAAGAAGCACAGAATTGCCATTTTCAGTATACAAGCTCCAAGAGAGAAAGGATTTCTGTTTTGTTCACTGGTTTATCCTCAGCTTGTATACTGTTGGGGGCAGGAGAAGTGTGTGTGTGTGTGTGTGTGTGTGTGTGTGTGTCCGTGTGTGTGTGTGAAATATATAGTCAGAGATATCTAAATATATCTATTATCTATATATATTTACTATAAATATCTATCTATAGACATATCTATCTACAGACATCTTCTATAAAAGATATCTATATCTATCTTTCTGATATATCCATAAAATAGATGGATAGATGCAGAGAGAAAGAGAGAAAGCTTTGGTGATAAGTGTTATGATAAAGTAAAGCAGAGTAAGAGAGACTGAGAGTGACAGAGTATAGGGAGGAAGATGGAATTTTATATTAGATGGTAAGGAAAGGCTTTCCTAACAGAGTGACCTATAAGCAGAGACTTTATTTCATGTACTTTTGGGTCCTCATATCAGAGAAGGGTGGGGTCAATAGTATATCCCCAAAGTAATGTCTACATATCTTCATTCATTCATTCATCTTGGAGTATCTTAGACAAAGATTTCATTACGCTAGACTCTGTGGAAGACACAAAGATGAAGAATAACAACTAGCTGTCTTCAGTTTGTTCCCTGGGTTATATACTCTGAGACTGAGATTTGTGTGCAGAAAGGAGTTTATGGGGAATGCTCCAGGGACAACCCTGTAAGACAGTGAGGGAAGCAGCACTGGGCAGAAGGACATATTGACTAGTCTTATAGGGAGCTCTAGAGCTGGGATGGCCCTACAGAGGCCAGGCCGACAGGCGTTTGAACTTTTGCATCAACCAGTCACTGGATACAGGCTGTCCCTAAGGACAAAGTGAACTCTGGCTAGGCTGCTCCCCTCTGCAGAGGGCAACTGAAGGTGAGGGACTTCAATCCCACAGCAACCAACACTCCCAACAAGTGCAGAGATGAGTGAATTAACACCACGGTCCTGGAGGGAAGTCTCCACGACGCACCACAGCACTACCTGTGCCAAATGTTTTCCCAGTAGGCAGCATCCTGAGATTGTTAAGAACATGTTGGGTCAGAGCGCCTGCATAAATCCTGTCTCCACCATTTGCCAGTAGTATGACTGTGCCTGCGTTCCCTTGTCTGTAAAATTAAGGTAATAATGATTTCTACTTCCTAGGGTGGCTCAGAAGATTAGATGAGTTGGTATATGTAAAATGCTTAGAAAAGCACCTGGCATGCCATGGTAAGCATCAAATAAATGTTCGTTAGGATACCAATTTTCTCTTCCTGCTCTCAGAACATCTCCTGTACATATTACTATTTCCATTTTAACAAACAAGCTTAGAAAACTCATTCAACCTTTCTTTCCCTTCTTTGCTTTGCAGCCCATGTGGTTTAGATGGGGCTGGCCCCATCCCTCAAGCTCTGGAAATGGGCACATGACTTGAGCCTGGCCAATCAGAGCAGTGCAGAGCCTGCTGCAGGTTTTGAAACAAGCATCCACCTAAACTGAGACAAGAATCTCCTCCCCTAAGTGCTTTTGCTGGACTTTCATGAAAGCATGCCCTTTCTCCTGAAAATCCTAGCTCTAAGGATAATATAAAGATTCTGAATTTCTAGGAATCCTCTTTTCTAAATTTTGGAGAGAGCCAGCCTAAAAATGAAGCCAACCCAAAGCGAACAAAGCCAATATATGAGAGACAGATTCTTAATGACTGTGTTTGAGTTCCTGGATCCTGGAATGCCTAAAACCAAAATTTGGGGTTTTGTAAAAATGAATTAAGAAATTCCTTTTTTAAGTTGGGTTTTTCCACTGGAAATACTTGGTTAGGTCAGCACAGCTGAGCCAGCTAGAACTCAACTCTGAATTCTGTGGAAGTGAGCATAACCCTGGAGAGTTACCTGAGATCCCAATATAAAGAGAATGAGGCATCAGTAAGCAATCAACAACCACAGCCGCCTAGGAGAGCCCCGTCAAAAGGAACGAATCCCTGATATGGAAGTGATGAGAATGGCACTTCACCTCTCTGCTGTCACAGGAAGAGGAACCTAAGGAAACATGATGACTAAATAATGTAAATGTGGTAGCCTAGATGAGATCCAGGAACAGAAAAAGGACATTATGCAGAAATTAACAAAATATGAATAAAATATGGAGCTAATTAGCCAATTAGCTCCTAATTAGCTAATTTTTAAAAAGGGGGACACAGGGGTGGGGGAGGGAATAACCTCTGCATTTGCTACCAGTTAGTCTTTGCTCTGACAGCTGTGTGGCCTAGGAAGATGAGGGCAAAGCAGAACGGCCTCAACTCTAGCAACGGGAGCTGCTTCCATCTTCCTGGATTATACCTCTTCATCACAAGGCCTCTCCCACTCATTTAGCACATCACGCTCTGTGCAAGGTACTGGGGCTCAAAGATGTGCAAGCTATGGGCCCACTCTCAAGGAATTTCCAGTCTGGGTAGCACCGGACAGAAAGGGTGGGTCTCTTGGCTCCAACAGTGGCTCTTAGACCCACGGCCTCCCCAGCAGATCTATCCTTGGGGCTTGGCTTGGATCTTTCCATCCTTGGTGTGGAGGACCCCTTTACTTCAGACAGTTGGGTCATTAGAGGAGACAGGAGGAAGGGAGAAAAAGGAGTTGGTTCAGTTGGCTGGCTCTGAGAAATGACCAGAGACTCTTAAACCTATCCAGATCCACAATCCCTTTTCTGAAATCTTTGAGGCAGATATACTTCAGAATTGAGAATTTTTCAGAATTTAGAAAGCAAATATAATGAATTACTAAGACCTCCAGTAGAATATGGGGCCTTACCCCATAATCAAATGTATTAATATTTTATCAAATATTATCAAAACAAAACACAAATATTCACTCTAAGTGGGATAAATATAATGATCATAAATAATCTCATATGAATTCCAGACAGGTTTTGCCACCAATGAATTTTGGTGCCAAACTTACATTAAAACTCTTGGTTTTCAGAGCTTTGTGAGTTAGAAATTTGAATAAGGGATTGTAGACCTGATTAACCTTTCCGCTTCAACGCCAAGAGAAAATCAGTAGTACTCCCCCCATCCCTTTCCACTCTCCCTCGAGCTGTGTTTGGTTGATTTCCTAACCCTGCAGGAGACCACCTTTAATGTTCCTTTCAAACTTCTTTCAGCCATAGAACAATGACTGTATTTTGGAAGGAGTTGGCCTGAACTGGTTTCACTCCCTAACCTACTTCCCTTAGTTCTCCCCACCTCATCCACGCAGAACTTACTCGGAAGTTCTTAAACTTGAGTGTGGATCACAATCACCTGGGGTCCTACACGCATAGTTTCTGATTCAGTAGGTCTGGGATCAAGCCTGAGAACTGCATTTCTGACAAGTTCCCAAGTGCATCACTTAGACGGTGCTAGTCCTGAACCACACTTTAAGGACCCACTGCTTTACTTGAGGGAGCTTTCTCATTCCACACTGAAGAGAAAAAAATCAATAAATACTCAAACCCATTTTTTATTTTCATGAAGACTATCTCCCAAATGACCCCAATGTGTATTTGATGACTCACAGCTGCCTGCCTGTCTGACACATAGAGAGACAGAAAGGCAACTGGATACTTGTGAAAAGCTTGCTTGCCATGAGATTTTGGACGGGATGTCACCCTGAAAAGCCCAAGCTAGGCTCTTTACTGGTATAGGAATCAAAACATCAATGCTAACGGGGATTAGGGAGGGGGGTTAGACTTTGATTTTAAAGAAAATTCCTGAATTGAAATTTCTTTCCCAAACCACTGTATCATGTTGCTATGTGAAAAAAAAAAAAAAAACTTTGCAAATGATCTTCAAAAGTCATTAAACATGCAAAATACTATTTTCCTTTTAACGTACATAACTGTCAGCCAACATGGAAACTAGCAGACATAGATTCACTTCCTTTGGAAATCAAGAGGTTGTACAAACTCTCGTGAGTTGATTTTCTTAACTTCTCTACTTACAGGCCACTTGCTAACTTCAAGATACCTCTTTTTCACACCCACACTTTTTTTTTTTTAATTCTCTTCTTCCATCTTTATTTTCTAGATCTTATGTGCTAAGTCCAGAAAAGAAATCTCTCCTCTTCTTACTCTGTTTCAATTCTGAGGGGAAAAATGGCCAACTTTGAACAAACACAAGAAGGCTACCCATTTTTAGACTAACTTAGACACAAGAATCAGTGCCACCAACATCTCAATACAAAGGTATTTTTCTTCTTCATGTTTCTCTAACACTACGTTTACTGAAACAATCTTGATAACTAAAAATGTATTTCTACTGAATCTGGCATCTCCTTCATAGTTTTGACTATTCTAGCTGTATTCTTTTTACTTGCTTCAGTTACAAATTGCATTATTTAACCTATCTCATGGGTTTAATAGCTTTTGGAGGGTTGATCTGAAAATCTATTCGTGATTTATAATTTTTGTAATAAAGGGACATATGCCTTTTTGCCTCAATAAATATCTACAAGCCAATCCATTTCTTGTTCAAAGATTAAGTGAATTTCTGTAATCGCTTAAACATGGAACACGTATTTAACAAGAGAGACCCTTAATGAACATATCTTGGCCAACACATAGATTATCAAGTTGAATTGTGTGATTATTTACTTTTCAAAAAGATTCTTTGTTTTTCAAAAGAACTAACCAGTTTCCTTTACTTAGTCCCATGTCTGACCCGCACACATTTTCATGCACACAGCTGTTGCTAAAAGCAAATGTAAAAATGAAATAGAAATGAAGGGTATCATCACACTTATTTTAGGCCTGTAGACTCTGCCTCCTTAGATTGACTCCCAGTTCCTAAAAGAAAGGCTCAAAGCATGTACCTTTCCACGTGGATGTTAGATTGAACATTAGCAGACACGGCTACATGCCCTCACCATAGCCCAACAATAAGTAGCCAGGTGAAACCTAGGGCTAGGGATGTTTAGTGATGCCCTATGCATAGGGTCACCAAGAGCAAGAGTTAAAATGTCTAAAGAGCAAACTACAGTTGACCCTCCCTGAACATGCAAGGTTAGAGGCACCGACCCTCCACACAGTAGAAAACGCGAGTATAACTTATATTTGGCCCTCTGTACACTAAGTTCCTCTGTATCCATGGTTCCACATCCACAGATTAAACCAACCTCGGGCCCTGCAGTATTATACTATTTACGATCGAAAAACTCTTGAGTAAAAGTGGACCTGCGCAGTTCAAACCAGTGTTCAAGGGTCAACCATATTTGTTTCCAAGTATCTTTTTTCTGAAGCTCACCCTTAAAGGCAAGAGTTGTGTCTCAGAAAGCTCTGCCTCAGGGGAAACCATTCTAAAATTAAGGCCCATGCCTGTTCTATCGTTCAGCTAGGGTCCCTGACTCTAATCCTAATTCCAGTTTTAAGGATGGGGCCTATAAATGGATTTTTAACATTCTCTCTGTTTTATGCCTTAAATGCTCTTATATTTTCATATTCCTTAACTATCCTTTAAAATATTCAGCCCTGCTTCTAGAAAAGGACCAGGTTGGTATTGGTCTCAAAGATACATGCCTCCCATTCTCAGGCTACCTGCCTCTGTGAAAATAAGCGAAGAATCCCATAACTCACTCACGATCTGAGAAGACCACCGGCCAGCAGGGTGTACATCTTCCTCATCCAGATGCCACTGGGGTGAAATCATACCATCAGTGAGAGACAGAACGCATATTCACTGGTACCTACTATGTGGCCAGTGTTTGCTAGGCTAGTGGTATGAAGATAACCAACTTAGTCCCTACCTCAAAGGACTCAGAGTCAATTAAAGAGATCCCTTCTTTAGGGTCAATTATTGTTCTTTCTCTGTAGCCCTCTTAATATGCAACTACCCGTGGGTAAAATGAATAATATAACATGCTATGAATTTGTTCATCAGGTCTTTCCTCCCAATCCTAAAGTATCTGTGGGAGAAGACAACTTTTAAAGAAAACAATTTTCTCAAACCTCTGAAAATAAATACAATGACTTACATACCCAGTTTAAGAAAAACTCAACTCGGTCACCTTAAAGACTCACTTTGCTGCAACCTGTGTCCTTTTATGACTGAGCCATTCATCTGCCATTCCTACTGTGAAGCACTAGATGGCACCAGAAAACTGCTGCATCAGAGTAACTACACAAGCATGCTTGGCTTTCAATGTCTCCTTTCTCATCAAGGGGTCTCAGCATATGGTGCCTCAAATTTGCCATTGTAGGTATCATTTTCATCAGAGAGGAGCTAAAGAAACAAAAATAAATTGACATTCTAACAGAAGAAGCACCTACCATTATCATCGTCAACACTGATTCGACTGCTAGGGGCCAGCAATGTGGCTTCAACACAACTTCATGAGTTTCCCAGCAACTCAGAGTTCTCATTTTCTCATATACTAATTAGATCCAGAATCTCATCTACCTCCCCGAGAGGAATGTGTGAGAACAAAATGCCATAATGGATTTGAAAGGCTTTTGTGAACTGTGACGGGTTATTAATTGCCATTAGCACACACTTCCCCCTGAGATCAGAGCTTGTCTTGAGGCAACACAGGCTGTGAAGGGAAAAGCAGTTTCTCTGCAGAAGGCGTGAGGTGCTTCTGCCTGGGTAAGCAGTGTTTCCATTGAGCTTGGCCAACATACTCAACAGCATACAGTGAGGGAAGAGAAGTGTTATTCAGTATCTAGACACCAGGGATTTGTTTTCTCCATTCTCTGGTTAAAGTATCACCCCGACTCAATTCCAGTATCAGGCAGAAGCCTCGGCACACTCATTCCCTATCCTCTCAGCAAACTCCACGTGAAGCTGAGTTCTAAGCAAAATGGTGAAGTAAGTGAAAAGAAATCTCTAAAGTTTTCCTCTTCATCCATAGACTGATTTAACTTATCCTTCACAGTTAATCCTGTACCATCACTTTTACCCAGGCTGTCCCTGTCAGGTTGGGAAATGAACAGAAAAAGGTACATATAGATTCATATGTTACCCCTAGAAACATCTATATTTTAAATGAGAATAGTAACCAAAAAGACAGTGTTTCATCCAAAGGAATAAATCTCTAATGGTTGAATGTGAGGCACTGTGGAGAGATTTTGTTATCTCTTTGCACCAAAAAAGTCATCTCTCATAGCTTTTAACAGAAGGCCCAGCCAGCTTTCTCTCCTTCTGCTCCCCCACCCCCAACTTTTTCTCTCTGGTCTATGCAACTGACCACACTCTGAAATGCACCTACTGTGCTTTCCTTTCCTCTATGCCCCTCAGCAACCACGGTTTTAAGTTTACAGGATCTTTCTTTCTGACCCTAAACTCAATGATGACGTTCTCCTCCCTCCCTATACATACATGCTTAACAAAAATCAAGCTAGCCACCATGTAAGTACCAGAATTATAGCTCTTTATACTAATTTATAATTGACAAAGTGTTCCCATCCAACAGGTAACGGGAGGAAAATGAGATGCAGTAAATTACCTGAGGTCACAGGACTAACTGGCAGCAGGATTCAGACCCAAATACAGACCCCTGGCTCCCAGCAACCCAAGGACTGTTCTGAAAACTACAGAAGAAGAACCTGAAGACCAGAATGACACTGCCATGGAAATGCCCTAAGGCCCCACACCTACACCTCCAGGCCCACAGACTTCCCAGGGACCAAAGGCAAATCATACCTACAGCCAGCACTGGTACCCTCACTTTCACTGGGGCTGGGGGAAGGAGATGGAAGACAGAAGTACTGCACTATCTCAGGCCCCGAGATAGCCCCTGATTTAAGGGGACCTTAAATACTTCAGACAAATCCCACCCTGAGCAGAACAGGACCCAGAGTACCGTTTCCACATCCAGATTCAACCTTGAAAAACCATGAGATAGGGGAAGAAAGAAGAGCCCAAGAAAGCAAAAAACTGGGGCAGTAAAACCATGTTCTTGGGCTTCCCTGGTGGCGCAGTGGTTGAGAGTCCGCCTGCCGATGCAGGGGACACGGGTTCGTGCCCCGGTCCGGGAAGATCCCACATGACATGGAGCGGCTGGGCTCGTGAGCCATGGCCCCTGAGCCTGAGCGTCCGGAGCCTGTGCTCCACAACGGGAGAGGCCACAACAGTGAGAGGCCCCCACACAGCAAAAAAAAAAAAAAAACCATGTTCTTGTTTCCATTTTTTTTAATCCTCCCTGAGGACAGCTCACGTAAAAGAGCATTCTAGGCTGCTGTGAAAGAAGGGGAACCACCACATAATTTTTGGGTTTTCACTGAAATCCCCTACTATGATTTAACCATACACCCACCAACATCCTTTCCTCCCATTAGACCATCCCTACTAGGGCTTCTTCTTTGGCCCACAACAGAGCTGCCTTGCCCGTCCTGGGCCAGCCCCTCCTGACACCACACAATAAAGCCTTTGTAAGAGCTGGCACTCCTTCCCCTCTGGGGAGAGCCCAAGACCTGGGAAGAGATTCTCTGCCCTAAACCAGGAAGGAAGCACCTTTCAGCCCTGAGTGCTTCACCATGGAGGAGGAGGTGGTAAAGGGGAATAGGAGAACTGGAAAAAGTTACTGAGAAGGGCCACCCATTTCTGAGAGTGCAGTCCTGTCAGTGGCCCCTCTTAAAACTCTTTTCCACATGCATGTGAAATGCTTTCATCTGAGAGCTGGGCAAGTGGCCCCAGCTCTCTAGGGCACCCCAGTGCCCACACTACCCTCCCCAGTTACACTGCATACCTAGAGATAACTTCCACACAAGGCATCCAAAGGCGGAAAAAGAAGCAGGCCCGAAGCTTATTCAATTAAGATCATATCCAGAAGCCTTGTCAGCACAAAGGTGAGGTTGTGGTCGCTGCTGTCCTGGGACAACTGTGCTTTAGCGGTTTCTTTCTGCATGGCCTACCGCTGACTTGGCATAGCCTTGCTTCCAAAGGCCCATATAGACACCGGATAGACATATATGTACCCGTGTACACCGGTATACATATATTTATATACATTTCTGTGTATATGTGTACATATATACTTACAGCGTCGGCTCTCGGTATCCTCTGGGGACTGGCTCCAGGACACACACGAATACGAACTCGTGGACGCACAAGTCCCTTACATAAAATGACCGTACCGTCTCCGGGTTCCGCCCCCGCGGGTTCCGCCCCCGCGGGTTCCGCCTCCCACTGATCCGAAATTGACTCGTAATCCTTCAAGTGTGTGGCTAAATGGGACTACAAAGGAAAAGAAAAATAACAATACACTATACTTCTGTAAAAGTTTCTACCTTTATCAAAAACTTTTACACCTATTACGGTATTGTTTCATTCCTAACTCATGAGGTAGATTGGACAGATGTTATTAGGAGCCGTATTTCACAGATAAGGAGATTAAACTTCAAATACAGTATGTTGGTTTGAGTCATAACTAGAATCCAGGTTGAATGACATCCATGTCGTCCTGCACCAAACAGATATTGCTTAGTAACTGTACAATTAAATATGGTGCAGTTCGAGATATAAAATTCCATGTTTTATTGATATAAACCCATTTTAAGAATTATTGTCACTGATAATACCCCCTGCAGATCACTTTTTATCTCTATAATTAAAATTGGAGTAGAAGTGAGCAAAAATTATTTGGATACTACCTATCCTAAAAGAGCCATTTGATCTATTACTCTCAACCCTACCTGCATATTAGGAATCAACTAAGGATCTTTTTAAAAATATCAGTGCCTGGGCTTCACAACGCTGAGCATTTGAAGTAGACTATCTGGCGATGGACAGAGCAAAGCAGTTTTTTAGAGCTCCTTGTTGGACGTTAATATGCAACCGCAAACTTAGTTGGCACGGGAGTATACAATGTCAACCAATGCCAGATCATTTTGTACATTTTGTGCATGTACATGTCCCAGGTCTATAATTCAAATGTCCCCAAGTTTACCGGCTATTCAGGGGTCACCCTTTTCATCAATACTCAAATAAAATGACTAGAGCTACCATCTAACATATGCTGAGAAATCCAATCATCTCCCTGATATTTTTAAGGAGTCTAGGAACCATGTTCTCTTGGTTCATATCACTCCAACTTCCTGCTGTTGCTGGTTTCTCAGTCCTACTTACCATCTTGCTTTCTGCAAATGCTGACCTTTTTCCTCATTCTATCCCCTCACCTTTGGCCACCACCTTCCTACCTCCTTTCAACACCCAAAGCAACTGTATCATTACTACTTCATGGAACAAGCCTTTACTAAAAGCTTAGGTTTAATAGAAGAACACTACCAATGCTAGAGAAAAACTTATCCCCGGGTATTAGGCATTACTCTTCTTGAAGCTTCTCCATCCTGTCACAGGGGATTCCTGCTGGCTGTTTTTTTTCCCTTAGCCAACAACAACTATTATGTTACCATATTCAACCAGACTTTTCTATCATCCTTTGTCTTCTCTCAGTCCCAGGGGTCCTCACCATTTTTCTACCAAGCTACCACCCAAGCAAGCTCACATTCACTTAATTTTTCTTTTTATTTTAACCGAAATGATCCATCCAGTATTTTCCTAAACAAAAAATTCATTACCTTTAACACCTGGCAGAAGCTTTGAAGTTACTGTTTTTCTTTGATCTGTCACAGACTGAGTTTGTAGACTGTGATCCCTTCCCTCACCACTTTCTTATGTATATATTTATATATGTAATTTATATAGGTGTGTGTGTGTATATATATACACATATATATGGGTATATATATGCATATATGTGTATGTATGTGTGTATATGTGTATGAGTATATATGTGTGTGTGTATATGCATATATATACAGGTATATATATGCATATATATGTATGTATATGTATATATGTGTGAGTGTGTATATATATATGTGGCAGGCAATCATTGGCTGTCATGTGGAAGACTGGTTAGAACCTTAGGAAACAAGGGACATGACAGGCAAGTTTTGGAGAGTCCATAGGAAGAGACAACTCCAAAACATGTGGAGACATCTTGAGAGAATTAGGCAATTTCAAGGAGCAGCCAGAAAAGGCTAATTGGTGGGCCAAATGTGAAGTGCTTGAGCGCTGAACCATTAGAGAAGGTCCCAAGGCCAATTTCATTTAAGGCAACCTAAGATCTTTCCTCAAGCAATCAAAAATATTTACCAGGAGGGGATCTACGCTCCCAGGGAAGCTGTGCAGTGCCAGACACTGAGCTGGGTAGTTTTATCACAAGTCTTCAAGATAGGGTATGATGGAATTCTCTGGCCAAGATGCCTTCCAGACATCCCATCTATCTCCAAATTACAAAATCGTCCTACTCGGTTTTTGGCAACGAAGGAAGGCAGCCTCCTACTCACGACCTTCAGGGTACTAACTAGCAAACCTGGCAATTCTGGACTGTATGCAGTAGTAGCTATTGCACTGCTTGGCAGAGTACATAACCAAATCAGGACGATTTCAGAAACAGGGTATCTTACCATGAGGGATGACCTAGAATTGGGGAACTACAAGAGAACTAAATAAGTCATCTACTTCACCTCTTCATGACATAAAGGAACTGGGGTCTTTTGGACGCTCTTGGATTCTTAGTTGCAGAGTTGAGGCAACTTGTCTCCTGGTTTCCTGTTGTGGGATGTTTTGTGAACACACAAGCTGTCATAAAGTCTACCTTTAATTAATCTTTATTCTCCGCAATAGTAGAAGCAGCCTTAAGATGTGAAATGAACTATATTTCAAAAACAAAATCATGATGGAAAAGAAGTATGTTTCCTGACACAAGTGCCGTTTCCTTTCTGGCTACACTGCCATCTTCTTCTCTCTTTCTCCCTGATACCATATCTGTCTAACCACCCACCCCCTACCCAATATATATCGCAATGCCTGAACACAGAGCCTCTCTTCTGACAACTGCCCATGAAAACCGCCTAGAAAAAGGCAATGATTCAGTCTGACCCCAGGATGAATTAATAACAAAACACAGAGCCCTGAACAAAACATGGCCTTAGCTTTGTTGACTTAAGAGATTTTATCCCAGCATATTTTCTAAACTTTATCACCTCTAGATCTGCTACTTGCTCTGCTAAAAATGTGAAAAAAGGTAAATCAGTGCCAACCTTACCTATTAAACTATAAACATAAATTTTCCAGCACTTTTTTTTTTTTTTTTTTTTTTTTTTTTTTGT
>NW_020174427.1:1644542-1720097 GCF_003031525.2 Neophocaena asiaeorientalis asiaeorientalis
GTTTTGTTTTGTGGTACGCGGGCTTCTCACTGTTGTGGCCTCTCCCGCTGCGGAGCACAGGCCCCGGATGCGCAGGCTCAGCGGCTATGGCTCACGGGCCCAGCTGCTCTGCAGCATGTGGGATCTTCCCAGACCGGGGCTCGAACCCACGTCTCCTGCATCGGCAGGCGGACTCTCAACCACTGTGCCACCAGGGAAGCCCATAATTTCCAGCATTTTGATAAAATACCAGGCAATCCTCCAAGGAAGTTTATCTCAAAAACACATACACACACACACACACACACACACACACACACAAAAGTATAAACTTTCCAAGCTGGGCACAGTGAAAAATGACAGTGAATTGAATGGGAGTCAGGAGGCCTAGATATAATGTCAGCTCTTTTGCTGACTGACATAAGACACCATCCCAGTGGGCCTTGCTTACCTTACCTGAGATCAAGAAGCAGACTAAGAATCCCTAAAGTTCCTCCATCCACAAGTTTCTTTGACTCCATATAATCATACAGATATCCTCTGTGATATCCTGAGTGATGTGACTTAGGTTGGGTCATCAAAAAGGATGGACATGCCTCCCTGGGTTACCCTGGCAAAGCATATTAAGAAACTGAATGTTGATAAGAAAAATTAATGTTGAAAATTAGGGTCACCCTACTTGCCCAGGAACCTGCTTTACTTGGAAGGAAAACCTCAGAAGCTCAGTGGCCGTGGGTCATTATTGAGGCTGTGGGATTCTTTCCTCACAAACCAAGTGTTGCCTTGCCCAGCACATCAGGGGCCTCTTCTAATACTGGCTCAGAGGGTACTAACCCCCTACACTCTGTTTTCCTTAAAATTTTCTTTATAAACATTTAACTACATCCCACCTCTGCTTATCTTAAATGAATGGACCAGGTATGGCTCCTCTTGGTCCACAGCCAGAAAAATAAGGAGACAAACAATTCATGGCTACTTTATGTCTTTCTGAGGAAGGAAGAAGCAGCAGAAGAGAAGACTCAAATAGGAAGACGGCATTGGAAATAATGGAAGAACCAAAGGGGGAAAAAAGTACTCTTAACTTTTGGCTATTACTAAGTCAGGAATAGGTAGTCAATTGGGAAGGAACCATGCAGTGGCCTCTCTACTATTTATATGTCAGATTAATTATGGAAGCTGATGGGTAAGTTGTATGATTTGCCTAACAGAGTACACACTTCTCAAGTGCATGCATTCAAGAGGCCCTAATACTCAACACATAATTTGGTGCATGGCACTCTGGCAGCCTTCCAACATGCCTCAACTTCAGATATAACTAAAATGTTGAAATCAGTGAAGCCTTAAAGAAGTGACCACATCACTGATAGTAGAATATTTAGGATGCATTCTTGCCACAACAAAGCTCAAAGGTGGCAGAGGAGGCGGAAGTTCTGTTGTGCTTTTCCCTTTCTCCCTTTCATCTCAGAACTTGAGCATACAGAGTGTTGTGGACGGAATGTTTGTGTCCCCCGCCCCGCAAATTTATATGTTGAAGCCATAACTCCCAATGTGATGTTATTTGGAGGTGGGGTATTCGGGATATACTTAGGTTTAGATGAGTGCACGAGGATGGGGCTCCCATGATAGGATTAATGTCCTTATAAGAAAGGGAAAAGAGATTAGCACTTTCTCAAAGAGGTCATGTGGGGCTTCCCCGGTGGCGCAGTGGTTGGGGGTCTGCCTGCCGATGCAGGGGACGCGGGTTCGTGCCCCGGTCCGGGAAGATCCCACATGCCTCAGAGCGGAGGTCATGTGAGTGACAGCAGCTTACAAGCCAAGAGAAGAGGCCTCAGAATGAAACTTACTTTGCCAGGACCTTGATCTTGGACTTCCCAGCCTCCAGAACTATGAGAAATACATTTCTATTGTTTGAACCCCCCAGTCTGTGGTATTTTTTTATGGGAGCCCAAGCTGACAAATACACCGAGACCCAGAAGGCACAGTCCTTCAGTTAAATTCTTTACCAAGGCTTTGGTGCTTGACACAGAGCATGGGATGTCTTGAAGCCTGAGTTTAATCAACACCACAAATCAGGTCAAATAAATCCCAGGAGTTGCAGGTCACTGAGTAGAGTTTTCCGGATAAACAGACCTCTGCTGCCTCCTCATTCCTCTGTCTAATTTCCAATGTGGAGTTTCCTTCACAGACCGTGAGGCAGACCTGGATTCCTCTGACAAATCTGACCATTTGGCTTTTCTGTAGCACGCCATTCAGCACTGAGTTACACACCGTCATGGACTTTTCATGTTTTTGTTTTGTGCCTTAAATGTCTCTTCTCCCTGAAGATCAATTTTAAGCACCTAAAGTGCAGAGACCACATCTCATTTGGTTTCAGCCTCCACAAAGTCCAGCACGATACTTAGTATGTAATAGGGAATCAGTGTGTCTTGGATTTATTGGTCAAATAAAGAGTAACAATTTTTGTGGTCAGGCAAAGAGCAATAATTTGCTACAAGCCTCACCTGTGTCAAGAAAAGCCCTGCCGGGGCTTCCCTGGTGGCGCAGTGGTTAAGAATCCACCTGCCACTGCAGGTTCGAGCCCTGGTCCGGGAAGATCCCACATGCCGCAGAACAACCAAGCCCGTGCGCCACAACTACGGAGCCCATGCGCCACAACTACTGAAGCCCACGCGCCTGGAGCTCATGCTCCTCAACACGAGAAGCCAAAGCAATGAGAAGCCCACGCACCACAACGAAGAGTAGTGCCCGCTCACCACAAGTAGAGAAAGCCCGCGTGCAGCAACGAAGACCCAACGCAGCCAGAAATTAAATAAATAAATAAATAAATTTATAACAACAAAACAAGAAAAGACCTGCCATTTTTACAGACAAGATAAAGAGCTCTGCTCTTACTCAGCATCGCAACTAATAGCAATAGTTCCTCACATTTGCCTGGCACTTCATAGCATGCAAAGTGCCTTCAGAATGATTGATTCCTACAGGTTTCTTCCCACCAACCTGGCAAACATGATCCTCATATCAGAGCCCCTCCTGTCAGGGTGAATGGAATTGTAAAATCCACCTCATTAAATACCACCTATCTCTCTCCAATCCCCTCAACCAAATCTAGCAATATTTCCATGATTAAAGTAAAAGCGTGAGGCTTTAACAGTTCTATTTACTCACAGATAGGAGTCATGAGAGAAATTCTCTCTACATGACCTGGACAAGGAAAATAATTTAAAAAGCAGACGTAATCAGCTTCCTCACATTCAAAACTCCCTCTTGATTGAGGGCTGACTGGAGCCCTTTGTCCCTAGGAAGGTAGAAGCAGAATCTACCCTGCCGTGTAACCCTACACATGAGTGAAAGGTTCTTGGAGACAGGTAAATGGTTTACCTATTTCTTTTATGAACAATAGAACCAGACAGCCTTTAGGGGAAAAATAAATCATAAAAGGGTAACATTGTATTTTTAGCCAGAGGGGTGTATGCAAAAGAGGAAAGACTTGCCAAAATTCCTTTGTCCAATGTTACAAATAAACCTCCAATTTGTTACCCTCAATGAGTGCTTTCACTAAGCAGGCCACCCCCAAATTGGAGATTCAGGATCAGCATTTTTTTAAAAAAACTAAACAAATAGAACAGATTACTTCAACAGAAAACAGAGCACCTCGCAGTCAGAATGTAAGAATCGCTTCATAAAACTTTTGAAATTTTATATGTAAAACTGCACTGGATCTTCTTGTCAAATATATTTCTTACTACAGTGCTGAACAAAAAAAAGTTTGAAAGTTTTGCCCTAGCTGTAGCGAGGCTGCTGGTGGAGTAGTACCGTTTGCCCTCTCTTTTTTCCTGGTATTAGCCCAATAAAAGAACAGTATTGTTTGTTTTCTGATAGAGCAGCACTTGCCCTGAGAGCAGCCCCGGCAGGGTGGTATAAGCCCTGGATTCTGGCCTATGAATCATGGCTGCATCATTGCCCAGTAGATAGGCCTTAGGCAAGTTACTTCACCTCTCAGAGTCTTTCTTCATCATTCTATCGGGATACCTGCTATTTCCTTCAAGAGTCTCAAAAAGTAATGAATATATTGCCCACAAAGTACCTAGCAAAGTGCCTACAAAGTACCTACAAAGATATTCAATAAATGTGACTTCCTGCCCTGTCCACACTTCCCATCCCACACCACCCCTTCTGTAGTGCTGTAGGGACTCTGGCCTCTGCATTTTCCCACTTTTCTTAGGTGGGGCTCTGTTGACCCTGAAAAGTGCTACCAAACAATCCATCCAAGTCATCTCCAGAAGCAGTCACTGACTCAAAATGAGGCGAACGCATAATTCACTCCAAGTGTTCGGAAACACATCTCTCAAAGAATATGTGAAACAAGACCTCCAGAAGGACTGTTATGTGTCTTGGCTTTGCACAGAGTAAAGGCCTAAGAGAAATGTTTTATTAGATGAATGGTTTCAGTGCCTTCAGGGGCTCTGAAAAACGTCAGTTTCGTATTCTAAGCAATAAAAACCACTTCTGTATCTCCTCCAACTGACTCCACATTCCTCGTAATCAGGTGGTTTCCACAGCACCCAGGAAGGACTCTCAATAAATATTAACTAGGGAAGAACAGACCAGGAAAAACTCTACTCTTCTCCTTTTCTGGCTGAGCCATTTAACGCTGAAAGGTCAGAGGCCTCATCTGTTCCTATGGAAACACCCCAGTGAGAATCCAACCCGATTTAGCCCGTTTCCAACACTCAGTGGGGTGTTAACTTTTCCTAACTATGAAAGATTAACTGTCCCAAATTCCAATACCTTGAGGGAAGCAAGTTAATCATAGATGGCCTCCTGCTGTGTCACCCATCCCAACAGAGTTTTTGCAGCTGTATTTCCTCTCAGAACCTTCTAGCTCCTCCTCAGCAAGAATACTGTCAGTTCTCACCGTCGCTGTCTTTCCCTGGCTCTCTCTCCCCATGTCAGTTCTTTCCTGAAACCTTCCCCAGGTCTCTTGTCAGAATACTTCTACTTGTCTTTGCATTGCTTGCTACTTTGTTTATACCTTCCCCAGATCCCTTACTACATTGGGATGTGTGTTACAATGACTTGAAAAGATGCCCATCCTCCCCCACAGACAGTGAGCACATTCAGTATGTGGACTGTGTCTCAACTGTTATCACCCCTCCCCTGAGCTCCATTCGTAACACAGTGCCTGACCCATCACGCACATTCATCGCAGGCAGTTGAACTGGCTTGACCAGAGTTCTCTGGACCGCTTCAGTTGCTCATTTGTGCCTAAAACCAAGTCCTGGGGACTTCTTTCTTCTCCATAATATCAGGAGAGAACATTTTAAGACAGGAAAGAAACAGAAGGGCCAGAGAAAAAAGGAAGCTAGAGACAAAACCAAAAAAACTTCCTTCTGTAACATTCATAGCTGTACTTCAAGGCTCTGTCACATCTGTCCATTTGCCCATTCACCACCTCCTCAGCTATGCTTGAGAGACTGGCTTTACCTGAAAATCAGCTCACTCACACTGGAGCTTTCAAAGGCTTCCTGGATTGCTAATGAGAATGACACTGCATTTCAATTTAGGGTCCTTTTTACCATAATCTCAAAGCATTTTCTAGCTAAAGAACAAAACTTGATTAAATCACACGTTCAGTTTGCCTCCCAGCCACATTCCTAACATTCAGGTCTTTGCAGGCAGGCTAAGCCGAGACCCTGAAGGAGAGGGTGTCTTGCAAAATTGTGACTGCCCACTCAGCTCTCTCCGTGCATCTACCCTTCCTCTGGTCACTCACAGGCTGGCCTTGCAGCTGCTACTGTCACCAGTGTAATGCATGATGTTGCCCGGGAAGCAGTGCTTTTTGCAGCAGCTGGAACAATGTTTCTGACATATGTTCCCATGGCCAGAACAATGACAAGGCTCCTTTCAACTCGCTTTCTTCCGTCGCAGGTTTGGAGAATGCTCTTTGTGAGGCCTGGCTGAGTCACAGATGGACACAGGGCTCAGGACTGCCCCCCTCCCGACCCTCTCCACCAGGATGCCTAAGGCATTTGCATATGGTGAATCCTCCTGCCAGGCTCTTTACAAAAGCAAAAGAAAGGCATTGTTTTCCTTTCAGGGCCAGGTGGCTTTGAGGAGTAGTTTGTTCCATTAACAAGAGCAGCCTGAGGAGATTAGACAGAAAGGTCAGTTTCCCTCCACAATGATTTCACCCAGTGCTTATTTGAAGAGGCTCAGTAGCCCAGGGGCTCTGTGGCTACATCTGATTTCAATCTGGCCAGCACTCTGCACTTCTCAAAGGAGGTAGGAACCAAGGCTTTAAACTAGTTATAGACGTTTGCAGAGATCCCACCCTGGTTTGTGCAAGTAGGATAATATCTGGGGATTGTCACCTCTATTAGGGTTAATATACCTGGAAAAATAAACAATACAGCCCAGACCCCCACATACACATCCTCAAAAACCAAGGCACAGGGATATGTTTATTCATATCCATCGCGGTTTATGGCACCACCTTGGGCCCAGCTGCTGAAATAGAAGCCCAGAAGTCATTCTGGCTGCTTCACTTTTCCCCATATCTAGTGGGTTAACTCTATCTAAATGGCTCTCTTCCTCTTCCTCTCTTCTCCATCCTGTTGTTGCTAAGCTCTATGCAGCTGGTTGTATTAAGTTCATTGCTTTTCTTCCTGCTTCTCCCTGAACCTCCTTCCACAAAGCTGTCAGAATAATTTTTCTAACGTTCAAGTCCAATTCCATCACTCCCTTGCTCAAAATTCTTCAGCAATGCCCCATTTGTCTTGGAGATAAAAGCTGACTGCTTCAGGTGGCTTCAGGATTTGGTTCTTCCCTACTTGTTCATCCACCTTTATATCCCAACTTCTACCTAGACTCCAGTGACTCTAAATGGTTTTGGGCTCAGCATCCCTGCTAGGCTCTTACACACCTCCAAAGGTGCTCTTTTCCCTAGAATGCATCTACTCTCTGGTTTGTTCCCAGTGCTCAAGACCGCCAAATATTCCATTAACTTACCTAATTTCATTCTGCTCCCCATGACCAAATGAGGACACGTTAGTCCATTCTTATCTATGTTGTTTCCTTAATCGGTCAAGGAAAAGTTTGAGAAGAAGAGCAAAGCAGAAGTTTGAGAAGTTCATTTTGCCCACTCCACCATCCCCAAACAAGACAACCTTAAGGGATATCCCACAGGGTGGAATCTAAGAGTGAAGACACCCAGGTGGCAGGCAGAACAGAGGCAAAGAGGAACTGGGTCCTTGGTAACTTTGAGTGACTGAGTAAAGCCTGTCTGGAGCCTACTTCACATCTGGACTTTTCAAGTTCATCAGCCGGTAAATTCCCTGTATTGTTTAAGTCTGTGTGAAGGCTGTTCCATCTATTACAATGCAGAGAACCTTATCTGATACAGCAGAAATGAAGAGTATTATCTTTGAAAGAAGCAGCTTTCCTTAGAATAAATGATAAAATAATATGAAACCAAGGTAGTTCAGCAAATGCAGCATTGAATAGAGTCAAGAAGCTTGAATTCTGGACTTCCCTGGTGGTTCAGTTAAGACTCCACGCTCCCAATGCAGGGGGCAGAGGTTTGATCCCTGGTCTGGGAACTAAGATCCAGCATGCCCCATGGTGCAGCCAAAAAATAAAAGCTTGAATTCTAAATAAAAATTTGCCCACAACTTCTAGGGGCCCTAATTTCTTATACTTTATTCTTCTATCTATAAATTGAGTATTCCTACCAACTCCTTCCTTATTTTATAACACAGTTGATAGTAATGAAGCCTTGGAAGATGTTTTAGTCTGTTCTGGCTGCTATAACAAAATACCATAGATTGGGTGACTTATAAACAACAGAAATTTATTTCTCAACATTCCTCAGGCCGGAGGTCCTAGATCAGGGTGCCAACATGGTAGGGTTCTGGTGAAAGCTCTCTTCCATGTTGCAGACTGCCAATTTCTAGCTGTGACCTCACATGGTAGGGAGGGGATTAGGCTAACTCTCTGAGGTCCCTTTTATAAGGGCACTAATCCCATTCATGAGGGCTCCACCCTCATGACCTAATCACTTTCCAAAGGCCCCACGTCGAAATACCTTCACCTTGGGCATTAGGTTTCCAATATATGAATTTCAATACATGAATTCAGACCATAGTGAAAGAGTTCTTCTGTTCCTTTGTATATACATTTAATCATTAAAAAAAAAAGACAAAAAAACCTTTTAATGAGTACTTACTATTTGCTTGGTGGTAGGTATTATATATGTAGAAAAACCTGAGACATCCTCTAGGCTAGGGTTTGGCAAACTCCAGCTCACATGCTAAATCTGGCCCCGCTTGCTGTTTCTGTAAATAAAGTTTTATTGAAACACAGCTGCACCTATGTGTTTACATAATGTCTGTGGCTACTTTCACACTGCAACAGCAGAGTCAAGAATTTGCCACAGAGAACATAGACCTGCAAAGCCTAAAATATTTACTATCTGGCTCTTGACAGAAAAAGTGTGCCAACCTCTGCTCCAGGCTATTCACCACTGCTAAAACTTCTGGTTACAATAAACCTCCCTTTTCTGAAGAGCCATAGTGAAGTATCCTCCACCAACTTTTGTGTAACACAGCCCCAAATATCAAATTACACTCCTCCCAAAAAGAGCGTGGGGGAGAAAGAAAAAACTGTTTCTAAACATACATTCAATTGAACGCATTTTGAGTTTCCAGAATTAATTGGTACCGCAAATGAGATGCAGACCCCGTGAATCATCATTAGGATCCTCCTTGAGAGAGGGGCAAAAACCACCCCAGCTGGTGTCAATGAAAAACCAAGTGTAGACAATATGACTCACTAAGAAGAGAGGTTTGTTTGTTTCTCCTCCATCCTTTCCCCTGGTGTAGTTTACTTCTCAGAACAATGATTTGATTTCAAGAAACTAGCCCAAGTGTAGATAAGAAAAGTAAACCCCAGTCCATTTCTGAGTATGAATACAAAAGCTGAAATCTAGAAGTTAGGCCCCTGGTTTAATTTTTTCTATATTGATCTACGGTGACCCACAGGTAAGCTTCTAGCCTAAATATCCCCCTTTTCATTATGCAATGGAGGCTTTTTCCAAGCTCTTTTCAGATGCTAGAGGGATTAACCCCATAATCACTAACATTGTTATACAGTGGAATAGAAATAGCACAGACTATTGAATCCAACAGATACCTGTGTGAATTTGTTTTGGCACTTATAATGTATGCAATAATGTTTGCAATATAGAAGGAATATATTCTTCTATTCCTCTTCTCTGAACCGTGATTGCCTCAACGGTATGCAGACACTAACTCGTAGAACTGTTAGAGAACCCGTGTGTGGTCACACGTGAAAGTATCTAACACAGTTGCAGGCACAGAGCTGTTTTCCAATAAATGCGGCTATCTTTCCTCTTCCTTTCAACCTTCTATACGTCAGAAAATAAAAAGCATACCCTAATCTGAACAACAGAATCACAACCTCCTACTATTCTGAGTCTTTCCTGTGTTAAAGGAAAAACAGAAGTTAAAAGTTGAGAGATATAAAGAGATTTAATTGTGTTCTGGGATTTTCTCCCCCTAACCCCACCATTACCTCCTCTCCCAACCCCAAGATTAAACATGAGAATAGGTTTCTATTTCTAAATGAACAGAATGCTGCAGGCATCAATCAGTAGTAACCACTAATGGAAACTTGACCACCAGTACCCACTCCAAGGCTGACACATTTGGATCTAACTGGCAGTCTGCTTTAGAGCAGCCAAAGAATATAGTGTCATACACATCACAGATCAAAGTAGAGGCAAACTTGCTAGTGGCCACGGGGCTTTGATTGCCAAACTTAGGTAGGCAGACCTGTGGGTTTTGTTTAGGGACAGGTAAACGCTCACTAGCTTATTTAGAGAAAACCTCTCGAAGACCCTGATTTAGCTAGTTTGGACCCAAAATATGAAGGTACAAGAAAAAGTATTCAGAGTAGCTGGCCACTTGGGTGGTCAGAAGGAGAGACCAGCTTATGTTCATCCTGCCACCAGGTACATTGGAAATTACTTAATATTCTCTTCTGGGCTTCCATGTAATGAGTGACTTAGGCTTTTCAGTAAGAAATATGCCTCAGTCTCAAGCTCAGAAATGTCAACTATACATAAAAACACTCAAATCCATTATTTGTAGGAGAAAACAAAATTTCTCCTTTTACTAAAAACCAACAAAAAGAATGCTTTTTTCTAATTCCAGCATTATGCAGAAATACCTATCCACCAGAATTTAAATGATAAATGCTCCTATTGAATACTGTTAATCTTTTTAGTGTCATAGCCTCCTAAAAATCATGGAAACCTCTTTCCAGAAAAATATATATGCAACACAATTTTACACACAATTTCAGTACTGACAGACTTCCTGAGGACATCCCAGGGACCCTCTTGGGCTCTATACTTCCTAGATAAAAGATTACTGTATTAAATCTATTAAACAGAAGAACAAAACCATTTGCCAAATGATAGTTTACCACTATAGGTCTGTCATTACTTCTAATTTATGACAGTCATAGCCAATTTACCATTCCTACAAGGACCTCCAGCTCACCAATCAAAAATTACCGCCTATCTAGTATTATCCACTGTGAGAACCCCTAGGAATATCTGATCATTTAATTCATTCATGAATAAATATGAACAGACTACTAAGAAACATCAAACATTTGAGAAGTCTGCAGCACAAAAGTAAACCATGGCAAACTTTTTTAAAAGTACAGTTCTGACTAGTATCCTTAGAGAGATTAGAATAGATATCACACCTGTAACAGGATGTTCTGCAAAAGGAGAATATGAATATTAAAAATAATGACTGGAGATTAAAAACATGATTGCTAAGATACACAATAAAATAGAATGGTTGAAAGGTACCAGTAAAGGAAGTCTCCCATAAAGGAGAACAAAAAGATGGAAAACATGAGAGGGAAGGTGAAACATGCAGGATTAAAACAGAGGATTTAATATATAATAGGAGTTTAATAAGAGAAAATGGAGGCAAAGAAATAATAGAAGGAAATTTCCTAGGGCTTAAGAAGAAAACATGTCTTCACATTGAAAAGATTTACCAACTAAGAGGAAGGAAAAGGACTCATAACTCTAAACATTGCTGTGAAAGTTAAGAACAGCGAAAGATAAATCCCCTACAGGCTAACTAAGATATGGAATTAATATCTTTAGAATTCTAAGGGAAAAGCATTTACAATCTAAAATTCAATACTCAGCCAAACTCTCTATTGTGAGGGAAGACTAAAAAAATTTCAGACAAGGAAGGACTAAGGAAGTTTGCCTCCCACGCATTTTAGTTGAAGATTTACTCCAGCAAAACAAGGGGATTAACCAAGAAAAAGAAGACAAGAGACCCAGGAAATAGTAGATCAGAACCAGGAATAAGAAAAGATGTCTCAGCATGACAGCTATGGAGCTGGCCTAAAAGTATAAGTTGAGGCAGGAAGAAGTGGTGATCTGGGAGGGAAGTCACTGAGGGAAGAGTACACACCATAGAATAGAAAGGATTTGAGAAGAGGAAGTAGCTGAATATATGATAAAATTCACAAGTGCAATAAAAAAACATATAAAATATACTCAGGGAAAAGCAGAAAGTTATATAACAAAGTCATGTACCAATAGAAAGGAAATTAACCAGTTAGAACAGTACCTTGATGGATTCTGTAACAAAGAACAGAGTAAGTCTCAAGTAAAATACAGAATGATTAAGACTCTTAAAAGTGATAATGATCTAATGATAGATACATTTTTCTCTTTATCAATTAGAGAAAAAAAAGGCAATCAGAAACTCCAGGATAAACAAAAACCAAACAAAAAAGGTATGGAAAATGTAGCATTTTTAACAATTAGTGAAGTATAAGAAAGAACAATCCATTTGAGCATTCTCCTTTAAGTGGTTCTTTTATTAAGGAAATATAATCATACCACACAGCTTGACTCTAAAAGAAAACAAGTATTTATAAAAATGAAAATATTTACTAGGTTTCAATTTTTAGAATCAATCTCTTGAAAGTGTAACATAAAAGACAAAATAAAAAATATGTCTTGAAATCTATTGATAACAATAAAAATAACAGTAACAACAAATATTTAATGAGAATTTACTGTGTGTCAGATACTGAACTTAGAATCAGCCTCTATTCCTATTTTATAGGTAGAACAAGTAAGGCATGGTGAGGTTGTATAACTTGCCCAAGGTCATGCAGATAGTAATGCGTGGGTCAAACCTCCAGATAGCCTGGCTTTAGAGGCAGTCTTGCCACTATACTATACTTTCTCCTTTGTTTTTACTAAAAACGTTAAAAGTACAACTGATAGATTTTACAAATTAAAATTGGGAGAGGGTGAGGAGAAAAGGAGGAAGGAAGGATTAAGGATGTTAATAGCCTTTTTTTACAAAGTAGGGAATCAAGATATCTTCAGTCTAGTGGATGGAAAGGGAAATGGAGGTTTTAATTCTTAAGCTTGGAAAGGTAACCAAGAAAGGAATTAAAAGTAATGATGTAACAATATTGGGAGGAGGTAGGAAGGATAGGAGGGAGTTTGTGTAAGTGAGCTAAATCCTCATAACTAGTAGCAAGAAATCAATTCATATTGCGGTTATATTCAAAGGAGCTTCCCAAACAAGAATTTGCGGTGTATACATACTATTTAGACTTACAGAGGCACCACTAGATGAACACAAAACCAAACTGATTAAAGGTTGCCTGGGGAGTGGACTAAAGATGGAAAGAAGAGGTCAGAGGCTCTGTTGTTATTATGCTACGATATTTTTAAATTTGATGTTAATATATGTTAACATGTATTAAAATATGAATTTTATTTTGACTTAAATAAAATAGTTTTAAAAACACATAAGCAAAAACCACCAGAAATACAAGGGAATTGATAAAAATGAGAGCATAGGGGAGAGGGAAACGAATACCTTCCTCTCATGTAGATAAAATAGACTAATAGCAAACAAAGATAAAATGGAATTGTATTGAAATGCCCGCGGTCACGAGACCCCTCCACAAGACCACCAGAGACAAGAGTCAAAGCCAAGAGGCAAGGGTCATTTATTGCAGGTTCGAACCTGGACCTCCGTGCACTCATTGCCGGTGATGCCAAGAGGTCCCGATGGAGTTTAGTACAGCTCTTTTATAGACAGGTACAAACAAGCTCGGGACCTTCTGCGGGGCTTTCCAGGGGTGGGGAGTACTGATTGGCTAACTTTTAAACAAAGA
The DNA here is from genome assembly GCF_003031525.2 of Neophocaena asiaeorientalis asiaeorientalis. Classification (NCBI taxonomy): domain Eukaryota; kingdom Metazoa; phylum Chordata; class Mammalia; order Artiodactyla; family Phocoenidae; genus Neophocaena; species Neophocaena asiaeorientalis. The sequence continues at coordinate 1,657,785 of NW_020174427.1, forward strand.
CACTAGTCACTGATTGGTTAACTTTTAAACAAAGACACTAGTCACCGTCTGATTGGTTGGATGGTTGCAAAAGAGGGTTCAGCAAGCATAGTTACAGAAGCGAGAGCGGCTGGTTAAGTTTCAGTTTCCTGAGGTTTTGTTTCTCAATTAGAAATACTTAAGATGGGGCCATAGTTACAAACAGTACAAACAGGAAGATCGATGCAATCCTAGCAGCGCTGCGGCCTAACGGCAGGGCATCAATTCAGTCCTATTTCTACCAAAGTAAAACATAGCCCTTCAGTATAATAGTATTAGGAAGCAAGATTTGATATTTATATATCAAACTTTGTACCCTTCAGAAGAAGAAGATGGTGACACAGGAGGCTCCTGAACCTACTTCCTTTCACAGACATAGCAAATGTACAACTACACACAGAGCAATTTCCTCTGAAAGAAATCTAGAAATGAGCGGATCAACTCCTACACACCAGGCAAACAAGAAAACACCCACATGGAAGTGGGTAGGAAAGGCTGAGATATATTCTCACCGTAAACCCCACCCCTGGCACAGTGACATACAATTGAGGAGGAATGCACAACTCCCAGCTTCCCTCTGAGGAATCAGAGTTTGGACCAAACATCTAGCACACCTCAACTTTTAGGACTAGGACTTCCACCTGAAGGATGACCCCCAAAATAACCAGCTCTGAGAGCCAGTGAGGTTTGTGTCCACAAGACCCACAAGACTATAGCAAACAAAGAAATTGTTTTTTTGGCTTTTGTTTTTGGCCGCGCCGCGCCATGTGGCATGTGGGATCTTAGTTCCCCAACCACGGATTGGACCTGCACCCCCTGCATTGGAAGCACAGAGTCTTAACCACTGGACCACCAGGGAAGTCCCCAAAGAAATGGTTCTTAAGTGGCATTTATTAAAATATTTTGGATGCTATCAAAGTTGTATTGAAAGGAAAAATCATAGCTTTAAATGCTTTTATAGCTAAACAAGAAAGAACGAAAATAAGCAAAGCATTTAACCCAAGAAGTAAATAAAGACAATTTAAAAATTAAGTAGAGAAAATATATTTAAAATAAATTAATGAATTAGAAAGCAAAATAAAATTAATAAATCCAATAACTCTTTGTTTGAAAAACTAAGAAAACAAATATCTGGCTATTAAGAAAAAGCAAACAAACAAAGAAAAACCCAAAAAAACAAACAAACAGAAACAACTGAGAGGAAGCCAGATAAAAACATCATTCTGAGAATCAGAGATTGTTTTTAATTATAAAAGATTTCTCTATATCACTCAATTCTTCACCCTCTCAATACAACAAAACTATTAACAATTGATTTACATATACCAATGTCTATGGAAGAACTTAGGAAAACTGTCCAAGCATTCCTCCAAGTTTTACTTTTTCTTCCTGAGCATCAGTTGATCAGCATGCAAGAACTATGCAGGGACTGCTGAGCCTGCGCTCTAGAGCCCGCGAGCCATAACTACTGAGCTCACGTGCCGTAACTACTGAAGCCCACGCGCCTAGAGCCGGTGCTCCACAACAAGAGAAGCCACCGCAATGAGAAGCCCATGCACCACAGCGAAGAGCAGACCCCACTAGCTGCAACTAGAGAAAGCCCGTGCGCAGCAACGAAGACCCAATGCAGCCCAAAACAAATTTTAAAATTTATAAAAAAAAAAAAAAAGAAAGAAAAGAACTATGGGGAGTGGGGGTGGGTGGCAGAGGCTGAGCTCTCCTGCTATTCGTTATAGGGATGGCCATGTTGGTCTCTGATCATGATATGCAGCTGTTCCTTTTTTTCCTCCTGAAATAACGGGTATTGATTAACTGGCCAGATTTCAGTGTTCTTCCCCTCTCCTCCCTGGCATCTGTGTTCAGCTGTAGTAAGCAGAGCTCCAACAGCTACTGTGTCCGATGTACAGAGTGCAAAAGATTTCCATGGGCAAAGGGCAAAAGAATATTCTAATGAGAACGGGTTAATCATCCTTTGTAAAATGGAATTACTGAGCTAAGTGATATTGCTAAAAGCTTTAGTCCTTCACACACAATAAATACTAAAGTATATAACATAAGATTACATCAGCTTATCATATTATCAGAGTGGCAGCTAAGAAAGGGGAAAGACACACCTCACTGCACTTTCAAAGGGAATTCCTTTCCAAGTAAATGAAAACAACATGGTCAATTAACTTCCTCAAAGGACTTTCAGAACTCAGCTCCATTTCCGGTCTTTGTCAAGCTGGTTGTGTACTTTGTGTTCCCAGCTTTCCCTAAAAAAGGAGAAGGTAGTTTGGTTGAAAGCATTTCCTAAACCCTAATGAATTCATTAATGTAAGAAACTCTCCTGTGCTCTCTACTTTCTTATGAATTACCTAAAGTTATTACCTAAAACCAAGTAGAAACATATCCCCCATACAATTTTTCTATGTTTGGTCTGGCTCTTTCATCATGCCCTATGAGTAATTATTATTTATTCTCCATTTTGTTCCAAAAACGATTTAAGGGAAAAATCCTATGAGTAAGCCTCACATTAATAAAACCTTTTCTAAACTGGATCTAGGTAAAAACTGATAGCAATTGTACGGAGGCTTTAAGATTCAATGTAGTGATGATGTTCAACTAAGAAAATGATAGTGTAATACTTTTAAAAGCACTTATTCTATAGGTGATATAACCACCAAAATGCTACTGATTATATATATATATATATATATATGAAACTGCCATATGTGTGTGTATAAACATCTTTCTCATTTGCTTTTTTTTCCTTTCTCTGGACCAGGTCTTCATTAAATGATACCTCTAGACTAGTGCAGGGTCCCCCTAACTAGTCATGCTACTTCCAGCTTTCCCCCTTGCAATTCAACCAGCACAGTGCTGTCAGATTAACCTACTAAAGTGTACCTTTGCACGTGTCACCCTTCAAGCTCAGAACTGTTACTCAGCTCCCCAATGTAATAAGAACCCACCAACTCCTGAGCCTGGCACCCAAGAGTCCCTTTTTCCTCGTCATTTTCTGGCTTTGCTCTGTTCTACAAGTGCTTTGTTCCGGCTTAATTAGGCTAGTTATCAATTCTCAAGCCACCTTGCTCTCATCATGCCCCCTCTCCGTAATGCCCTTGTCTCCTTCTTTGCAATCACAATCCTAACAACCTTTCAAAGCCCTGATCCAGTACTGTCCCTGTAAAGCTCTAACCAAAAAGTTTCAGCAATATCTATCCGCCTCCACATGCTCCCAACACACAGCTCAGCCACTCACCTGTCATCTATCAGGCATGACCTGATACGGTTATTCATCTTTCTATAGCCCGATGTGTTCTTTCTCCTCAACCAGACTAAGTCACTTTAGGCAACTAATCGCCACACATTTGTTTGTACAAAGTCGGAACTGAATACGTGCTTCATAATGAGAATGGTAACCTAATAGACTTGCCTTCTTCAGTGTGTTCAACTACAGATGGGCCATGTCCTGGAGGAAACAAGGCAAAGGTGAATCATCTTTAAGAAGTGAATTTTACTTAGGTAATTTACAAAGTTATCTTTAAAATGAAATCAAAATAATATGGAGCAGATTATAATTTTAGATGAATGTTAAAGACAAAATTAAAAAATAAACAGGTGATGTCAAAAAGTTTCTAGTCCTCAGTGGTTCACTTTGGGCAATGCTTTCAGGTCATTCTCTTCCTTCCAAGGGTGAGCTCCTGTTCTTATATCAGTTGGGGATGTTTATGTGGAAACATTCGAGAAATACCCTGTAGATTATGAATGAGCAGTAAGGAAAGAATACAATCATTTCCCTTTATTTCCCCATTTTTATTTTAAGATGCAATCAACACACATTTTTGTTTTCATTAAAATGGGTAATAGAAATTAAACCTGAAGATTTGTTTAAGTCTTTATTTTACTTGCTTGGTTATGATATATTTGTGACATCAGATTTAAATATTAGAAATGAGTTTTAGTGTGACCATTCTTAAAATTAAATCTCAAATGTTTAAAAGTCAAAATTTTAAAGCATTTTTTGAATATTGATTTAGCTTTTGCTTTTTAGTTTACTGTTTTTGAAATCCAGAAGTAGTTTTGTGTTCTACTTTTGAAAATAAAATTTATTAAGTCTGAATAAAAATTTCTTTGTTCCTAAGTAGATGTGCCCATCCATCCACCTATCTACTACACACACACACACACACACACACACACACACACACGATATATAGATAGGTAAATATACTATCATATATACTATCCTATAACACATCCATTAACACATGTACATATGTGCCGTAAATTTAATTCAATTCACAGAACATGCCATGTGTATAGGAAACATAGAGATAAATTAATCAATACCAAGCAATCGAATGTTAAAAAGACTCCTCAGACTGACGGACTCAGAATAAATAGTCCATTGTGTGTTTAAAATAAGGATACTGAGGTTCTGATGTTTTTAATATAAGTACTAGAGGAAACACATCCCTGAAAATTCCCCAAACAACTTTAGTTGTAAGTCTTTTCAGCCATCAAGAGCTGTAAACAAACCAAGTTCAACCATTGTTCTTTGAATTTGCTTATTTTAAATAAACTTGTACTATATTTCACATGCTTCTGGAATTATCTATAATTTTATGCCTGGAAGCTTCTTCCAGTAATTACCAGTTCCTTGTCTAATAAGGAGAATTTCCCTTTTGTGTACTATTCTCATGTATATGAGGCTCACAATGGGTGCTAGTAATCTTTTCCATCTTACACAAAAGTTTAGATTTGAAGTGGACTTAGAAAATAATCACTTCCAATTTTCAAGATGAGGAAACTGAGGCCAAGATAAATTGTAAATTGTCCAAAGCCAAAAGGAACTAGTAGAGGTCTCACATCTCCCTCTAGTCTTCCATTTCTAGGCAGGAAAATGGCCATTCTACTTTAAAACATCTAAAGTGTCTGGTCAGGGTCTGTATTCCTGCATTGGGGCAGGAAAATGGAAGGGGTGATGACCTTGACTCTCAGTGCAGGTCCTTCAACGACAGGCAGCAACTGGCTAACTGAAATCCAGTGTTTTATTGGTCTGACCTGGGTGGAAACACCATCCTGTACTTTAAGTCAACTCTTGAAAGGAGTTGTCCTTCCTGAATCCAACACAAGATTCAGTCCAATCCTGCATCTTCTGAAGGTTTGTTCAGAAAGATGAGATCAGGTTTTCTTCTAAGCCCATGTGGAAAAATCTGTCTCACGTAAAGACCAAGGAGACCTCTCAAGGACGCCAGCCAGAAGCAGAGTTACTGTTAAAACCTTGGCCATGCTAGGCTTAACTGAAAATTCAGATCAACAGTTCCCTTGTAGGAAGCTAGATATTGCTTTTAACCCTTCCCTGAGTTTGTGATTTCTTCTGGTTGATACTATCACGTCTGCAAACTGCTTGGCTTCAAGGGGCAGGGAAACAGAACGGTAAAAGTTAAATTTCCTATTGAAAATGACAAACATGTTCCCATTGGCCACTTTATAATTTAAAATTATGGAAGTCAGAAAGATGCAGCCAAAGAGGATGTCAAAGAGATCTGAATTATAAGAAGGACTCGACGTGGCTTGAAGATGGAGGGCACCACAGAGAAGGCATGAGAACGAACTGAATTCTGCCAACAACCAGTGAGCTTGGAAGAGAACCCCGAGCCCCAAATTAAAACACACTTGGGCCAACACCTTGATCTTCAGCCCAGTGAGAGCCTGAGCTGAGAACCCAACTACATCATGCCAAACTTCCGATGTACAGAAACTGAGATTAATGAATGCGTTGCTTTAAGCCACTATTTTAAAAATTAAAATAATGCTAAGAGGCCCTAGGCTGGCTCATGCAAGATGTGGGTTCAAATTCTAGCTTTGCCACCAACCCACTTTATGAACTTGTGCCACATCACCTAGCCCCTGAGTCTCAGCTCCCATCTGTAAATTGGGGGAGGGGCATATTAATAGCTACTTCCTAGAATAGTATGAAGAGCCAATGGAAATGTGATTCAAAGTACTTTGCACACCATAAGAAATCTTGTAAATGCAAGTTTTTACCATAAACCTCCCCCAAGAAAAACTTCTTGTGCTTTTATGAACGCATTTCTTTCTCCACATATCTTCCATTTTAATGGAGCATAAAATTAGCTACATGCTTGTGAAATATTTGTGAAAAAGTGACATGAAGGAATATATATATATATATTTTTTTTTTTTTGGCGGTATGCGGGCCTCTCACTGTGGTGGCCTCTCCCGTTGCGGAGCACAGGCTCCAGACGCGCAGGCTCAGCGGCCATGGCTCACAGGCCCAGCTGCTCTGCGGCATGTGGGATCTTCCCAGACCGGGGCACGAACCCGTGTCCCCTGCATCGGCAGGCGGACTCTCAACCACTGTGCCACCAGGGAAGCCCAGGAATATTTTAAATCTAAAAAGACAACGTATTTACTAAGGAGGTCATTCCTACCTCACACACATTCACAAGCTTGAAATATATTTTGGGGACCCTACCCCTTAGTTCTCTTTTCTCCTTTGGAAAGAATGTCTGACTACAAACTCATCACCCACACTCACAGCCACAGAACACACAGTACAATGTCTCCCTCTCCTCTCCCCTCCTAACAAAGAACACTTCGAAGCACTTTGACATTCATGATCTCATCCTATCCTCCTGAGCCTGAGTTAAAATAGACAAAATGACACCATGTGATAAATGGCTGGCGCCAAACCACAGCACCAGTCAAGAGCAAAGCCAGGCCTGGAACTGAAGCCACTTATTACAAGCTGGGTGTCTGTCCCCCAACCCCACACCACCTGGACTAGAAGAAGGCAGGGAGAACAGAGGACATCGCCTGCTGGTTCTGTGCCTGGGGTGTCACAGATTTACCAACACTCTCCCAACTTTGTTCACGTGCCCTTGTGGTGCCAAAGTCCAAGGGCCAGGCTGGAATTTGGGACAAACTGGCTTGACTTCAAAAAAATCAGTCCAGGGCTTCCCTGGTGGCACAGTGGTTGAGAGTCCGCCTGCCGATGCAGGGGACACGGGTTCGTGCCCCGGTCCGGGAAGATCCCACATGCCGCGGAGCGGCTGGGCCCATGAGCCATGGCCGCTGAGCCTGTGCGTCCTGAGCCTGTGCTCTGCAACGGGAGAGGCCACAACAGTGAGAGGCCCGCGTACCGCACACACACAAAAAAAAAGTTAAAAAAAAAAATCAGCCCAGGCTGATGAATAATCAGATGTCTCACAACTCACCTCAATAAAATCTTCATGTTTATTTTATCTAAATGTGTTCAATAGCATTAATGGCAACCACCCATCCACTCCCTCCAAGAGAAAATATACCCCCTCAAATCACGCCAGGTCAGTAAGGAACCACAAGATAAAATGGCTAACATTAGACTTAATCTGCTTCTCATCAAAAGCCTGAATCCTAGTTATAACACACAGAAAGAGGAAAGCTGATAAAACTGAAAGACAAAGTTTATGCAGAAAATGGAATTCAAAGCACGTCTTTATACAGATCAGAAATTCATTAATTTCATTATTTAGAGCCTCTTTTCTTGCTTTTGAAACTGCCAATTGACTGATTTATTTAATTCTAGGCCACAAATACACTTTAGAGTACAAGTTAGTAATGTTAATAGGGAAGAATCTGGATCTGAGTTAATCACGTTGAGTCTTGATTGTAAACATTAAAAGGAACTGATGACAATGTACCTCGTATTTGTGGGGAAGAGGTAAACACTTTGGCTTTTGGAGTAAGTACATGGACGCAGCTGTAATTCTAGTTCCAATAGCAAATCAGATACACACCCCTGCATTACTTCTCTAAGGAATCACCATCTGTCTCCTGCCCTTCTCTAGATGAACCCCAGGGAGTGATTGGGGTCGATCTCAGGGGGTGGCCCTTTGCCCTAGGCATGTTGTCAGACACACCAAAATACAGACTCTAAATGATTATTTGAAATAACACATTCTTTTATACATACCTCCATTGATGCAGGCAATTGGAAGAGGAGGACATTTTCTTGGAACTCACAGACCTGAGAGTAAAGGCAAACTCAGAATTACTAGCTGGTTTTTTTTTTTTTTTATTTTTGGCCACGCTGCTTGTATGATCTCTGTTCCCCGACCAGGTTAAGATTAAACCTGGGCCACAGCAGTAAAAAGCCCAGAATCCTAACCACTAGACAACCAGGGAACTCCTGTGGCATTCTTTTTCTATCTGTCACTTATAGTATGACCCCTGGCAGGACATGTACACAAAACTATTGCTTTCTCTATGAAGTAGATCCAATATCTGCCCCACTTATTTCATAATATTGTTCTCAAAAGTTCTTTAAAAAGCATACATAAAAATATATAAATAAAACATACTATAGTTATTATTAAATTGTTCAAAGAAATTCATTTCTTTCTCATAATGTAGAGCTGGATACTATCTTTAGGGTCCAAAAAAATACCTAGATTTATTATCTAACAAATGAAAACAATTGAATTACAGGAAAACCTAATTATAATTCTCCACCAAACTCACTAGATTCATAATTTACATTGCAATGAGTTTGCTGGTTAGGGGATTAATTAAAATCACTGCTGTATAAAATGGTTCATTCAATAATTCTTTGGAAATGCAAATTCAAGTTCTGCAAATAATAAGCACACTTTAAAAATGAAATAATGTTGACATTCTAGGAGACGATTAAGCAAATTAAGAAACGATAACCCAAAAATGTTTTTAAATGATCTTATTTCCTCCAAACTGAATGCTTAGAAAATGAAAATTGAATTATAAGTCAGTTGTAAACCTTTGTGCTCAGGTATCATATTAGAAGCAAATAACATTCAGCAAAAAGGCATCAACACCAGTATAGGAATGTGAGTTTCCAGTTTTGCAGAGACACAAGTCCTAGTTGTTAAGCAACTTCTGGCACTCAACTTCAGGCGAGCCCTGCCTTGAATACTAATCAAATGGAAATGACCTGAAGTTAACCCTCTACCTGTAAATCCTTTCTTTAAAAATCATAACAAGGAAACACATTCCTCTACCATACTTTTGGGAGGTTAGAACTGACCTTAGAGCACACGGAGCCCAACACGTATTTTACAGAACTGATAGCTCTGATGTCTGGCATTTTTTATTAGGATGATCAAAGACCTAAATTATTGGTTATTTTTCTGGATAATGATCAATACCTATGCATTGGCAGAGTGAAGTATCTCACATACACAACAAAGTCTGCAACAAGTGAAGGCATCACACTTGATCCTATTTCTTTTTTTTTTTTTTTAAAGAAGATGTTGGGGGTAGGAGTTTATTAATTAATTAATTTATTTTAGCTGTGTTGGGTCTTTGTTTCTGCGCAAGGGCTTTCTCTAGTTGTGGCAAGCGGGGATCACTCTTCATCGCGGTGTGCGGGCCTCTCACTATCGCGGCCTCTCTTGTGGCGGAGCACAGGCTCCAGATGCGGGCAGGCTCAGTAGTTGTGGCTCACGGGCCTAGTTGCTCCGCGGCAGGTGGGATCCTCCCAGACCAGTGCTCGTCGAACACGTGTTCCCTGCATTAGCAGGCAGATTCTCAACCACTGCGCCACCAGGGAAGCCCCCTCCTATGTCTTTTAAGAAACAAGGTAGCAAGAGTTACTTCCATATATGGTATTGCACATTAGGTTACTTTTTTGTCAGTTCCAAACCTAAGATTTAATAATGACTTGGTTGGCTCCTGGATGATAAAATTGAACGTGTCTAAAAACATGCAGCATAACAAAACATAACACACTTGATTTCCTGCTCCACATTTATTGGGGCCAGAGAGACTAAAACAGCTGTTTTCCTCTCAAATACTTGGAAAAATATAATACTACAGCAATTTCTTAAATACATAACAAAACCTTCTGGATGATGAATCAACATGAGATGTAACAGCCTATAGATATCAACCGTAACAGCTTTATAAAATGTCATTCATCAAAGGCATTCTGAAACTATCTTGAAGGCTACACATATACACATATTCTATATACATAAAGGCATCTGTTCATGAACAGAAAGTCTTTTAGAAGTACTGCATAGGGAAGGCTAAAGTAATACATATCTAGATTCTGTATAATTTTTTTTATTTTTTGCGGTATGCGGGCCTCTCACTGTTGTGGCCTCTCCCGTTGCAGAGCACAGGCTCCGGACGCGCAGGCTCAGTGGCCATGGCTCACGGTCCCAGCCGCTCCGCGGCATGTGGGATCTTCCCGGATCGGGGCACGAACCCGTGCCCCCTGCATCGTCCCAGATCGGGGCACGAACCCGTGCCCCCTGCATCGGCAGGCGGACTCTCAACCACTGCGCCACCAGGGAAGCCCTAGATTCTCTATAATTTTTAAGAGACAATTGGGGTTCTAAGAAACGGTGATTTACATTCAAATAAACATGTAGATTTTCAAACCTGAATAGGTGAGATTTTTGTGATGCCAGCGACAAGAAAATTCACACTGTGAATTGTTGGTTTTTCAAAGGCCTCTTTCAAACTAGGGATTTCAAGTGGGGAGCAAACATCCATGGCATGAACAAATAGGATGCCTAAGATTCTAAAACTTGGTTCCTTGTGGTTTTCCTCTTCACCTTCCTGCCTAATAACAATGGAAAAAATCCCTAGAAGGGGCAACAGCTAAACGTTATGGAATTACATCCAATAGCTTTTCTGGATGGTGAGTTATCCCATCCAGATTACAATGTGGCGAAGGATTTGTTTAATTTCTATTTCAAATGGACTACACTACTTCAAACAAAACGATCTTCTGCCACAACATCCAAAGATAATTAGATAGACCCATATTTCTTCCTAGGACGGACAGAGAATCACTAGGGAAGGACAGAGCTGACAAACAGAGGAAGGCAACAAGGGTAAACCCTTTCTCTGGCCAGTTATACAAAATGAAAACATCAGTCTCTGTTATCAAAGTTGCCAGCTTTCCCCATTATAAACACAATCTCTAGACTGGCTTGCATCTCACCCTTTGATGCACTGGAGATATAAGTGGGTTTTAACCAACCAACCTGTTCCTGTTGATTCCAACAATCTCACACAGGCCAAATAGTTGAGCGCTTTAAGGAAGAAATCACCAGTTTTCAGGCACTTTTCAACATTTAAAAACTTAAATCCAGTTATTTTAAGCTATTCTCTACTTCAGTTCTTTTTTAAAATTATTTTATGTTATATATATTTTTTGGCTATACTGCATGGCTTGCGGGATCTTAGTTCCCTGACTAGGGATCGAACCCGTGTTCCCTGCAGTGGAAACACGGAGTCTTAACCACTGGACCACCAGGGAAGTCCCTCTAAATCCAGTTATTTTAAATCTATTTGACAAACACTTCCCACTCCCCACAAAAAGAGTAAGCTAATTCTTTTATAGCATCTCTGTGAGAAGACATAGTCCTTCAGTTTGTCAAGAAAATAATAGCATAGATGCTTTCTATGACTGGGGATCGAACCCATGTTCCCTGCAGTGGAAACACAGAGTCTTAACCACTGGACCACCAGGGAAGTCCCTCTAAATCCAGTTATTTTAAATCTATTTGACAAACACTTCCCACTCCCCACAAAAAGAGTAAGCTAATTCTTTTATAGCATCTCTGTGAGAAGACATAGTCCTTCAGTTTGTCAAGAAAATAATAGCATAGATGCTTTCTTCCACTTTTACTCCAAATTCAGGAGCTCTGCCTCAGATAACATAGAATTTTAGGTTACTTGAAATCAGCCCCTGTTTAAAGATTCCTTGTGGAACCCAGCTTGAAGACTGTATTAATATGGGGGAGTACATTGCCATGACTGACATTCTTGGTACAAAAATTCAATTTCTGTTGAGCTCCTGTGATCCCCTGAGCAGTTATAAATGCCCTGTACTATAATAAGGCAGTGTAAGAAAAAGCAAATTACTCAAATATATATCCACTTATATTTGTACTAATATGAAATACAGTGCTAGAAGAAGAGATTGATTTTTTTTTCCTGAAGTGTTTAGAGTTTCAAAGGAAAATAAAGACACTTAATATTGAGAAATTCCTAATGAATAATTTAAAATATTTAGGGGTTGGTGGCCATTCAAAAGTTTTCCCAGAGTTATCTATGTTCTATACAAACAGTAAATAAAAATGTACACAACCAATAGATGTACTATACATATATCAGATATCAATATGTACATGTGAATTAAAGTTTCTTAAATATACACATCCCCACTTAGAATACAATCCATTACATAGGCAAAGCATCGTTCTTTAGTAACAGGTCCAGGATAGCAGCAATTTAATGGTCTAGTTACCCAGTTACCTCAGAAAATAGGTCCTCATAGGTCTTGATGTGGTACCCCTAGCTTCAAGGAGAGCCGTCCACTAACATTTAACATGGTTCTCACGAAGCATCAGGTTACTTTGCTAATGGCAACTATAGTAAAAGTTACTGTCTTTTCAAAACTCATTTATTCAAAATCTGACTAATAGAATAATGGGAAAAATAAGCCACAAAGAGGTGATACGAACCCAAACTATTTAAGATACATAAAGCATTTACATTTTGTTTCTCAGATATTTTTTGTTGTTTTATCAGTGCCCTGTACATACAAAAAGTACTCTGATTGCCCTAACAGATGCTGAAAGAGCAAAACTTTGCTGCTGGGAAGACAGCTCCTCTGAATTGTGTCTGAAAATACATAAACAACTTGATTATCAATTAGCGTTTTTACAAACTGGGATGGCACATTGTACTATTTTAAAACAGTTATGTTTATGAGTCAAAACCTTTGGGGAACTTATGAACTCGTAAACAAAATTTACATATATAATATGCAAAAAATATTTAGGTTGATTTATAATAAACCATATTAGTCCCAGAAGAATGGCTTTTAAGTAAACATTTATTTTGTGTGTACTATTGGGTAAATCCATTCATGCCCAATGAATAGAAACTCTAGGTAGGCAGCAAGTTATACATATTCTAGATATAACTATGGACTTTAATATTCACTCTCGGTGTGTACTTGCAGGTCCAATTCTAAATCTGTTGGGTGCATGAACAGAGAGCTCAAGAAAGGTCCCTGATACCTGTGATGATGATTTTGAATCTCTGCCACTTTACCCATACTTCACATAAAACAGTCCTGTAGACCGCAGCTACTAGCTGTAAGAAAAGTTTATCACCCAGGGGAGAGATACTACATTAGACCAGATTGTTTTACCTGCTGCAGCCCTTTTCCTGGGAAGGGACAACTCCCTCTGCATAGCAGTTTCTCCCGCTTGACACTGAGACCACACAGGAGAAACCTATTGTGTTTCCGCCAAATTCCTGGGGAATCAGCACACCCGCTAACCGGCAGAGGCAGAACCGCCATATCAGCTCCTAAGATAAGCAGCTCTCTTATAATTCTTACAAGAATTACAATTCTTATAAGAATTTCCCCTTAAACAGTCTGATTCTTCCCCTCCTACAGGAGGTTTTCCTCATGCTTCTCATGATGGTCAAATCAACACAACAGACTCTGGCTTCTCAGTTAGCATGTGTGTTGTCATAACTGGTAGCACATTTATTACACCAAGTGTTCATTCAGGCTCCTTGAATGTGGCTGGAAGTTGAACAGTCCAGTGGGATCCTTCAGACGATAGCATGATGGTGTGTTAGTTCCTCCGCATCAACCCCAAAGCTTTCCAACACGCTCCATAGACATGGCCTGGACTGTTGAACTCGGTTCTCTTTACTCAGGAACATACGCACCAGCGCTTGGCCTTTTTGGATGCCGAAAGTGGGCAGGCAAGTTGAAAGTCTGGACACAGAGGCACTTCCAAAGTTTGGCAAGGAGGGGGAGGCGAGTTCACTAAGGGGGCTTTATCACTGTGCTGTCTCGTATAACCCAGACATCTGTGGCACATGGATACAAACGGAGATCTTTAGGTCGTGGATGGGTCATGCTTTTTCTTCTTGCCCCGACAGGACTTGCAGATGCAACAGATTATACATGGGGAAGCCAGGAGCAGCAAGGGTGAAGTCACCAAGGCAATGATGCCCAACCCCACAAGAATCCCGACCACCTGGAAATGTAGAAGAAAAGCCTGTTTCAGCAGTTCAATCTTCCTATGTGTACACTCTACCATCAGCTGTGGACTATTTGTGTCCCCCCCCAAAATTCACAGGTTGAAACCCTAATTCCCAGTATGATGATGTTTGGAAATGGGGGCCTTTGGTAGGTAATTAGGACGTGAGGGTGGTGTCCTCATGATGGGATTAGTGCCCTTATAAAAAGAGACAGCAGAGAGCTTGCTTCTCTCTCCATTCTCTGCCATGTGAGGACACAGTGAGAAGATGGCCATCTGTAAACCATGAAGGGTCCTCACTAGAACCCAACCACACTGGCACCCTGATCTCAGACTTCCAATCTTCAGAACCGTGAGAAATAAATTTGTGGTTTGAGCTGCCCAGTCTAGGGTATTTTGTTATAGCAGCTTGAACTAAGACACCATCTCAGGCACATAAAGCAGTTACAATTATGGGACCTTCTAGCCAGTGCCCGGAAGGACAAACCAAATACTAACTCAGATTCTGGCGCAAGTCCAGTGGGATCATGAATTGTTGGTGTTGGCTCTCTACCTGTTTCTTCAACAGTCTTAGAGGGATGTTAATAATGGTTACTAGGCTATGAACACTGACTCCCTCAAAAGGAACATGGAAATAAACAAACAAACAAATAAATACTATTAAAAAGAAACCAGGACTCCCTTTGAACCTGCCACGTAAACACACAATGATATGTACAGAGGAATCTAAGCCCCAACAGGGGCTCATGGGATTTTATTTTATTTAATAAATTTATTTATTTTTGGCTGTGTTTGGTCTTCGTTGTTGCACATGGGCTCTCTCTAGTTGTATCAAGCGGGGGCTACTCTGCTTTGCGGTGCACGAGCTTCTCACTGCAGTGGCTTCTCTTGTTGCAGAGCATAGGCTCTAGGCGCATGGGCTTCAGTAGTTGTGGCTCACAGGCTCTAGAGCACAGGCTCAGTAGCCGTGGCACGCGGGCTTTGTTGCTCCACGGCATGTGGGATCCTCCTGGACCAGGGCTCGAACCCGTGTCCCCTGCATTGGCAGGCGGACAATGTGTGCCACCAGGGAAGTCCGGCTCATGGGATTTTAGAGCCCTGCCTTTCATAGCAAATATGCCTCAAAGGGCTTTGGGAAGGTCATTCTCTCCATTTTTTCAGGAAGAACAAGCATTCGTCTTCATTCTGCTGGTCACTGTTAATTACTTGGCTGCTCTGCCGCCCTGCCCCTCCACCTCTCCTCTAGGAGCCTGTGCTCATGAATTAACTTCAGGCCCCAAAAGTTCCCCAGAACCTCTCAGGCTGGGCTGGGTAAGTAGGGAATGGAGTGGGGAGGATAAGTAGGCGGGCTTTTTAACCCATCCTAAGTCTGGTTCCTCTCACGTTCCTTTCAAGGTCAAGGTACCTGTGTTCGGTTCCACATCACTGAGGCTCTCGAGTGGCCGAGCTTATTCCTACACGGCCCTTTGTCATAATGTCTGAGGAAAATGTCATTCTGAAAAGCAAAGAGAGGTTTCGGTAAACACGCACTTTTGAGTTGAGAAATGGATACGAACCCCATCAGATCACCTCACTGGAAGCAAAGGCTCTTTCTGGTGATATTAACGACAGCCTGTGGAAACTCCAAGCTGACAATCCTTAGACAGTATCTTAGTAATTTTACAAATCATAGAGTGAAAACAGATGACAGTTCTTGAGACTCCATTGATTCTAAACAAGATTAATGACCAGACCAATTACCTTTGAAAGGTAGCTCTAGCAGAGGTGCAGTATGGAATGAGAGGACCACGAATGAGGCAGCTAAAAGGCTTCGTAGTCAATCAGCTGAGATAAAATGCCAGTGGCTGAGATGGAGGAGAGGTAAATACAGCCATGAAGAATTAAGAAGGTAACTAACTAGATGGGGAAACAGGGAGAAGAAATCACAGATGAGAGAGAAGCACTGCACAGAAGGCTTTATTGAGGGAAGTGACAACATGGAGATGCATTTTATTGGCAGTTTGGACGTGTTGAACTTGAGAGATACTTGAGACATTTAAGCACTACTGTTCAAAAGACAGCTGATTACATCGATCTGGATTTTGGGAAAAAGACTTGGGAAGCAACGTCCTTGGGCTGAAGAAACCACAGAAGTAGATGAGATTACCCAGACAGAGGGTGCAGACTGAGAAGTGAAGAGGTTATTGAACACAAACATTTAAGAGAGGGCCAAGGAAAAACCTGGAAAGGAAACTGAGCAGTGGCCAGAAACAAAGACGGGAAATCAGAAGAGATGGTATCACTGGAGCAGAGGTGGTTGAGATGTGAAAGGCAGCGGAGAATCCAGGTAAGATGAGGAATAAAGTATCCACTGGATTTTACCCAAAAGGAATCTCTCACGGTCTTGGAAGAATGCAGTCAGGGTGTGTCTAGGTGGCAATCTGAGCCACTGCAGTGACTGGAGTGTCAATGGCTAGAGGCGATTATGCTTATTTGAGTCTTGGCTTCTAAAGGAAGGAGAGAAATAGAATGGCAGTAAGGAAAAGATGTAGGCTTGAGAAAAGTGTTACTCGTTTTTAAATGGGATACAGTTGAATGTGTGGGTAGGTTCGAGAGTAGAGAATGGAAGCTGAAGTCACAGGAGAGAGAAGATATAAATGAAGGGGACAAGCCTCTGAGGTTCCCAAAGCAGAGGACGAGGACTCTCTCATCCTCTGAAACAGCAGAGATGAGAATCAAGGCAGAAACAAACCCAACTCCCCACAGCAAAACTCAAAATCACTCTTTTTGGTGTCTGTCTCAGGCTTGGCTTTTGGATAACCACACTTCTCCTAGACCCATGCTCTAAAACTTTCCTATAAACAAAGATCAACCCCACCATCTGACGTGGAACACTTGTCTACAGGAAAACATCATTATCCACAAGCCAATGCCCCCTGGCTAAAACTGAGAAAAATGAAACCTCAAAACACAATGACCAGAAGAAGATGCTGTGTATCTAGCAATTTCACATCTGTAGCGTTTTACTCGCGTACCAGAACAGCACAAGTGACGGAACACTGTGTTCTTTGCAACACCATACCCAAAACATATTTCAGCCAAAGGAAGGAGTGATCTGGCACACATATTTATTCCCTTACTCTCTTGCCTCCTAAAGAGAACCTCATGCGCTCAGCCTCCTAGTGGATATGAATCCAATTACTGTTTTGGTTAAACCTGAAGGAAATCAGAAAAGATTTCTTTCATTTATAAAGCATGAGGGGTGTACAATCGTGAGTCACACCCTCATCCAGAGTATCGTTCATCTGGAATTAGGAGAGGTCTCAAATATCAAACATAATTGTAATTCAAAGGGTTATAATAAATAGGATTTTTTCTAAAGAATGAAAACATGTCTTTCAATCTGACCTGCTGGGCTTCTAGAGTCTAAAATGTCAACTTTCTCCTCCCCAGTGCATACCTCTTCCTGAAATCCTGACATCAAGCTGATTAAGATTCTTACTCATAGATGTCAGCCTAAACAACTTATCTAATTTTCAGTTAAAAATCAGACATGTGGTGGCCAGCATGCATGCCATGTTAACTGCACTCACTCAGTGAGTGTGTATAATATACTAAAGCACTACACAAATGGCCTATGAAATTAAAGCAAACTAAGCAATTAAAATGAAAAGTTGAGAAAAGAACGGCCACCCATCCAACCATGACTGAGGGCTTACACCGATATGAACACATCTTATGGGTCCAAATTGCCAAAATAGGGAATATCTATAAGCAACTTATGCCACCCCAAACTGTAAAACGCTAGAATTGAAAAAACTCTCTCCAATCCTTCACATCACCTTTTAACTGTGAGGTTACCATTAGCCTCAGCACTGGACTGAACGGAGCTGCACCTGAATTTGAGAAGACACACTTCATGAATGGCGGGGGAAAAGAATTAGACGAGACCCCTTTATGTGGGAAGGGAACTCTGAGAAAGCAGTAACTAATGATCCTGCTTTCATGCCAATGAATGAGATAGTAATTAAGAGATACCATTTATTTGAATGGCTTTTTTCCTTAAATTCAAAAAGAAAGAAAACAATCTAATCGTGGTAGGCAGAATAACTGCTCCTCTAGAGATGCCAATGGCCTATTCCCCATAACTTGTGAATATGTTACCTTACATGGCAGAAGGGATTTTGCAAGTGTGGTTAAAGACCCTGAGATGGGGGAGATTATCCTGCATTATCCAGACGGACCCAACCTAATCACATGGATCCTTAAAGGCAGACAAGTTTTCCCAGCTTGTCGGAGGGAATCACTCTGGAAGTTAAGACCATGGAAGAAGGGTCAGAGAGATGTGATGATGCTGCCTTTGAAGATGGAAAAAGGAGCCATAAGCCAAGGAATGCAGGCAGCCTCTAGAAGCTAAAATAGGCAAAGAAATGGATCCTCTCCTAGAGCCACCAGAAAGAACGCAGTCCTGAGGACACCTTGATTTTAATCCAGTGAGATCCATATCAGACTTCCAATGGACAGAACTAATGATAGTAAATTTGTGTTGCTTTAAGCCACAAGTCTGTGGTAGTTGGTTACAAAAGCAATATAAAACCACTACACTAATAGTCCTTTACATAATAAAATGAGACCATGCCCCCAAAGCAGGAAATGTCCCTAAAACAAAAGCTTGCCTTTAAAGTTAAGGCGACACACCTAAGGTAATCAAAGAAAGGTATCTAAAGTAGCAGGCTCAGGGTGTCTCATTAAGAAAAATAAATTTCTTTGGCGAACAAGAACAGCCCATCAGATACTGGCTGTCGCACAGATACAGGATAGAGAAGGACCACACGGGGAGACTCTTCCAGGTGGAACTCACGTCCAAGTTCTGGAGGCAGTACCAGCAAAACGTGTGCTTGCAGTTCTTACACATCATCTGAGCACAGCCTTCGTTGCGTTCAATATAAACCCGGCACACTGGGCATTGCTTAATGGGGGCTTCTGCCTCCGTCACGAAGAGGGCCCTAGAAACAAAATGAATGAGAAATTATAGGGGAGGGATGGAGAATGCTGCCTGGTTTTTTAAAAAGCAAGGACCGCAAGGTGTGCACTAACCAGAGCTATGGGAAAAGTGGGCTGAATATAATTAATTAATCAGCTAAATATGCTCTTCTAGACTCAACTTTATGGTCATCAACTGAATTCCCAGGGCTCCTATTGGGTAGGGAGTGAACTCTCTTCTATCTGTGCTTGATTCCCCATCCCAGGAGAAGGGTGCGGGTAACAGTAGGAGAGATGCCGATTATTTGTTGTTCAGTTAACTCAAAACAAAGAAGAACCTTAATTTATTTATCTTTGGCTTTGAGTGAATTACATAATTGTATTTTCCACAGCTGATTGAATTCATTGTTTTGCCAAATTAGTCTTTCATTCTCTGAGCACACCCTGTCTGAATAAAAAGTACAAGAAGTCTGCCACACAGTGGAAAAAACAGCTCAGGATCGAACCCGGGGAGGTGGGGGGGGGGGAGATCTGTGCAAATAAACAAACGGAGGGGATTGGAGGGAGTCAATCATCAATTCTTTCAAATAAATGCCCAATATCATTGAAAAGACCTGCTCCAAATAGACGAATAGGCCAGCAAGGCTCACAGGCTCAAGGGGCATAGAAAATAAGTAGAACAAGCTGAGGTGGAGGGAGGCCTGGGTGAGCCAGAGCGCTGAGTTGCATTTTAGCTACTGTTCATCAAAACCACCACCCAGCACGTGGAAACATCAGTTTCACAAAGTGTGCTCAAACCTATGACTGGATTTGGTGCTCATAGTAACCCTACACAGCAGGGGGACAGCCACCGTGTTCATTCCTCTCCTTTTTTTTTTCAAATAGAGAAATGACTCATAGAGGCTGAATGACTTGCATGAAGTCACAGATACCAAGTGACAATGTCAGAACTCAATCCATCTCTCCTCTAGGATCTTTACATTGTCCTGTGATTCCCCGGGGACCTTGCTGCGTGGCAGTGACAATGTAGCAGGTACCGGCTAAGCGGGCACATGCCTGCCACGTGTGTTAGCTCTTTTTCTCCTCTTGATGTGTTTGGTCTGCACTTCAAGCACAGCCTCACAGCCAGGTAGCATTTCTGTTCCTGGAGAATGGCTCTCCACACTCCGAGGGTGCTGGGTGATTAAGCCAGCTGGACGGTAACACTGGTATTTCTGATCTTGCTGATGCAAAACAGCCGTAGCCTCAAGCAAAGCAAGGGATCAAACACAAAGGTCTCTCACTCTAGGCCCTGCTGCTGCCATAAAAACCCTCTGTCCTAGAAGGTACAGAGTGCATTGCTTCTCATCATAACAAAATCTCAACTTCAGCACTGTTTTTTTTCAGAGCACAACGTACTGAAAGATAAGCTCTCTTTCTCTAGTACGCACGAATTTTAGCAGCGTACTACACTGAATGGCTGTTGTTTCTACTGCTGTGTTCCTTTTGATATGACTGGCACACCTCACAAGCTGGCAAGTGAGTCAGGGAAGAAAATCATTTCTGCACCTCTTCACAAGCAGGAAGAATGAGGTGTATCAATTGTAGGCGGTCACGGTACCTAAGCAAACGGCTGTGGACAAAAGTCATGGCTTCCTACGGAGAACCAAGGGACCACATGCCTCCTACCTAAAAAGAAATCAAAACTCATATAGACTCTAACGTCAGCCGTATCTGGAAGATTCTCTGGGGGTAAATAACTAAAATCCCTTTAGACATGCTTATTTGGTTATTCTTTGTTAACAACTTACCAATTCTGAGACACTTCTCAGGAAACCTCTGCAGGGAAATAACTTACCTTGAAATCTCATCACAATATAACTCCTTCTCCAAACAACATATTTCTAAGAACACTAGCGAATAATCCCAAGACGAAGTTTCCTTTCTTACCCGTGCTCTGTTGGCAGGACGCTAGGCTGACTGTCTCTGCAGGAGACCTCTGCATGCCAAGCATCCTTGCAGCAGGAGCAGAACTTCAGGTGGCAAGAAGGGCACTCCACGAGCACGGGCTGTCCTGGCTCACTTGATGTGACGGGGCATACCGTCTGACAGTCTGCGACAGGACACCACGTTCTGTAGGGGTCCAGGTGAACTTCTAAAGCGTAAAGAAAGAAAATGTGGTGGTCTATCTATCTTTCATTCAAGCTTGAGGCTTTGCTTTCTCTCCTACATTTATTCTTTTATAGGTCGACACTTATGGAAGCTTAGTACAGCCAATGGCGATGATTTCTACTACTGGTCTTCACAGTGGATCCAGACCTACAAGGTCACCCAGCCCTGCCACACTTCCCCAAAGTACGTACTCATGGAATAGGCCACCATTGCCCTTATGAACAGATAAGGAGGCTTCTTACTAACCAAAATGCACAACTCTTGGAATATTTCTCACCTTTCAGCATTCGAAATAGGCAAAAAGCCCAAGTCCCTTCTACAATTATTCTGGATACCATCTTGGAGAAAAATTAGACATGAAGAACCAACGAAAACAAAAGAAAAAAAGTCCACAAAAGATTTTGTCCTTTCAGGCACTGATAAACAGGTAGTGAGGTTTCTTCTGTTGTTTAGAGAGAAATTAAAGAAGAAGAATCAAATAGTTTTAGGACCAAACAGTGTCTGGTGTGGCTCAGCCAAGAAGTCGGATTAGCTGTCAATTTGGATATTCTGTTGCCCTGCCAATGTGCTAGTGAGGGACGATTTGTAAAAGACCCACATACTCTAAAAACAAAAGGTAGGGACCTTCACAGGCCATAAAATCATACACCACACTGGCTAGATCCATGTGGCATGCAGAAAAGAAGATACGGTTTGGGAGATGTGCAACTGTCTTTCTATGCAAGTGTTTACAAATCAGGGCATTTAGAGATCATCTATCTAATGATCTGTGCAAATAAACAAACGGAGGGGATTGGAGGGAGTCAATCATCAATTCTTTCAAATAAATGCCCAATATCATTGAAAAGACCTGCTCCAAATAGACGAATAGGCCAGCAAGGCTCACAGGCTCAAGGGGCATAGAAAATAAGTAGAACAAGCTGAGGTGGAGGGAGGCCTGGGTGAGCCAGAGCGCTGAGTTGCATTTTAGCTACTGTTCATCAAAACCACCACCCAGCACGTGGAAACATCAGTTTCACAAAGTGTGCTCAAACCTATGACTGGATTTGGTGCTCATAGTAACCCTACACAGCAGGGGGACAGCCACCGTGTTCATTCCTCTCCTTTTTTTTTTCAAATAGAGAAATGACTCATAGAGGCTGAATGACTTGCATGAAGTCACAGATACCAAGTGACAATGTCAGAACTCAATCCATCTCTCCTCTAGGATCTTTACATTGTCCTGTGATTCCCCGGGGACCTTGCTGCGTGGCAGTGACAATGTAGCAGGTACCGGCTAAGCGGGCACATGCCTGCCACGTGTGTTAGCTCTTTTTCTCCTCTTGATGTGTTTGGTCTGCACTTCAAGCACAGCCTCACAGCCAGGTAGCATTTCTGTTCCTGGAGAATGGCTCTCCACACTCCGAGGGTGCTGGGTGATTAAGCCAGCTGGACGGTAACACTGGTATTTCTGATCTTGCTGATGCAAAACAGCCGTAGCCTCAAGCAAAGCAAGGGATCAAACACAAAGGTCTCTCACTCTAGGCCCTGCTGCTGCCATAAAAACCCTCTGTCCTAGAAGGTACAGAGTGCATTGCTTCTCATCATAACAAAATCTCAACTTCAGCACTGTTTTTTTTCAGAGCACAACGTACTGAAAGATAAGCTCTCTTTCTCTAGTACGCACGAATTTTAGCAGCGTACTACACTGAATGGCTGTTGTTTCTACTGCTGTGTTCCTTTTGATATGACTGGCACACCTCACAAGCTGGCAAGTGAGTCAGGGAAGAAAATCATTTCTGCACCTCTTCACAAGCAGGAAGAATGAGGTGTATCAATTGTAGGCGGTCACGGTACCTAAGCAAACGGCTGTGGACAAAAGTCATGGCTTCCTACGGAGAACCAAGGGACCACATGCCTCCTACCTAAAAAGAAATCAAAACTCATATAGACTCTAACGTCAGCCGTATCTGGAAGATTCTCTGGGGGTAAATAACTAAAATCCCTTTAGACATGCTTATTTGGTTATTCTTTGTTAACAACTTACCAATTCTGAGACACTTCTCAGGAAACCTCTGCAGGGAAATAACTTACCTTGAAATCTCATCACAATATAACTCCTTCTCCAAACAACATATTTCTAAGAACACTAGCGAATAATCCCAAGACGAAGTTTCCTTTCTTACCCGTGCTCTGTTGGCAGGACGCTAGGCTGACTGTCTCTGCAGGAGACCTCTGCATGCCAAGCATCCTTGCAGCAGGAGCAGAACTTCAGGTGGCAAGAAGGGCACTCCACGAGCACGGGCTGTCCTGGCTCACTTGATGTGACGGGGCATACCGTCTGACAGTCTGCGACAGGACACCACGTTCTGTAGGGGTCCAGGTGAACTTCTAAAGCGTAAAGAAAGAAAATGTGGTGGTCTATCTATCTTTCATTCAAGCTTGAGGCTTTGCTTTCTCTCCTACATTTATTCTTTTATAGGTCGACACTTATGGAAGCTTAGTACAGCCAATGGCGATGATTTCTACTACTGGTCTTCACAGTGGATCCAGACCTACAAGGTCACCCAGCCCTGCCACACTTCCCCAAAGTACGTACTCATGGAATAGGCCACCATTGCCCTTATGAACAGATAAGGAGGCTTCTTACTAACCAAAATGCACAACTCTTGGAATATTTCTCACCTTTCAGCATTCGAAATAGGCAAAAAGCCCAAGTCCCTTCTACAATTATTCTGGATACCATCTTGGAGAAAAATTAGACATGAAGAACCAACGAAAACAAAAGAAAAAAAGTCCACAAAAGATTTTGTCCTTTCAGGCACTGATAAACAGGTAGTGAGGTTTCTTCTGTTGTTTAGAGAGAAATTAAAGAAGAAGAATCAAATAGTTTTAGGACCAAACAGTGTCTGGTGTGGCTCAGCCAAGAAGTCGGATTAGCTGTCAATTTGGATATTCTGTTGCCCTGCCAATGTGCTAGTGAGGGACGATTTGTAAAAGACCCACATACTCTAAAAACAAAAGGTAGGGACCTTCACAGGCCATAAAATCATACACCACACTGGCTAGATCCATGTGGCATGCAGAAAAGAAGATACGGTTTGGGAGATGTGCAACTGTCTTTCTATGCAAGTGTTTACAAATCTTGTTCAGTTTTCCATTTTCTAGTCAATAACAGACTCCATATTCTCGTCATATAACATAACTTTTAGTGGAAAGTATCATGTGGAAAATGATGTTATTTAAGAGGTAGAGTAGCCCTTTTTTCCCTGAACCAACGTATTTTGCAAATTTTGAACTGATGAGATTCTACTTTCAAATCTCTTAAGGCTTGCGATTCTTGGAAATTTCCATGCAAAAAGCAAAAAATAAAAACCCCAAAGAATGGTGCAAAAACAAAATGAAGGTATTAAGTATGAGCTTAATTTTAAAGGTAATAATTTTACAAATTCAGTACCGGGGGGAAAAAAAGTCTGAAATCTTCCAGGAAACACTGTCTCCAATAATGTTTCATCTAGAAAATGCAACAATTGGACCTATGCTTATTATAGGTTTTCATTCAAAAAGAGCATCCTTAAACCTATTTTCTTATCTAATAATTCTGGAGGGCAGGAATTAGAGAATGATGGGCCAAATATAATCAGAAAAGGGAAGCTTATGATTCACAGGTCCTCAGACTCCAAGAGATGAACCCCTCTAAGATACCCAAAATTTTGGGACAGGATGATTAAAATGTTAAGGAGACCCTGACACACATATGCTTCAAGACCTTGACCTTTGATTTCCACACCATTTATGTTTTCTCCCGAACTCTTTAAACTGCTTTGCAAATACTAAGCCCAAAGAAATGAAGTCTGGCATGTAACTTAGCACTAAGGATTCCCACCTTAAATATCTACTTGCCATTCTAAATCACAGGTCTTCTAAAAGTTTGATGATAATGGAGGGAAAGGAAAGGAAAATTAAGAGATATTATAAAATTTATAGCATCCCTACCGATCACCTTAAAAAGATTCAAGTATGCAACCTGTCTTCATAGCTCTAATCAATTAAAATTATTTGGTGGATGTTCTGACTTGTTTCTACCCCCTTATTGTTTCAGGTATCTGGGTGGCACAATAGAAACAGAAACAATAAATAGGGGAGCAATGAAAGATTCTGATGAACTCCTATTAACAAAAGGGCCTTAGTATGCAGTGCAGCTATGACACACAGTCCAATGCAAACGCTAGGGAAGAGTCGGAGACACAGAAAACAGAGATTGTCTGTAGTTTTCTCCACTATGACAGTACATAAGTGACAATGAAAAGGAGTGTGGAAGGAGAGGCAGAAGCGAGACATTACAGGCTTCTACTCATTTCTTTCATTAGAAGTCTTGTTCTGTAGGAATAACCTATAGAGCTTAACAAACACCAAAAGTGGAGTTTCTAGGAGGTGGATGTGAGTCAATTCAGAAATGAAATTGGCTACTCCAGCCAATTCTAGTGTTATCTACTCAATATCTATCCTTACCCCTGTCAACCCTCCTTGCTGAGAACTCTTATCTATCTCTATAGAGGTGGAATATGCCAGAGACTTGCTTTCTCCGCCTTCCCTGCAGCTAAGGCTTGGGTATGTGAC
Source organism: Neophocaena asiaeorientalis asiaeorientalis (assembly GCF_003031525.2). Lineage (NCBI taxonomy): Eukaryota > Metazoa > Chordata > Mammalia > Artiodactyla > Phocoenidae > Neophocaena > Neophocaena asiaeorientalis. The sequence continues at coordinate 1,683,569 of NW_020174427.1, forward strand.
ACGAGTCCTGCCAACAGGAGGTCCACCAAGGGGCTGCTGGGACAAGATCTCTTCCCTGATACAGGGGGAAGAATCGTCCTTTGGTCTTCCTGCCTTTGAACACAGCCGTTCAAAGCTGACTGAAAGGCTACTTTCAGTCTGGCATATGAACAACAGACTAAAACTAATTTTGGAACTAAGCTGTCCCCTGGAAAATCATTTACTTTTTATAACATTGAAATATATTCAAATTTCCCCTTTGTTTCACCTTCTTTTCCAAATATACAGTTCTCATTCTGTGCTTTTCCTTCCCCCTAAAAACCCCCTCTCTTCTCTACCAAGTCGTAGCCTATCCATTCCTAAAGGACCTACTTTCACGTGCTTGTCTTAATTTTTGGAGTCACAGAACATGCATCTTGTTCACTGCTGTTCTTTATTCATTTCGTAAAGATGGTCTTTCTCTCTTCAGACTGTAGGCAAGAGCTATTTCTTACTCTATTTGTGTGCTCCAATATACCTGACACAGTGATGGGATGTTACCTATTGATATAAAGTAGTAATTCCTGGGTTTTTCAAAAGCATAGACAGACTGCTCTGCAAATAACTGATTTATAATACATACAGTAATAATACCATCTTGAACTGCCTTGCACCAAAATTCCCTTCTGGGACTCTCATCAATAGATATGCACACTAAAGTCATCCAATATCAGTCCTGGTGTTGAAAGTATGTCATGATCTATATTAGACCACAGATCTCCACCCACCTCAATCAGGGCTCTCTACATCTGAAAAGATGTCAACTTGGCAAAACATGGACTTTTACATATAGCACTTTCAAAACTAAACCTCTTTTAGGAAGTGTCACTTATAAGGGCAATGATGAAAAATGTTTCTAACATTAAAATGAATAAGTACCCCTTCTAGAATCCTACTTTCTCTCTATACCTAACATTCATTCACTTCCTATCTCATCTTAATCCTTGGGTGAGCGATCCACATTCTCTGATTCCCATTCCTATCCCCTCAAACCCTCCTTAAGTCTTTAAAACAAAGTTTTTACTCCCAACACATTAAATAAACTGCTCTCTGAAAGGTACAACTGACATCCCTCTAGTCACATCCAACAAATGTTTCTCAATCCATCTTTTATCTGACACTCTTCTTGTAACTCTATCTAAGGCACTGGCCTCTCTGTTTTCTTCCCACAATCTTCCTTTCCCCTTTATCATTAATACTGCTTCCTTTGCTCCAACGATGGATGGTATCTAAGACTTAGTCCTAGATTTTACTTATTTATAGAGCTCACGCCATGACTAAGCCTCAACTCTCATTTTAATTTGGACTATTCCAAATTTCTTCCTCAGGTCTGACCTCTTGTGATGATAAGACTGAAAATTAGACAAATGTCTATTATTCATTGTTCATTCAACAAATGATCAATTTCAGCTACTTACTGGACACCCTGTGTATAGAGGCTTTGCTCCTGAGAAATCTCACAGTATGAGAAGGGAAAGAGATGTTTAAATACAATGTAAAAAGTAATAATAATAAGCTATGCAATAACTGACAAAACATCTCACAAGATAACAAAAAACTATTAACAAATATCTGTGAACAGATCTTAGGGGATGGAAGTAAGAAAGTTTTTAAAATACAGAAACATTCTTATATACAGAACGTTTTTTATGCTTTTTTGTCCAAGTATCCACAATTAAAGTTTCCCCTTTTAATCAGCTCTAAAAATCAGAAGGTAAAACTAGTCCCTCCTAATCACAGTACAAAGCAGGTGACACATGCTGAGATGAAACACAACGAGATTAAGTTAGAAAGAGCTAAAGCATCACATAAACACAGATTAAAAAAAAAAAAAGAAATCCCTGGAATAGCAATTCTGTAGGCAGCCAGAGTTTACAAGGTGTAAAAGTGAAAGAAGAGTCTCCTTCCAGATATTAGAATAAAGATTCTGCACTTAGAGGAAACACTGAGCAAGGATACTGGCAGTCACCTCCAGAAGTGGGTTCTTGCCAGTTCACAAGAACCCACTGCATCTCTTTCCAACTCCATGTTCAGCGACATCACATTGGCTGCTGGAAATCAGCCACAGTGGAAGTATTTACACCACAGAAATTGGTAAGCACTATAAATCAAAGCCTTCCCCACCCCCCTAAAATCTGTTTACAATACATCATTGAAAGCAAGCCAAACTGAGAGTGAACACATAAATATATAAAACCAACTCCAGCACAGACAAGTATGGAGCACCGGGTGGGAACGTGAAGGACAGAACTCACACAGCACAAAAAGAAGTCAAAACTATAATAGAAGGGATGGTTCTTTCAAACAGATTTGCTGATCAACTCTTCCCACTTCCTGAACATCCTATATACAGACAGGTATTTATCCCGGAAGTCACATTCACAAATGTCTACATCTTCTTCTAAAGAGTACTTAGTATTTGGTTATATATTCTAGTTTACTATTCATTAACTGCTTCTTGCATATCTGTCTGGGTTCTTCAACTCCACGGAGAGCTACCCTAGAGGACAGGCTTAGGTTCCACTTAGAAACACAGCACATCACAAGGAGGTGTTTCTGGGTCTCCCTAGCAGGCTTCCAAGCCCCCCTCACTAGGCCAATCAGTACCATCAGATGGGATGCATTAACTATATTCCCCTCCATCCCAGAGGATCAAAAAATTTCCTTTTATAAATGCAGGGGGCTCGGGGAGAAAAGGAACACCAGATATCTACTAATTTAAACCAATGACTCCTCTCAAATGGGGCCCCCTTCTCCCATCAGCCTCCCTTTTAAATAATTTCAATAAAAAGAAATGCTGTTAGAATCACATGATTAAAGCCTGGAGAAATGTCTATCCATACAGTAGGTACCCACAGTAGCAATACAATATCTTTTGTTTATGGATATTGTAGCAATACAATATCTTTTGTTTATGGAACGTTTGTTTTGGGGCACAGATTTTTTTTTTTTTTTACACAGGTACTTGAGCGTGTCCTACAACTTTTAAATACTGCTCTGCTTATGTAAAAGATATTTGCCAAAAAAGGTGTGTCATTATTGCCTTCTTGATAAACCATTAAAGGCAGAGTAAATGACTATCCTGGTGGGTAGGAGGGTAGGGGATGGGGTGGGGGCAATCTAGCCAAATTCATTAAAGTCCTCTCAGTTTATATTTCTATGTTAAAGTAAGGAGCAAACTAAGTTAGCAAGGAGTTAGGGAATGAGTATTCAACGGAGTAGTGACTCAATTTCTCTTACTGGATGTACAGACAGGACCGCAGAGATTTCTCCCTTATAGTCAAACAGCCACACGCTGCAGAAACTCATGATGGACATTTCTGAATGAGAAGGAAAGGTACATTGGTGTTTCTGGGCCTGAAGACACGAAGAATACTTAATGTGTTTTTCTCTCTGCCTTCTCTATTTTTGATTCATGACAGAGACGGCTCAGCTCAAATGCACACTTTCTACTCTTTCAGCTGGGTGACTACAGTATTAATTTGGTTAGAATTGGGAAAGATAAGCCTTTGGGACCGTTAACATTTGTAAGAACCAGATGATACTGAGCAAACATCACTTCTGTTTTTGAGGGTTTTTTATAGCTGTGCAATTTTAAAAATCACATTTAAGTCTATAAGTGAGAACCGTGAATACGTAGCCAACCTACACATGGTTTTTGGTCTGAAAGATTTCCAACTTTTATCCAAATAATGCAAAAGAAGGGATTTACACATGTAGTAAGGCAGTCCAGTCTTACACGGAGCTAAGTAAGCAGAGGGGAGCATCACAGGAAATAATCTGGGGATAGTCGTCAAGGGTCTGGTCGCAGATGATGATAAGGCCTAAACGTGGTGAGAAGCCATTGGAGAAGAAGGCCATTTTGATCAGGGGAGTGCTGTGATATGACTTCCACTTTTAGAAGATTATTCTGGCTACTGTAGGAAAAATAGTTGGTAACAGAACGAAGTGGCAGCACAGAGATCTAGTAAGAGGCTATTGCAGTTATCTAACCCAAGATGATACGTCTAATCCAAGATGATATACATTAGAAGTGGAAGTACTAAAAATGTGGAGCATAGTCTGAAGGTAAAACTGTCAAGATTTCCTGGTAGAGATGCAGTTGGATGTAGTCACCCAGCTGACAACTACTGACCTAGACATGTACCTGGAACATAGCATTCATTGAGTAAATGAGTGAAGCAACGTAAGAAATAGTATCTGTAGGGCTTCCCTGGTGGTGCAGCGGTTGAGAGTCCGCCTGCCGATGCAGCAGACGCGGGTTCGTGCCCCGGTCCGGGAAGATCCCACATGCCGCGGAGTGGCTGGGCCCGTAAGCCATGGCCACTGAGCCTGCGCGTCCGGAGCCTGTGCTCCGCAGCAGGAGAGGCCACAACAGTGAGAGGCCCGACTACCGCAAAACAAAACAAAACAAAAGTATCTGTAGATCAATTCCCTATGGTAATAAAAGATAATGAAAGCATCTATGGCAAGGTTCTATATTGTTCAGCCCTGCGTCTAGATATTTTCAGAGAACAGACACAACTCTTCAGAGAGATATTTGTATAGGGCATCTTGGAGTCTCTTGGAGAAGAGCTTCCCACAACAGAACAGGGATCTAGACATACAATTCTGGCCAGCTTACACTGAAAAGGGATCTGAATACAATATAGCACCTGTCCTTCACATTATCCTTCAGCCTGGCTCCCAGAAAAGCAGCTACAAGTAAAAGTCAAAAGAAGCTAAAAGAGTTGTCTTGCTTTTTTTAAATTATTAACATTCCAATGTGCCATTAAGAGCACCATTTTGCTTCATATACCTTAGGTAACAGAGTATACCACAAGCAGGGCCTAGAAGCCAGAGTGGTAGAAAAGGTGAAAAAAGCTGAAGAGCCATCAGAAATTGGCAGCCCCGGCAGCTAACAGGACTTCCCAGAAGCCAAGCCAAAAAGGAACGTATTAATGGATACCAGGTGGTAGCCAAATCGCTATCACATGAACAAGAGCTGTCTTCTCCTCCACACCAATCATCTGAGAGGAGTTTGAAGGGAAGGAGAGCCCCCGGGTTGAACAGAGGACTTTCTAAAACACTCTTTATTACTATTACTGTGAATTCAATTCTACCTCCTGGCTTTGGGCTCAGGAAACACAGTTATTATGTAGATAAACAAAATGCACGTTATTCAAAACATTTAAGGTTCAGTTTCTTCCTCCTCCCAATTTCTATTCCAAAGATGAAAAAAAAAAAAAAGAACTGATGCATATTCAAATAATCTCTTCTGTATCAGCAGTGATGAAAACTTTCTGCAGCTTTGAGATGGGGCAAAGCTCAGAAACCTAGAAAAAGAGAACAGTACCCTCAACACTTTAATAAGGACATGACTGAAAAGTGATTAATTGTAACATACTTACATCAGAGACAGACAAAGTCACAGACTTGAACTGGAATTTACTTATGAAAATTAGAATTGATTACTGAAGTAAAGTCCCACGACTATTTGATCTTCAGATTCTGCTTCTTCATGTAAATTACATAAGGCAGGAAATGCGATTTAAAACTATTTTCTACTTCTATACTCTGACAATTATTAGGACATAGACACATTCCAAGAAAATAAAACTGTTGTGAAACCTACAGACCACGTCTGACCCCAATAACTGTTTTCAGCTTTCAAAAACTAAACTCCAGACCCTTGGTTTTCCCACTTGGAACTAGATATGTGAAGCTTACTTTTTATTCGGCTAGATATTTTCTCAGCTAACACAAGTTGTTTTTCTGCCATCTTCTACCATTGTGAGGCTGTACCAAAAAAGACATCGGAGGCACGTTTATTATTGTGGGAAATGCCATGCACTCAAGCTAATTTAATTATCAGCTGAGCTAAATCAAACTGTTTTAACTTTTACAACCCACTGCATTTTTAATTATGCCAAAATTAATTTGCTTTCCACTATCTCAAAGAACAAAGGTCTTCTGCAGCTAGTTAAAATGCAATTAAACGAAACTGATCGGAATTAACATCTGCTACAGTAAATACACCCAAACAGAGGTGGCCGTCAGCAGAGGGGTTGCTCTCAAGATAGTTGATGAGAACCACAGCATTTCAAACTTGGAAACAACTTCTGAGGTTATCTAGCCTAACACTGTTATATTGAGACCAACAGAAGTTGGGAGTCTGCATAACACATGGTTAGTGAGTATGTGATGGGATCAGGCCTTTTTACTCCTAGAATACCATTATTTATGTAAAAACATAATCATGTTATTAAATAGATTTCAATCCCCCCATCACCATGGGAATCTTTTCTCTTTGAAGCAGCAACTCTGAATGCTCCATCTCAGCAAGTCACAATCTCCTTGGAGGTGTTCAGAGAAGGCGGATTGATGCTTTGAGTAAGAATATACTGTATGAAGGAAACTGATATGATAGGTGGGGTAAGGAATTTGCCTTGATTATCAAATTTCTCTACAACTCTCTAGAATCTAGGACAATAAGGAAGGAAACACACGGAAAAAGATCTGAATTAAGATGAAAAGAAAACAGAGTGATATTATTGTGTACTCACTCCAAGACGTGATCCGGGTTCTGGAAGATTCTTTCTTAGTTTAGTTTAGAAAACTGGGGACAAGATTCGGGGGTGGTAGTGATGAATAACAAGAAGAATAACAATAATGGCCGAATAATTCATTGAATGCACTCTGTGACATACACAATATTAACTCATTTATTCTCTACAGCAGCTCTGGGACCATCATTCCATTACTATCCCCATTTTATAGATGAGGAAATGGACTTGCAGAGAGGAAGGGGAAAACACTTATGAACACTGTGCCTCTTATTCAGGTCCCTTTAGAAATCTCACCCAACTTCTAATAAATGTCTTTTCTTGCAGACACTTCAGTTTTTCAGAGGAGAGCTGTAACATCTAGAGGGTGCTGTGCTAGGTTTAAAACTGATCAACAAAATGAATGGGATGGTCAAGTTGAAGAAGTGTGAAACCAAGGAGAAAGCGTTACCATCTGAAAGCACAGAATAGCTTGGGAAGGAAACCCTAGACTTAGTCATACATTTACCACAAAACACCAGAAAATCAGGCTTAAAAAGAAAACACACACACACACAGATGATAAGAATGAGCTTGTGATCAGAAACTATGAAAAGGAAGGTGACTAATGAGAGATGGGAGGTGTTAAAATATAAAACTGAACTCATGATAAAGTCATTTAGTATCACCCAGTCTTAAAAAGTAAAAACACTAAAAGAAACCAAATAGCTACACAGGAGCTCTGGTGAGATAAGACCTTAATAATTAGATAGAAATGATGGAGTGGGAGCATCTCACCAAGGGCAAATGCAAGAGCAAGATGAAATTTGAAGAGCCGTCTCATAAATGTTAAGGCTCAAAATGAAAGGAGGCTTTTGTAGGGACTTCCCTGGTGGCGCAGTGGTTAAGAATCTGCCTGCCAATGCAGGGGACATGGGTTCGATCCCTGGTCCAGGAAGATTCCACATGCCACGGAGCAACTAAGCCCGTGCGCCACAACTACTGAGCCTGCGCTCTAGCGCCCATGAACCACAACCACTGAGCCCACGTGCCACAACTACTGAGCCCACGCACCTAGAGCTCGTGCTCCACAACAAGAGAAGCCACTACAGTGAGAAGCCCACACACCAGAACGAAGAGTAGCCCCCCTTGCCCACACACAGCAGCGAAGACCCAACGCATCCAAAAATTAATTATTTTTTTAAAAAAAAGAAAGGAGGCGTTTTGTGAAAAATGCTGAGAACAAAAGCGCTTTCAAAGAAAAATGGAACCATAGCTTGAAGCCACATCTGGAATTGCACGTGGCACACACAGATACTCAGTACATAAATAAGTACATATTGAATACATGAATGAATACAGTAGGATTAACGGATGATAACAAGAAAATAAAGCCCTATTGTATTCACTTTTTTTATGAAGGAGAACAATAATGGCATTTAAACCATTTGTAAGAGTCTCTAGCCACTTGGTAACTATACAAATATCCAAGAACAGACACATTCACCCACCAAGGAACTGAAGCAACTTGCAGTTACAGTAAGTAAAAAGGATCACGAAACTTAGAAAAAAACTCTTAAGGACTAGAAATGCATAATCTTAACTCAACTTTCCAAAAAACTAATTTGAAAAAGTAGGTTCTGGAAACAAGAGACAAACAAAATTCTAGCCTTAATAATCAGACATGTGCTTTGAGAACCAGAAGAGAGTAAAGCAATAATCACTAACACATGCCAAACTCAGTATTCCCTTTTCTTTGTTAATACTGGAAGACAGACACAGAAAACCCACAAACACAGCAGTAGCCAATGGAAAAATCACAGATGGATGAAAAGTGGATTCACAGAATCCACAGAATCAATGCCAAGTTGACACTTCTCTGCTTTGTGTAAACAGAGTGGTGATTTGGGCCCATTTCTGTTCAAAAGATTTTCCCCACAAAGATGCAGATGAAAACAAAGACACAGAAGACAAGCTAATCATATATGTAACATAATGTAGAAGAAAACTAAAACACTGGATGACAAACTAAAAACTAAAAAAGAACTTGGTAGGCAATAAGAATTGGACAAGACTAATGATAATTTTTCTTACTAAGATACAGAGCTGCCACTAATCTGATTCTACATTTTTTTCAGAGTAAAAACAATCTCTCCAATTCTATCTGAGTCCAGCCAATGAGTTTTAGTTTCCACCAGTTAGTCATTTAACCCCTTCATAATATTAGTATTTAATACATCTCAAGATCCCCTCTTAAGGAGTTCCACATAAAATATTTTCATGACATAGACCTCAAAGTCACCTAGCTGGTAAGTGTTGAGTTAGAGGTGAATACGAAGTCTATTATGTAAAACGGAGGTATACAATTTAGATAAAGATTATTCCTATCAAGTAAACTGCATTTACTTAATTCTTACTTGGAATTAAGAATTATTCTTACTTGGAATGTTATTAAACTTATTCTTACTTGGAATGTCTATTTTCTAATAATAATTATTTATAATGGATGCTGAGGAAGAATTACATGAGTACAAATTGCCTTCCAAAATCACCTAAGATCAAAACGTCTCTGGGTCTCAGTTTCCTTTTTTATAAAATGAGGAAGTTGAACCAAATCATCATCAGATTTAACAAATTTCCAAATTTAAAATACTTCCATACGGGACTACCTTGGTGGTGCAATGGTTAAGAATCTGCCTGCCAATGCAGGGGACACGGATTCGAGCCCTGGTCCAGGAAGATCCCACATGGCACGGGGCAACTAAGCCCATGTGCTCTAGAGCCCGCGAGCCACAGCGACTGAGCCCACACACCGCAACTACTGATGCCCGTGCGCTCTAGGGCCCACGTGCCGTGCCTAGAGCACACGTGCTGCAACTACTGAAGCCTGCACGCCTAGAGCCCGTGCTCTGCAACAAGAGAAGCCACCGCAATGAGAAGCCCACGGACCACAACAAAGAGTAGCCTCCACTCGCTGCAACTAGAGAAAGCACACATGCAGCAACAAAGAACCAATGCAGACAAAAAAATCTTTTTAATTAAAAAATACTTCCATCCTTTACAATAGTATAAATGTCTAATTAAATTACAGAGTTTTACAGTTTGGCAGTTCCTCAAAAACTAAACATAGAATTGCCATATGACCCAGCAATTCCACTGCTAGCTACGTACCCAAAAGAATCGAAAGTAGGGATTGTACCCCGATGTTCACTGTAGCATTATTTGCAACAACCAAAAGGTGGAAACAAGCCAAATGTCCATCAACAGATGAATGGATAAACAAAATGTGGTATATGTACACAATGGAATATTATTTAGCCATAAAAAGAAGTTCTGATACATGCTACAACGTGGATGAACCTTCAAAACATTATACTAAGTGAAATAAGCCAGACACAAAAGGAAAATACTGTATGATTCCACTTATATGAAATGTCTAGACTGCAAATTCACAGGCTAGAAAGTAGATTAGAGGTTATCAGGGGCTGGGAGAAGAGGGGAATGGAAAATTATTGTTTAATTGTTACAGGGTTTCTGCTTAGGGTGATAAAAGTTTAGCAAGTGGATGGTGGTGATGGCCGCACAGCATCGTGGATGTTCTTAATGCCATTGAATTGTACACCTAAGATGGTGAAGTGGTAAATTTTATGTTGTATTTATTTTACAATAAAAAATTATAGAATTCAAAACATTTTATAGATGAGGAAGCTTGGACACACCTATATGGTCCTAAGCAAGTCTCAATCTCTCCAGTTTTCAGTTTCTTCATCTATAAAATGAGAATAATAAAATCAGTTGTCAATTCATGGCATCTGTATGGGGCATATGCTTAGAACTTGAGAGAAAAAATAAATTCCATGTATGAGTAAAACTATTTGATCTATAATGCATCAGAGATATGGAAGACCACCTATAAAAAAAGACTGACTCCAAAACCTGCTTAACTTGTAACCAGACTGAATATATTATCACATCTAATGAAGAAATAAGACAGTCGGAAGTAGGGTTGAAAACAAGAACCTCGAAAAGTCCAAGTCACAAGGCAAAGTGTGGTAGCATCTATCCAAGCACTATCCGGGGCAGAGTAAGAGTCCTGGCCAATAATCTTCCATGTGCACCTTGCATATGACAAGGCTATTCCTATTGTAAAGATGGATAGGGCACTTACCTGCATATTACTAAGCGAAAGAAGCCAATCTGAGAAGGCTACATACTGTTTGAGTGCAATTATATAACATTCTGGAAAGGGCAAAATTATGAAGACAGTAAAAAGATCAGTGGTTGCCAGGGGTTAAGGGGGAGGAAGGGACAAACAGGCAGAGCACAGAGGATTTTCAGGGCAGTGAAACTACTCTGTATGATACTGTATTGGTAGATACATATCATCATAAATGTTTCCAAACTCACAGAATGTACAATGCCAAAAAAAATGGATGTGGCCAATTAATTTCAAGTGTTCTCATCCCATTGACAACAAGACAATCATAACATCTATTTCAATCTGAGGATATCTCCTAGGGAATGTTATGATTGTCTCATCTTAGAAAAAGGGAATAGAAGCAGAACAGTGAATATACTTTATTAGCATTTTTATTACCAACAACCTAATATTTTGAACACTGAGATACAGGAAGTACTCAAGGAAGTGTTTTATATGTATTAATTCATTTAATCCTCATCTGAACCCCATGGTATAGGGACTATTAATATCCACATTTTACAGGTGAAAAACTGAGGTACAGAAATTAAGGTCACACAGCTAGTAAGGGGTGGAGCCTGCATCCCCACACAGGCTCTTAGCCACTATTTTTAGAATACACTAAAAATTTATATTCATCAGTGAGAACCAACTCACAGAAAGTTTTAATTCCTGATACTATTAGAATCTGTCTAATTAATTGCAAAAGACATTTTATTTAATAAAATGTTTGTAAACAATGAGGAATAAGGCCTGCTACTGACAAGATGGGGCAATGTGTGGGTGGGGAGGAGGTCGATGGTCTGGAGGAGAGATGCATCTGGGGCAAGGGAACCCTATAAACGGGCTGAGCCCTGGTTACTGAGTGGGACTGGTGAGATTGACAGGTCTCACCATTTAAGAAGTCTGAAAATCCAGCCTAACTCCTTTGACTTTCTCCAGGTAAGAGCCCTCAAATCACGGCACTGCTACCAGCCACATCCATCCACGGGGTTAATGCCTATGTTCCAGCAGTAATTTATTTTTATAATGGAGGATATTGGGATAAAATGGGAAAATGGCAGGGCAGATGTCTGATACCATTCACCAGCATCTGATGTTATAATGCTCAACCTAATCAGCCCATGTGGATGGATTAGGGAGGGCCAATATAAACTACCCCATCATTAATTCCTCTAGTTAGCTCAGAATCTACACAGGACAGTGTAGATGGCGTATCAGGCTATGTCTTCATCCATTAAACCTAAAATTCATTTGACTCTTCTGGTTCTGATTCTATGTTCCACAACATCCTTTTTGCATCTTCCTATAGGGCAAAAATGTAATTCAAGTAATGTAGTCCAATAATTTTTAAATAAACTCCATATATCAGTCTTATAAATTTAGTTAAATGATATACCCATGAGAGATGAATCTGCTTTTGGCTTGCTGAAAAAAAATAAGCCTGTGAGACTGAACCAAACTTTGGTCAAAGGTAGTGAATGTCATCCTGCGATTCTCCTGCGAATATTCCTATTCTTACCCCCTTTATGCTCCACATGCTCTTTTTTATTTTTTCATGTAAGAATTATCTGTCAGGGTAATTGCAAAAATTAAATGAGATAAATTATTTACCAAATTTACTGGCACATTAAAAAAAAATGTTCATTTCTTCCCCTACCCTCTTACCGCTAGACTTTATTAATCCAGATTAAAAAGGTAGCAATCAGAAAACTGTACATTCATGCTAGATTAGAGTTGATTTTATACACTCAACGAGGCCTATGAGTTCCAGAGGAAACAATTTTCTTCTACTTCTCAGATATGGAAAAGTACACCAAAAAATAATTCCTACAGATAAAAAGGCAGTACAAATAGAAAAGCTATATAAATTACCCCAAGTCTAAAGTCAGAAAGAAAATTAGTCCAATACATTGGAAATAGCATTAGAATGATTACTCAGCCATCGCTCTGACTGAACAAGAAGAAACGGTGACTATTACAATGAGCAGTGAAAATGTTTGGATGGATGAATGTTTTGAAGTGATCTTCAAGAGCAGGGAAGTTGGTGGTAAAACCCATTTTGAGGGTCACTTTCTTTGTCGTACGGTTGTTGTGAAACTACCCAACTTTTGCAGAACTTCTCTCACGTGAGCCCAACTAAAAATACAAAGCAACCAACATAAGGAAAGTTCTGTTTCCTGCCAGTCTGCATTTTTTTTTTCCTGGCTGTGGCTGAGAAAGTTGAAATTTTATGTTGCAATTACCGTTTGCCTTTTTCTGAGTACCCTGGTGGCTTTTCTGACAGCTCACAGCTGCCTTAATCTTCCACACAGGTTAGGGTTAAGAGGTCACATGTAAAACCACATTCACCATCAGGATAAAAAGAAGAGTGTTTACATACCTCGTTCAGATTTTAACCGCTGATAAAGCTGAAACTGATCCACAGATACCAAACAGGCAATCTGAAAGCAGAGACATTTAAAAGGTGAGATTTCAGTCATCACAGAGCCCTGAGTTACCAGTCTTTTTATGATCCCTTTTTCTTGTTTGGCTTACTGTATCCTCTCTATACCAGCTGTCCACAAACTTCTTTTTCCTTATACTGTTCATGCAGTAACAGAAGCAGCCATTCCCAAATCATCCCCAGTCCTCTGCCATGGCTAGGATTCGCTGCTCAAGGCATCAGTTACAGAACTCAGTGATCACCTCCTGTTCTTTTACCAGCATCTAACAGGACCAGACAACCAAATTTTTGGACTTCCCAAATTATCTGGGCACGTATACAAATGATACTCCTCTTCTCTTTTAAGGCATTTTTATTTTTATTTATTTTTTTGCGGTACGCGGCCTCTCACTGTTGTGGCCTCTCCCGTGGCGGAGCACAGGCTCCGGACACGCAGGCTCAGTGGCCATGGCTCACGGGCCCAGCCGCTCCGCGGCATGTGGGATCTTCCCGGATCGGGGCACGAAGCCGTGTCCCCTGCATCGGCAGGTGGACTCTCGACCACTGCACCACCAGGGAAGCCCTTAAGACATTTTTAAAAGATTATAGTTCTACTGGACATCATTCTTTAAACAAAGCCTGAAGATTCAAGTGTAGGGAGTAGCTGGGGTGACTAACAGCAAAAAAAGATTATAGTTCTAAGAACTAAGACTAGGCTAAGATAAGCTAAGACTAAGATCAGGTAGATACTGTCTCAGGAAAAATGAGAACTTCATTAATCACCTAGGAAAGAGTACTTTCTAAGCAACAGAAAAATCATTTCTTCTGACGAAAATCACCTCATGGGGTCTTTGGTGGTCATTCATTGCCATCCATGCCCTGGTAGAAAAGAAATGCCTGAGATATTTCTTGTGGCTAGACTCCCACTTCCATTTCAGATGCCACTAGGAAAAAACAGTGATTCACATCTAACTAAATGACATTTCAGATTAATCATTTTTAAATTGCATTTCAAAGGCAGATGCAGGAAAAGCTAACTGCTCTTAAACTGGCATTCTAAAAATAATAATTCCACTGACGTCAACATACAAATATATTGACATTGCTTAAAAGACTTGTAACTGAGAAAATCAAAGGACTTTAGATTAGGTTTTCAGACATTCGGCAAGTTGATAAAGGACACAGTCTTAGCCTTGGCAATTCCAGCTGTAAAACATGACATATTTTTGATATAAAATATATCTAGATGAAAGTTCTTGCAACTAATGGAAGGAAGTCTGCTTTGAGAAAACCCTTAAAAATGAGGCATCTAAAATGTTATTTAACAAATATATTTTAAAAGGGAATGAAAACAGTTCTCCCCCTCACAAAAAAATTCAACTTGTTTATTTTGCAAATGAATTAAACTGAGTTAGCTAAAATGTATGAAGAACCACAAAATGGGCAAGTTCAGTCTTCTATGTGCCAAGTAAAATCTCCTAAAATGTAAATTTAGTTATAACATTTTTTCCAGTTGGGGGGAAAATGTTGCATTTTCATCTGGCACCTTAAATAAAAGCTCCTTAGCAATCACTGGAAAAAAAAATCATGGTTAATTTTACATGATGTGTATTTTACCATAATTTTTTTAAAAGTATGGCTAGGCTTTTCTCATACTGAAAGCCAGTTTTGTTTCATCTGTTATAATACTATGTGGGCATCTTTCCTGAAAGACAAAGGTGTCTCAAATAAAATGCAGAGTTGGAGACAGAAGGTACAGGCTCGTGAAGAGATCGGAGGCATTAAGAATCAGAGTATAATTCTTGACTTAGTCACTGATTCACTGCAGGTGGAGGACAAATACTCTAATACGACATTAACTTTTGGGCCAATGGTACTTGGGGAATGATGTCATCTGGGCCTGAGAGACCTCAGTGATATTCTAGAAATCTATTTTTAACAACACGCCCCCCCCCCCCAAAAGAAGCTACTTGAGGTCTTTGATTCTGTGGGACAGTCTTGTTTGTACTCTAACTGCTACCACCTAATATAGTTTCTGGACTGATGAAGACCTTCTTCAAACCCCTGAAAGGCAACCCCTAAAAATTATGATTTTTTTCAATGACAAGCAATTTATATAACAGCTAAGTCCAACGGAGTTGATGGAAGACAAAGCAAACAGGAGATATTTTAGACACAGATGAAATTCTAATGAGAAAAAGGATAGAAATTAATGCAGTAAAAAGTCAACAATGATAGTGATGGAAGTTAATTTTAAATTAGAAAGATAAATTTCATCCGAGGACACATTACTGCCATCAGGGAAGTCAGAGGTCTCTAACTTTTTGTCTCTTACTCTACCTTGTATCTCCTATTTATTATTTTATAGCTCAAAGGTTTGTATGGAATTAGGTCTTAATATGGTATATCAATTTTTCTATTGAAACGTGTGATCAAAAAAGTTAGTTCCATCACTTCTCACTCACACAAAAAGTTAGTTCCATCACACTCACTGTTTGATCCTTTTGGAATAAAGTTAACACAAAACACACCAGTCTATTCTCCAGCCCCTACCTCCTGGACTTCTTTTCCATATACTCATTGAGAGTCTATTACAGGCATAGCATTGGCTGGAAGCTTGGGATACAAAAGAGGAAGGAGATACCAAAGCTGACTTCAAGAAACTTAAGTTACTCAGGAGGCAATATGTACATATAAGTTTAGAAGAAGATCTATTCCTTGATCTTATCATTTTTTAGATTTCATAGATTAGAGGTAATTTTCTGAAATATTTTTATATACTTTGACTTTAGATGAGAGAAAGCTGAACCCAGTTAAAAAAAAAAAAAAAAAAAAAAAAGCTGATCCAGAGTATTAAATTCCTGGTTCTGTTACTATTTGGAGCTAAGTCACTATTGCTCGAGGTCTTTACAATTATAAAATTGAAATAAATGTGTTAGGATGATTACCGAAGGTTCAATCAGGCCACAGGTTAAGGGGCTACTGCTTAGAAAAAAGAAACAAATCAAAAGGACACTAAGATTGATTGCAAAACTGAAAGTCCTAGAGAATAATAAAAGAGATTATATATAATGAGGTGTCTTATGTATTCAATTATCCTCTTCCTGCCAACAAACAAATTCCAAATCATTCAAAACCACACCAAGACACCTTTTTATTTTGAAATAATTTTAGACTTACAAAAAGTTGCAAAAAATTGTATAAAGTTCCTAAACGCCATTCCCCCAACTTCTAATGGGAACACCTTACATAACCATAGTTAATTATTAAAATAATAAAATTTACATTGATACAAAATAATTAATCTGTAGTCCATATTCAAACTTCACAAATTGTCCCACTAATGTCTTTTTTTTTCAGTCCAAGATCCAATTCAGGATACCACCTTGCATTTAGTTGCCACGTCTCCTTAGCCTTCTCCAGTCTAGGGAAGTTCCTCAGCCTGTTTTTGGGTCTTATGACCTTGACATGTTTGAAGAGTCCAGGCCACTTATTTTGTACAATGTTCTCCAATGTGGGTTTGTCTGATGCCTTCTCATGATTAGGCTGAGGCTCTGCATTTTTAGCAAGAATATCACAGAAGTGATGTTGCGTCATCAGGAGATACATGAGGACAATCTGTCTCATTACTGTCGATGTTAACTTTTTAACTTGATTAAGGTGATATCTGCCAGATTTCTCTACCCTTTGTAACCAGCAAGTATCCTGTAGTGAGATATTTTGAGATTCTGCAAATACACTGTTTTTCATCATACATTTTCCCACTAATTTTTGTTATCTATCAATAATTCTTGCCTATAATAATTATCACTGTGTTACTCGCTTAATAATGATTTTCTATTTCCATCATTCATTTCTGCATTTATTAATTAGAATTCTATTATAAGTAAGAGTTGTCCCTTATCCCTCATGTATTTGTTTATTCATTTATTTGTTTAGGTCGATATAGACTAACATGGCTTATGTTATGCAGTGAGTTCTAATCCATTACTAACCAGACTCATATTTCTTAGAAACAGAAATTTCGAAGTATTTTCTCATCTATTGAGAGAACTCCCCCCCTCAAATCAACTACTAAAATATCCTGAACTTGATTTAAAGTGATTTTTCGTTATTTGTCCTTTGAAACTTGTACTAACCTACCTGTTAAACAAAAATTTTCCTCTCCTCCTATCCAAAGACCACGTTTTCTCCTCATCACTACTGAAACTTTCCAAAAAGAAAAAAAATTTTCATTCAAAGAGAAGGCAAATTCAGTTTCATTTTAATAGAACAAAAACAATAATATCAGAATAATAACAACAAAAGGCTACTAATTACCTGCAATCACTGTCTTTTTTGTTGTTGTTGTTAAAAATGAACCTGGGGGTATTTATTCAATACCCAGTTCCTACTCTGATGAAAGTCTTCACTTTTTCACCCCCCTCCACCTACAGCAGAGCATAGGCAGGGAATTCAGAATATACGTATATGCGGGGTGCTGGAACTATTATATATAACAGTTAATTGGATATAGCTAAAATCCACAAATGAGAAGAAACAAAAAGGCACACCCTTGTGGACCATTACTAACTATGACCATAATATTTGAGCAGACATCACCACCTACATTGACACTAACCCTACAAAAACCAAAGGAAAAGAAAGAGCAGACAGGGAAGCCTGCTTGCCAGAGAAGCATTAATGCTAAGAGTACACTGTGTTCTCATTATATTGATAAATACAATATATGCTGTCTTTTAGTTAGAAAAATAAAATGGTTAAAACACAAAAGCTAGGGATTGGCTTTCATGTATGTACTACCCATCAAGTTCTGGAAAGCCAGGACAGAAGAGGGAAAAAATAGGCTGGACTTTACTTAGGTTTGACCCTTTAAGTCATACTTCTGCTATGGTTGCTCTTAAAAATTAAAGGAACAGGCTGAACATAGAATACAAAAGATCCCTAGATCTGGAGATGAAATTGACCACAGAAATTGATCATTACAGCATGTCAAGGTTTTGGCAATTTTTGAAGGGCTGTGACTTGCAAAAATACTGGTAAGAGAAATAGTACTGGCCTTATGGATAAGTGCCCTATCACACTAACACAGAAACTAAGAATGTTTCCTTTCACAACCCAGAAAATAAAAACTGGCCCATCCACCCATTCATATGACTGTAATAAACCAAGCGCACACTAGCTATCAAATCCTAGCTGAAAAAACAAGAGGGCATCATTGTCTGAGAGCCAGAAGGTATGGCCCATTGGGGAAGCAAAAGATGGAGGAGACCTGGAATTCCAGGGCCAGGAATCTTTCAGAAAGGGCTGCTTTCGCTCTTCTTTTTCCACCTGTTCTGCAGAGGCCTCAGTACATCTTCCCACATCATCCCCCGCCTCTCTCCCTCAGCCCATCAATGAGTAAAAGGGATATGCCCACGTGCACATCCACGTGACACATTCACCCCACCGCTGCTGAGTCTTCTTATATTTGCCTTTACTTAAAGGAGAAGCTTAGAAACATTACTCTCCACTTATATGCAGTTTTTAAAAAAATTATATAGCTATACCTTTTTAAAAAAAAAAAATCATTTATTTATTTATTTTTGGCTGCATTGGGTGCTCGCTGCTGCGTGCGGGCCCTCAAACAACGTTTTAAATATGTTCTAAGACAAAATTCAGCTTGGAATCTCAAAAACATCTATTAACTCCAGCATGGCAGATTCCTTTATCCTGTGCCACCCCAAAGTTTTATTCTTCTCCAGCCAACAGGGAACACAGTCGAAGGTTGTTTATAGACATGCTCAGTCCCTTCTCATTCAGGTCCTTAAACTACAGACACATCGATATGGACACTTGCCTGGGCATCCTCATTTTTCCTCTGCCCCAGCTTCATACTCAGATAATGGGGGGATAAAAGAGTTAAATGAAAAGATGGCAAGTGGAGACAGTGCTAAAGGGTGATTTGGGGGGAACAACTGGATCTCTTATAATTCCAGCAGCCTTTACATAAGCCACCGTAAACAAACACGTGATATGAGTAAAAACTGTATTTATTTTGCAAATATAACTTCAAATTTCTTGGCACTCCACTCCTCCATCCCCCCATCCCAGTCCTTCCACAGTGCCCCACCCTAAATCCCTTCCTATAGCAATTCTGGAGCTCCCGTTCTTGACAAGAACAGCTGCACCCATTCATCCTCTGGGTATGTGCTGTGGCACCAGCAGTAAAGGCAGGTCATGTCAGTGCCCCAGGACCTGGAAGGAGTATTGGTGAGTGAGAAGCTGTTCCCTGCCATCCACTGCCAGCTGGCAAGGGGTAGAAGTTCAACTTCTCAGGCCGTGTAATGGTAGGTATGTGCTCCACTTAAATTTTTTTTTTTAATATGTATTCTTTTAAATTTATTTTTGGCTGCGTTGGGTCTTTGTTGCTGCATGCGGGTTTTCTCTAGTTGTAGCGAGTGGGAGCTACTCTTCGTTGCAGCGCATGGGCTCTAGGGTGCGCGGGCTTCAGTAGTTGTGGTGCATGGGCTCAGCAGTTGTAGCTCTTGGGCTCTAGAGCGCAGGCTCAGTTGCTCTGCGGCATGTGGGATCTTGCCGGACCAGGGATTGAACCTGTGTCGCCTGCACTGGCAGGCGGATTCTTAACCACTGCACCACCAGGGAAGTCCCTCGCCACTCAAATTTGACATGGCCCAGACAAATGGGTCAGGTTCTCCCTGTGGTGGTACGTTACTTCCCTAACACAGTAAGGAAACTGCTTAAATGAGTCATCACCTTTTTAACAGGGCTACTAACTTCAAGCAAAGGCCTTGCCTGAAGAAATGCTATCAGGACCAACCATCTGTGTCCTGCCTTTCATAATTCCATGTTGGACAAGATTCCTGGATCAAGTGCATTCGAAACGCCGCTGAGCAACAGCTGAAGTACCAGATGACGCAAGTAAGGTTTTCCTTTTCCCCCGGGGTCCCAGTAATTGTGCCTCTAGGGCACAAGTCCTCCAGTCACTGACTCCCACCAGCTTCCATGACATTGAAGGGAAGCTGCCCTTTCTGCTGTTTCTTACGTAAATAGTATTTGGGTTGGGCATTGAATGCTTTGCTGATGAAGCTACTCCTGATAAATAGAAGTGAAGGGGCAGAGCCACAAATGAGCCAATTTGGGAGCATTACAGCTTGCAGGAGACACACATATGAAGCACAGTCAACTCTGTGAGCTACACCTACATAGGAAAGCATTCAGAGGTGTCCTTTGAAGATGAAAAATTTTATACTTACATACATTTTGTAAGACAATGAACGGTGAAGAACCATATATCGTACTATAAATAGCTGCAGCACAAAGGGAACCTCAGCCTTAACCAGAATTATTCTTAACAAGCAAAGTATATTTATGCGTTACCTATACAAATAAATACTTTTTTAAATGACGGAAGAAGCAGTCATAGAGACAGAATCCAGTCGAGCACAACGTCGATAAGCCCCATTGTGATATACTCAATAATATCTAGATTAAGAGCTACGTGATAGAATAATAATAACTGTATATGAGAAAAGCTTGAGGTCAAGTCAGAAAGGGAGATGGTACAGCCCAAGCTCATGTGTGTAAGGTATTTGCTTTGAAAGGAATAGTCCCATATAAACTGTCGAAGCCACCAATAGCTCCATTATAACCTACTCATTTCTCAGTTCAAAAATGAGAGACAATCACCACCACCACCACATTTTTTTACTCTGAAAAAAAAAAATAGTGGCAAGTTAATTAAGAACATTTGATTACTATAATTCATGCCCATCTTCAGTCAGGCTCTTAGCCAGACCTACGAGTACAGAAATGGTCCTTTAATGTCCTGGAGTGTCTCTTACTTACCTAATGGGAAACAGACTTTGGAGAATGTAAGAAGTACCATAGTTTAGTTTGGAGTATGTTTTCGTTCTGTTTTTCAAATATCCTTTTGTCATTTTTAAGAGCCATTATGGGTTTATTTGCTTTTAATGCAGCCTAAAAGTAAAATTGTTTTTCGAGTAAAGCTGGGTAAATGGAATCAGCACTAGGGAAGTGTGAATGAACAGAGGGAAAAGTAAGGATTAAGAAGGAGAAGAGAACTACAGGGGAAGATGACCAGGGAATGTCTATACTAAGAAAACCAGAAAAGTTAGACTGTTCTAGAGATCTCTCAGACAAACCATGGCCTGTCTTCATTCATCTGTACAACATTAGCCCTAACATTTGATATCCAAAGTGTCAATGGCGAATGGTTACCATTCATTCAAAGTCTAGAACGCCACTATGTAATGAGCTTTCTGCAAAGATGGAAATGTTCTGTTCTGTGCTGTCTAACCTGGTAGCCACAAGCCACATGTAGCTACTGAGTACTTAAAATGTGATCAGTGCAAACAAAGGAATGAATCTCTAACTTTAATTTTAGTTAGATGTAAATAGACACCTGTAGGCTTATCTAGAAGAGAGACTGGGACTAATTTCAAAGGCTTGTTTAGAAACGTCACTTCATTTATGTTTAACAGATTTTGCATACATGAATTAAATAAGATTCCATGGCAGACAGGGCTCTTGCTGCCTGTTCCGTCTCACACTTTTTCCTCTTATAATTATCTGGCTCTTTATCAGTATAATGTCTCCCTGCTAGATCAGAAGCTCCAGGAGGACAGCACTGGGACTATCTTATTCACCTTTCTGTCCTGGCCCAGAACAGGGCCTGGCACATTGTACACTCAGTAAAAAAAAGGAAGCATACTCCCTGGAAGGCTTATGTATAGAAAGATGCTCCTACAAATCTGGGTCTCATTTTAAAAACCACTTCCAAGTTGCACAGATCAATAGTGTTCTTGGTAGATAACCTAATTTTTCCCCATTTTAATTTCCTCTACCCATTACTCACACAAAAGTAAACATTTCTCACCACAGGATGTACATATTCAATACTGCCTTTTTGTTTTAAAAATTCAATTTATTTCATGATTTTCCTAAAATGAACAATTTCTAAACCATTATGTATTCCTTTTATTCTTCCCCCCAAAACACTTCAAGCTCAATTGTACCACTTACCCGATATCTCATAAGCTAAACACAGGGCGCTCAGATGCAGATTGGTTTAAATATGGTCTATAACATCTTTCTGACTGCTTTGCGTACAAAGCAAAGGATATGTATGTAAAGCATATATATTTGTATACAAAGCATATGTGTATGTATCGTGTTTACATACACATATTCATACACACACAGGCACGTATCCACATACATACATATCCACACACCTATATATCTATACACATATATGCACTCTATTGGGCTTTCAATTATCAAGTCCTTTATCATGCATTCTATTTATCTACCTAGTTCTACTCTTAAAGCCATGTAATTTGTCAGAAAGTATTGGATTGGAATTCTAGCTCTTCTGCTTTTTAGATACGCACTCTTGGGCAAATTACTTAGACACTCTGGGCTTCAGTTTTATAAGTTTGTTGAAAGGATTAGATGGTATACTGGCTAAGAAAGCAACTACATGAACACAGACAAGATTTAAAGTGAGCAGGGCCGGAAGGTTAAAAGCAGATTTAAGGGCAAGCTACTAATCAGGGATTGAAAAAACAAAGGAAAGAGACACATCACAGTCCTAATACAGTAGGAGAAGAACTCACTCAGAAAAGACATTTCTATGCCTGATAAATATTGAACGAAAGGTCTTTCTCTGCTCTTTGGAAATGGTTCAACTCAGGCTACCTTTGCAGAATCACAATAATTTATATTATCTATAACCGTGGCTAATCTGTCACCTGTTTATCTGACTATTCAGATAAGGCCACTGACTATTCAGCCTCCAAACCTCACATTTGGTAAATTTCTAGCACCTTAGCCTATTCTAGAGCTTCTTCAACAATCAGAGGGCATTTAGAAATAGAACCAAAGTAAGTAACAGCTTTAACAGTTTCTATAAAGAATCCAAGGTATGTAGCAATAAAGTACTCCTTTAAAAAGTTAACCTCTGGGGACTTCCCTGGTAGCACAGTGATTAAGAATCTGCCTGCCAATGCAGGGGACACGGGTTTGAGCCCTGGTCCGGGAAGCTCCCACATGCTGTGGAGCAGCTGAGCCCGTGCGCCACAACTACTGAGCCTGCGCTCTAGAGCCCGCGAGCCACAACTAATGAGCCCGTGTGCCACAACTACTGAAGCCCGCGTGTCTAGAGCCCATGCTCCGCAACGCGAGAAGCCACTGCAATGAGAAGCCCGCGCACCCCAACGAAGAGTAGCCCTTGCAACTAGAGAAAGTCCACGTGCACCCAGCAATGAAGACCCAATGCAGCCAAAAATAAATGAATAAATAAATTAATTAAAATAAATAAGTAAATAAAACATGATCTTAAAAAAAAAAAAAGTTAACCTCTGTATTTTGTTTCTAGATTCCCTGGCAAAGAAGTACATAAAGAGTCAAGATCCTAGGAAATCATGCCAACAGGAAAGAGGGAAAAATCAGTGCAGTCATCCATACTTCAGCTTCCTGTAGGGTCCCGTGGTTTAGGCACACCATGTCGGGGCAAGTGATGGGAGACCCACATCCTTCTCGGATCGCCAGCTGCATGTACTGTTTCAGACACTAGGAGTTAAGAAGAAAAAAAGATAATTACCCACCGCATTACAGAAGCACCAAGGTTATATAACCGCCACTGCCTCTTCTTCCTTAATTGGCAGACCTGGGGCTCTTGTACTCAGGAAACATAAGTTATCATGAGTATGAATAATACTAAGAGCCATCACTCTAGAAAGAATGCAGAGACAGGTAATTAATTATGTATGACTTCGTCCTAAGAATACTAAGTTTATCCAAGGCAACAAGTCAATGCCTGTATGCTCACACATTTTATCTACCATAGATTGGGAAAAGGAGAAATGTTCTTTAGCACTAATGGCAAAAGCCTTCTTTGTACTTTTTTTTTTAAACTTACATGACTTCCCGGTTCCATTTTTACGCAGTGGTCCTCTCCCTCAAAATTTGCCAGGAAGTAGAACTCTGTGACCCTCATGCTGAGCTTGTCAAACAGAATCAAAATAAGATTAAGGCACTGACTCCCCTATGAATACTCTCAATAGCAAATACACCTGGAAGAAGAAGTGTCAAAGACAATTTGGGAGAATGAGACCTTCTCAGAACTATAGACCTTGGTAGATGCTATGATGAGGAAGTTTGAGGAGAACCCGGGGAGAGAAAATATTGGATAGGAAATAAGAAATCCAGAGAGAAGAAGTAGAACACCGTAGACAAACTTGGTCTACTCATTGCCTGTTGCGTGTGGATCTTGGGCACTGGGTGGAGAGGTGAGTCAAACTGAAAAGGAACTGAGAGCATTATGAAGACCTCCAACCCCTCCCTTCTCCCTTCCAACCCATCCCCACAGGCCCACAGGGAATTAAAAGGCATAGTTCTGGGTGATCAAACTCTTAAGAAATTCAAAAGCTGGCTCCTCAATTTCTACTAATTTGCTTATAATTGGTGAGCTCTTTTCTATATGCATGATGAAAAACAATCAAGCTCAAATGTTTGAGGAAGACACCCCCCAAAATACATAAGCGTCAATAAATTAATGACTCTTACAAAGTAATGATTAGTCATAATTTGGTTCTGATTTTTACAACACTATACATTTATGTATCCACCTGCTACATTAAAAATACTGCTGTCGCACCTTTTATAAAAGCTTAACTAGTAAATAAATCCTAATGACATAATTGTGAAATCTTTTCCTTCCATTGACCATCTTTATGCATTTTCCCTGTCTGAAAATAAAACTACCACAATTGTATTATTTCAGAAAAACAATCATGCATTTATCTGATTGAAGTTACTGTTACAATGTAGTAATGAATTAATGACTAAGGCAAACCATTTAAACCATATTTTTAACTCGGTAAATACTTAAAAATTCCCTTTTCCAAGGAGTCAGTTTTTTATCACAGAAAAAACTAGAAAATAACCTAAATATCCAAAAAAGAAAAAGGCATCAATAAATTATACTAAAGTCATGCAACAGAACGCTGAAGAATCGAGAAAAGTATTTTCAAATGATGTTTAAAGACATGGGAAAATGCTTAAGATTTAGTATGAATTGCGGAATAAAAGATGATTTAGTATGAACTGGAGAATAATCAATATCTGAGAACAGAGTCCTCTTAAGTCGCTCTTCCCCTACAACCGACCACGTATAGATATATTTTAACTTTCACTTTTTTGCTCAAGAGAAGAGTGAACAATCACTTGCTCTAGGAGTTACTACGCCAGACAAGGTCTCCAGTACGAGGAAGAATGATAAGAAAGCAGTAGCAAGGAAATGTGGGGAAGAATTTCAACGTACAGGCAAAACTCGAGAGGAACTGCAAAAGTGGCTAAGAAAAATAGTGTCACACTAAGGGACAAATAAATGAGTAAATGATGTGAAGCCCTGCCCACCCAGCTCTGCTCCTGAGGACCTCTCGGCCTTCCAACTGCCACACAGATTCCAGCGTTCCTGCCTTGATCTCTCCCGCTGCCACTTGAAACTGGTGTAGAAAGAGTGAAAATGTATGGTCTCTAGGCTCAAAGGGAAGATATCTGAGAAAAACAAAGTGAACAGTATAATAAGCGTCAAAGCCCAATATCTGGGCTCTAGCCTCAGTGCCACTCTATCAGGTGACAATGGGAACATTACCTAAACCATGACCCCGACTTGCCTCCCTTAATTTTTAAAATGGGGACAATAATACCTGTTATGGCTACTTCACAGGGTTTAAAACACTCATACGCACAAACACAAAGCTAAAATTTTGTACATGGAAGCCCTTCGGAAGTGTGCAAAATGCAGAATATTTAGTCATATTTCTACTGCATTTCACCTGGTCTCAGACTTCTAAAAACTTTGCGGAGAAATGTTAATCCTTTAGCCTTCTAAGATTATTCTTTCTCTACTCCCTTCAGGAAACCCGTTAAACCACTTGTGGTAGAGAAGCTCCATAAGCAGAGCAGATATTTATAAGAGAACAACACACACACCTCTATCCAATCCTCTCTGTAGAACTATTTATTTGCATCTATAGAAAAGGCTTAGAGTTAAATAGGAACTAAAGAGACTATGTGAGTCTTTATAGGCAAAAAATTCATCTCAACTTATACTGCAAACTTGTAAAGCTGAAATCTAAGTTTTCCCAAGAGTTTATAATGTATGTTCTATTTGCTAATGTAATGCTCTTAGATACACTGCAACCAGGATACAAAAACCCAGTGAATTTTGAAGCTTCCCACAAAGACTCTCCTGACCGCAATATTATCTGACCTGTGCTTTTAGGACAGAAGTTAGAGGTGTATACACTGACTACAGCGACTAAGTATATAAACTTTTTTTTTTTTTTTTTTTTTTTTTAATTCTGAGAAACACTGCTTCAAAATAGAGATTCGTAAGTGCATGTTGCTAAGTGATGCTACAGCACAGGCACTTGACACTCCCTCACTACAGGCATGCATTTCTATTCAAAGGCAAAGAGGGAAAATAACCAGCCCAAGTTACTGCCTCTTACTGAATTTTCAAGTAACTTAGGTTCATTATATGTCTTCTATTAGCTTTCACAAAAATTTAATCTCAAACCCTCCCTCTCTTCTGTAGTACCTCTGGCTAAAGCACGAAAGAACCATAAGCATTCACATGAACCCCTGTGCATGTTACACAAATTAAACCTACGTACAATGGCTAACAATTCTGGGAGAAATGGCACCTAGCTTGTAAATACAGAGAAACACAGGAAGAGAAAAAAGGAAACTACGGTCATTTAGTCACATTAAAAAAAAGAATCACATTCCATTAAACAACAGGATTAAACAAATGTCTAACTATGCAATTTTCATAACAGCTAACAAATTCTAAGGGAAATGTTTCAAAAATTGAACTTTTCAAAAATCTTTTTCTTTCACATCTTTATTGGAGTATAAATGCTTTACAATGTTGTGTTAATTTCTGCTGTACAACAAAGGGAATCAGCTATATGTATACATATATCCCCATAACCCCTCCCTCCCAACCTCCTTATCCCATCCCTCTAGGTCATCACAAAGCAGCGAGCTGATCTCCCTGTGCTATGCAGCAGCTTCCCACTAGCCATCCATTTGGTAGTGTATTTATGTCAATGCTAGTCTCTCACTTCATCCCAGCTTCCCCTTTCTGCGTCTTTATTCCTGCTCCGATGACCCAAAAAATAATGAAACAATTTTTTCTTTTAAATCGCCAATATTCCATTTAGTTTGATAGAACATAGAAACATCTTTAGGTCATTAAGGGTCATGTATAATAATGATTGTTCCTCAAAATCATTCCACAGCCCTCAAGAATTCAGATGGGATCTAACCAAGGATTTAACCATCAAACATCTGGTGAACCAGATGACGTGTCTCTTCCAACCCTGAGCGCCTATGAATTATGTACAGTGGAGTCTTCCCAGAAAGGGGTTTCTTCTAGGCCCTTTTCAGGGATGTTATTTTCCAGTTGACCAAAGGGCATTCTTCATTAGATATTCTCATCTATTAGGTGGACAAGGCAAAAAGGGCTACAACATTCAGACAAAGCTCCTATGTATCCACCACAAGAATTATACACACACACACACACACACACACACACACACACATATCAATATATTTACTATACAACTGCTCATTCTGTTACTACATTATAGCTTTCTTAAAGGTTTTTTCCTTTTTCCTTTAAGAAAAAGCATTACAATGAATAGTTGATGGAACTGGATTCTAATGATCAAGATTGAAGTACAAGCTCTAAAAGTCTCCTCTGCATCTTGGGCAAGTCATTAACCTCTCTCGCTGCAGCACTCACAGTTATAAGATGGGACAATACCACCTGCCTAGCCTACTCTCAGGGAAATGGAGAGTCCTCCATGAGGATAAATATATGAAAATACTCTCAATAGTGAAAGAGGAATGCAAATGTACAGAAGAAGACGATGGAATAGAAGTCTCTGAACTTCAGGCAGGCACGCAGACATGAAAGCCCCAAAAGAGATGTGACCCCAGGAGGGTGGGGAGGGAGGTAAGAGGACAACAGGCATTGTTGGGAGAAGAGAGGTAATGAGTGCCATTAACTGAAAGTTTAAATTGAGCCCCAGGATCGTGGACACTTCTAGGTGCCGGTACTGGGGTTCTGAGGTCAAATAAAAACTGGCAGCCCACATGGCTTGAAGCTGAGTTGGTGACCTATTGACTTAGGGTTTCTCACCCCAGCTCAGCCGTGGGTGGGAAAGAAGGTGATGAGGGGGAAGTACTTGAGGTCAAAATCTAGACAGGCCTTGAGTAAGTGTCTGTTTTGCTTTTTATCATTCCTAGTACAATGCTGTACACTAAAATGGATATTTAATAAAATGCAGACTAACACTCCTCGGCCTCGGTACACAATTACATCACAATGTCTCAAGTGTGCTCTAAATAACATCTCTTATTGAAGCCAATATTCTGTTTACTCCAGTTCAGACTATGATGTGTGTACACGATCCAAGAATAATGCCTTCTTTGTTGGATGCCGTTGAGCTAAATTATTAGTACAACCCAAGATGGTATCTCTTCCAATTCAAAAAGCCTTTTAACACACCCAAAGTATCCTGGCTTGGAAACATATAATGGGTTCAAAAAAATTCAAATAAATCAACAACCCATAGCTAAGCAGTAAGTTGTTTCCTGGTACAGCATGATCCTAAAACTTTTTTCTTACAAAACCCCTTTCAGAAACCTTGACTTTTCACAAATACGATATTCCTAGTGACGGGGATCACCTTCATACCCCTTTGTCAACTACACTGGACATCAGAGGACTGATAGGAAAACCTGGTACCAGATGACTACAAAGAAGCCCCAAATCAAACAACAAACCGTAACTAATATTAAAAAGAGACCTTAGTTTTACATTTCTCATCCTTAAGCTTCTCTTATTCGAGAAAGCCTTCCTTGCCTTGGACCCCAGTCTGATGCAACGCCCAGACTGTCTGCTCTCACAGCACCTCGATGACCAGCTAGCACAGTACTTTTCAAACTGGGTGCAAAGGTGCATTCTTGGGAGCTCCCAAGTTCTCCATGGCTAGGTTTTTTCCCCCCATTTTATGTTTATTTAATGGTATTAATAAAAGCAGAGAAGACCCATTTCCACTCAATGTCAACGCTCACACTTGTGCTGGTGGGGCAGTCCTGTTTTGCCAAGCAGGAATGCTTTCATTGTCACAGGCTGATGAGAAAACAATGGAAGTATCTGGGCCAAGTGAAAGCTGTACAAATCAAGATTTTTAGTGATTCCAACACAGAAAAGTGGCAAGATCACTGAATTACCACTTGTTCACTGGAACACACCAAACTCAGAGCCTAACTGTTAAAAGTCGTTTAGTGGAAACTAAACATCGCCCATCACATTACTGTTAACTTAAATTTTATTGGTCTATAATTTTAGTTAATATTTAGCTTATGCATTTATTCTGATGTTCTTGTTGTTTGGGATAGAAGTTTAAGGTGCTTATCCCTTGTATTATGTTTTATCAGTTTGAGTTTAAAATTATTTTTATTTTAGCCTATCTCAATATTGGGGTTCAAGTTATTTTCCCCTTCAAAAGGAATCCCTACGAATCCATCAAAAGGGGGAGAACAGTGTCATTCTCAACGGCAGTGGGGCTGGTAGTTTGGCATTTTCCCTTGAGGATGTATCAGAATATCAAGCCCTCCAAAGAGAATTTTGTAAACTATACAACCGTCTCCTCTCCTCCAATTCTCCAGAAGACTCGGATTTTCCTCCCTACTTGCCAACATTCCCATCAACACCTTAGGTAACACTAGATGTTAACAATTGAAGCATGTTGTACATGGAAATCATGCAGCGATTATCATCCTACATGGCAGGAGACTGTGAACTTGCCTATCTCTCCAGTAGCCCAGACACCTTCAAGGTCTGGATCCTGTCTTACTCCTCTTCATATCCTCTGGAACCACCCATCACAGGAGCTGGTACATGGTAGACACTCAGACATCTGTGGGAGCTGGAAGCATGAATCTACCACCTACCAGCTTTGCGGCAAAAACTCCTTCTGTTCCAATCACTGAAACAGAAACCCACCCCACCTGCGGCATTCCTCTCTTCTCTTCTCCTTGGACACATGTGAGCCGATACCACCTTCCAGGGCCAACTCCACTGTTTTCTAGTTCCCATTCCCTGCTGACTTTCAGGAAATTTACCCTACTGATCATCTAGTTTCTTTCCTATGTCTTGAATATTTCCCCATGTATTGGGTTCTTCCCCAGCAGTTAAACATGCCTAAAAATATCCTACTTAAAGAAAAACAGTAATAAAGCAGCAAAGAAAAATAGCCCTCCCTTACTCCTATTGCTGGCTGTACACTGTCTTCTTCATTCCTCTCTTCAGTCAAGTGTGTGAAAGAGCTGTCTGCCCTCACCTCCTTCACCAGCCCCATCCCCATTCCTCCCCTACAGTTTCACTGAAGTGGGTGCTAAAGTCAGCAGCCACCTCCATGTCACTACATCCATACACATGTTCTTTCTTCCTGACCTCTCGGCGGTCTAAGACCCAATGAACCCACCCCTACTTTCTTGGAATTTTCTCCTCCCTTGCCTTCAGAATTCCACACTTCCCTGAGTTTCATTCTTCCTCTCCGGCCATTCCTCCTCAATCTCTTTTACTTCCTCTATTCAATTTTTAAATGCTGGAATTTCAGGATGGGATCAAAACTCTTTTCTTTCCACGCTTTCTTTTTGGTCACCTCACGAACTAGATATAACTAGTTATTTATTTGGTCCACTGCCTATTTGTTCTCAGGTCCATTCCCCACGTCCTGCTCTGCTCCGTAACGCAGAGAATGTACTTCCCAGGTTCCAGGGAGACTTGGCCAATGGGAGGCATTACTAGAAAAACTAGAGGGTGGGAGGAGGGAAGAAGCCTGGGCATTTCTACCTCCACCCCTTTGCTTTCTGTACTGACCTCCAACAGTGGCTGCATCTCCTGCTCCTCCTGGACAGGACCCTTCCCCATGGCTCTAGCTCCCACAATGGCTCTAGCTCTCACCAGATATCCTAACTCCTATTCTAGTAATACCTTTTCTTCCTCTTGTCCCCTTAGCTTCCAGGGGAGTGATGCTTCCTGTTGTTGCTAATATCTAGGTGCTTCACTGCCCTATTTGGCTTCTCGGTCCTCCATCACCTTTATAACCAATCACCTGAACGAAACTTCCTGGTCTGAAAGACCAGGAGTGATTTCCATTCTCCTGGCCAAATCTCAACCAATAAATCAATGAGTCCCAAATTTACCCTTCCAGGCCAGGTCTCTCCACATGTGCTCCAAAGCTGCTCATCAAACTGGGTACTTAGCATACTGGGCCCTGAATGGCTCATAGGGACCTCACACTCAAATGCAAAGCTGAATTCATGATCCCCTCCCCCAAATCCCATCCTTGTCCTGTGTCTTCTATCTCTAGGAATGGCATTTCCATGCACGCTGTTGTACAACCCAGAAACCTAGGAGTTTCTGGGTTGACACCTCTTTCTCTCTTACCCCTATATCCAATAAATGCCTACTACACATCTTCACCTGGTTGTCTAATCACAGCCTCAGACTTGACTTAGCAGAGCTTTGGAATCCGCTTGCCCCATCATATCAACACACATGCTTCCCCACATCCCCAGGCTTCCCATCTCAGTAACTGGAACCAATTACCTACTTGCGGAGCCAAAGCAAAAACCATCCATCCCTGATTCCTCTCTTCCTCAAACTCCACAACCAAAACAGGCCCCAAATCTAACCACTTCCTACCACACCCACTGCAATTCAAGTCACCATCACTCTTTCAAAGACCCCTGCAAGAGCTTTCTCAGGGGTCTCTTGGCTTCTACTCTATAGGGCAGCCAGAGTGCTCTTTATACATTTTTAAAATAAAAATCATATATTATTTTCCTGCCCCAAACCCTCCAATGAATGTGCACCTCACTTAGATTGCCTCTCAAACTCTCTACCATGCTTCACAAGGTCCTACAGGTTCCAATTCCAAGCTACTGCCCCGACCTCATTCCTACAGCATTCCTCCCTTATTCTGGGAACACGTGCCTTCTATTTCTCCAACATGCCCAACTTGTTCCTATCCTAAGGCCTTTCTTGGTATTTGCATTCCCTCTCCCGGGGATGCTCTTCCCCCAGATGGCTCACTCTCACTTCATTCTGGGCTCTGCAGAGCACAGAGCCCCGAAGAAAAGGATATAAGACAAATATGTTTCTATAGACAAGAAACACTAGAAACTACGAGAGCCCCATTGGGAAGGGCAGCTGTAATATATATTAAGAAAAACATACTTGGTCTCCATCCTTTTTCTAGCACAGAGCTTCTAAAACCCTTGGAATTTCTTAAGTGGTAAGAGAGGAAATTGTCTTTTGTTATGTTAATGAAATGACTTTTTTTACATTTTTTAAAATTGGAGTATAGTTGCTTTACAATCTTGTGTTAGTTTATACTGTACAGCAAAGTGAATCAGCTATACGTATACATATATCCCCTCTTTTTTGGATTTCCTTCTCATTTAGGTCACCACAGAGCACTGAGTAGAGTTCCCTGTGCTATACTGTAGGTTCTTAGTTACCTATTTTATATGTAGTATCAACAGTGTATGTATGTCAATCCCAATCTCTCAATTCATTCCCCCCACCTTCCCCCTTGGTATCCATATGTTTTTTTTGTTTGTTTTAATAGAAATTTATTTTATTATTTATTTTATTCATTTATTTTTGGCTGCGTTGGGTCTTGTTGCTGCGTGCAGGCTTTCTCTAGTTGGGGCGAGCGGGGGCTACTCTTTGTCGTGGTGCACAGGCTTCTCATTGCGGTGGCTTCTCTTGTTGTGGAGCACGGGCTCTAGGCACACGGGCTTCAGTAGTTGCGGCACACGGGCTCTAGAGCACAAGCTCAGTAGTTATGGCACAAGGGCTTAGTTGCTCCGTGGCATGTGGGATCTTCCCGGACCAGGGCTCAAACCCACGTCCCCTCCATTGGCAGGCGGATTCTTAACCACTGCGCCACCAGGGAAGTCCGGTATCCATAGGTTTGTTCTCTAAGTCTGTGTCTCTTTTTCTCCTTTGTAAATAAGATCAACTATACAAATTTTTTCAGATATTAACTGATATGCATTAATATATGATATTTTTCTCTTTCTGACTTACTTCACTCTGTATGACAGTCTCTAGGTCCATCCATGTCTCTACGAATGACCCAATTTCATTCCCTTTTATGGCTGAGTAATATTCCATTGTATATAAGTACCACATCTTCTTTATCCGCTCCTCTGTTGACGGACATTTAGCTCACTTCCATGTCCTGGCTATTGTAAATAGTGCTACAATGAACATTGGGGTGCGTATGTCTTCTTGAATTATGGTTTTCTCTGGATATATGCCCAGTAGTGGGATTGCTGGGTCATATGGTAGTTCTATTTTTAGTGTTTTTTTTGTTTTTAGGGTTTTTTTTTTTGCGGTACGCGGGCCTCTCACTGCTGTGGCCTCTCCCGCAAGCACAGGCTCCAGACGCGCAGGCTCAGTGGCCATGGCTCATAGGCCCAGCCGCTTCGCGGCACGTGGGATCTTCCTGGACTGGGGCACGAACCTGTGTCCCCTGCATCGGCAGGCAGACTCCCAACCACTGCGCCAACAGGGAAGCCCTATTTTTAGTTTTTTAAGGAAGCTCCATACTGTTCTCCATAGTGGCTGTATCCATGCACATTCCCACCAATAATGCATGAAGTTTCCCTTTTCTCCACACCCTCTCCAGCATTTATTGTTTGTAGATTTTTTTATTATTATTTATTTATTTTGTGGTACGCGGGCCTCTCACTGTTGTGGCCTCTCCCGTTGCGGAGCACAGGCTCCGGATGCGCAGGCTCAGTGGCCATGGCTCACGGGCCCAGCCGCTCCGCGGCATGTGGGATCTTCCTGGACCGGGGCACGAACCTGTATCCTCTGCATTGGCAGGCAGACTCTCAACCACTGTGCCACCAGGGAAGCCCGTTTGTAGATTTTTTTTGATGATGGCCATTCTGACCAGTGTGAGATGATATCTCATTGTAGTTTTCATTTGTATTTCTCTAATAATTAGTGATGCTGAGCATCTTTTCATGTGTTTCTTGGCCATCTGTATGTCTTCTTGGGAGAAATGTCTATTTAGGTCTTCCGCCCATTTTTTGATTGGGTTGTTTGTTTGTTTGATATTGAGCTTCATGAGCTGTTTGTATATTTTGGAGATTAATGAAATGACTTTTGGAATGCCCCCAGGTCACCTAAGGATGGGGGGCTGGTTGCCAGGGGAACCAACGCTATGATTAAAGGATTAGAACTTTCAAGTCTCAACCCTCAACTTCCAGGAAGGGAAAAAGGGCTGGAAGTTTAATTGATCACCAGTGGTCAACGATTTAATCAGTTGTGCCTATGTAATGAAGCCTCCATAAAAACCCAAAATGATGGGGTTCAGAAAGCTTCCTGGTTGGTAAATACATGGAGATTTGGGGAGAGTGGTGAGCTGGGTAGGGCTTGGAAGCTCCGTGCCCTTTCCCATACTTTGCCCTATGTATCTCTTCCGTCTGGCTGTTCCTGAGTTATATTCTTTTATAATAAACCAGTAATCTAGGAAGTAAAATGTTTCTCTGAGTTCTATGAGCTTCTCTAGCAAATTAATCAAATCCAAGGAGGAGATCGTGGGAACCTCTGCTTTACAGCCAATCAGTCAGCAGAACAGTTAACAACCTGGGCTTGAGACTGGCGTCCAAAGTCTGTGGAGGGAGTCGTAGGAATCTACATCTGAGCCAGTGGTCAGAAGCCCAAGTAACAACCTGGGCTTATGACTGGTGTCTGAATTGGGCAGGTATGTGTGTTGTTGGAGGGGGCGGGAGGGGGGGGGAGTCTTGTAGAACTGAACCCTTAACCTTTGGAATGTAACACCATCTCCAGACTCTGTTGGTATCCGAAAATTGGTTTGGAAGGCCCCCACATACACACACACTGGAACAGGGTACATTAACCCCAAAGAGTAGCCTTAAGGAGAAGCCCTGGGTAAAAGGAAGAAGGGTGCTTCAACAGGAAGGTAGTGAATTTCAAAGATAACACTCACCAGCCTTACTATTCAAATACATTACTGAAAATGCTTCTTAAACGTTAATGTCCATTCGAATCACTCAAGGATCCTATTAAAAATGCAGATTCTGATTCAGTAGATCTGGGGTGGGGTCTGAGATTCTGCCCTCCTCATAAGCTCCCAGGTCTTACTGATGCTGCTGGCACACAGGATACACTCTTGAGGAACACGGTCTAGTAACAAAGACTCTCTACATTGGGTGCTTTATAGAATCACCTGGGGAGCTTTCCAAAAATCCAATGCCCAGGCCACACCACAGACCGATCAACTCAGAAATTTCAGAGGGAAGGACCAGGCATCAGTATGTTATACATGCATGTATATGTACTGATATATGTACATGTGTATATTATACATATATATACATATGTGTATTTTATATATGTATATGTTTTATTGCTTTTATTCAATGGCTTTTAACATAATCGCAGAGTTGTACAACTATCACACATCGACTTTAGAACATTTCATAATCCCAAAAGAAACCCCATGCCAACTAGTAGTCACTCCCCATTTCCCCCCAAATCCTCCCACCCCAGCTTTAGGCAACGACCAGTCCACTTTCTGTCCCTATGGATTTGCCTAGTCTGGATATTTCACATAAACGGAATCATACAAGATGTGGTCCTTTGTGACTGGTTTCTTTCAATAGTATATACATGTTTTCATTTCTTTTAGGTCTATACTTAGGAGTGGATGTGGTATACGATAATTCTATGTTTGTCTTTTGAAGAACTGCTAGGCTATCTTCCAACTGCGTCATTTTACATTCCCACCAGCAGAATGAGGGTTCCAATCTTCTTCAGATCCTCACCAGAACTTGTTACTGTCTTTTTTACTCTAGCTATCCTAGCGTGCGTAAAGTGGTATCTCACTGTGGTTTCGATTTGCATTTCTCTGGTGGCTAATGATTTTGAGCACTTTTTCATGTGCTTATTGATAATCTGCACACCTTCTTGGGCGAAATGTCTACTCAGATCCTTTGCCCATTTTTAATTGTGTGTTTACTATTGAGTTTTAAGAATTCTTTATTTATTCTACATATGCCCCTTATCAGACATGATTTGCAAATACTTTCTCCCATTCTGTAGGTTATCTTTTTACTTTCTTGATGGCATCCACTGAAGTATAAAGGTATTTAGTTTTTTTTTTTTTTTTTTTTTTTTTTTTTGGGTCAAAGGGCCTT
>NW_020174427.1:1720655-1789632 GCF_003031525.2 Neophocaena asiaeorientalis asiaeorientalis
TTTTATTTTGTTTTTTTTTTTTTTGCGGTACACAGGCCTCTCACCGCTGTGGCTTCGCCCGTTGCGGAGCACAGGCTCCGGACGCGCAGGCTCAGCGGCCATGGCTCACGGGCCCAGCCACTCCGCGGCACGTGGGATCTTCCCGTACCGGGGCACGAACCCGTGTCCCCTGCATCGGCAGGCGGACTCAACCATTGCGCCACCAGGGAAGCCCAGGTTTTGATAGAGTATAATTTTTTTCCTTTGTTCATGATTTGCCTAAACCAAGGTCATTAAGTTTTTTCTATTTCCTATATTTTCTTCTAAGATTTTTTTAGCTTTAGCTCTTATAGTTAGGTCTATAATCCATTTTTGAGTTAACATTTGTCAATGGTGTGAGGAAGCAGTCCAAATTCATTCTTTTGCAAATGGATATCCAGTTGTCTAAGCACCATTTGTTGAAAAACTATTCTGTCCCCTTTGAATTACCTTGGCACCCTTGATGAAAATCAATTGACAACATGAGAATTTACTTCTGAACTCTCAATTCTATTCTATTCGTCTATCTGTCTGTCCTTTTGATGGTATCACACAGTTTTGATTACTATAGTACTGTAGTAAGTTTGAAAGTAGGAAGTGAGTTCTCCAACTTTGTGCTTCTTTTTCAAAATTGTTTTGGCTATTCTAGGTCCATCAAATTTCCATATGAATTTAAGATCAGCTCGTCAATGTCTGCAAAGAAGATGGTTGGGATTTTGATAGGAATTGTGTTGAATCTGTAGATCCGTTTTGGGGAATACTGTCATTTTTAATAATATTAAGTCTTCTAATCCATGAAATGGGGTATTTAGTCTTCTTGAATTTCTTTCAACAATGTTTTGTAGTTTTCAGAGTATAAGCTTTGTACTTCTTTTTTAAAATTTATTCCCAAGTATTTTATTCCTTTTGATATTATTGTAAATAGAATTGTTGTCTTAATGCCATTATCATATTACTTTGCTAGTGCACAGAAATACAATTGGTTTTTGTATTTTGTATTCTGAAACCTTGCTGAACTGGCATCAGTATTTTTAAGCTCTCCAAGTGATTCCAACGTGCAACCAAGTCAGAACCACTAGGTTCAATACCATCCATGCCCTCAGGTCTAATGAAGGAAAATATGTCCATCATCACTGCCTTTATATCATTTTAGAAAATTCATCTTCATAGAGAATACATGCATCAACTAGTTCCAGAAGAAATAGTAAAGGAAGTCTGAAGGGGAAGTTATATATGTAAATTTTAAATATATATAAAAATTTAAAGTATCTTGAAACACTTTACCTTAAAATAGTGCTATTACTTTTTCTGGAAAAGGGTACTCAGATCCACCCTGTAAGTTTGAGAACAGTCATTCAATATGGTAGATTAAATCTAGGCCCCAGTTAAAAGTACCTCCAGTTCCCACCAAGCAGCAATGATCAAAAGCTTCTATCTTGATCTCAAGTGATCATGAAACATTTAAATTAAGAAACTTGGGGAAAGTAATAGCTCTGAAGATAAATCCACTGGAAATGTTGCAGTCCCGTCAATCCTCACAACGAAGCCAATTAAATCTGCTAACCTAGAAGAACATTTCAATCAGAGCAGGGAGCAGGCACTAGGAGCGCTAAGACCTGCTTCCAACATGAGTAATTCAATAACTCTTCAGTTGACCATTCTGAGGTTTTCCCTTTTGTCTCACCTGTGC
Source organism: Neophocaena asiaeorientalis asiaeorientalis (assembly GCF_003031525.2). Lineage (NCBI taxonomy): Eukaryota > Metazoa > Chordata > Mammalia > Artiodactyla > Phocoenidae > Neophocaena > Neophocaena asiaeorientalis. The sequence continues at coordinate 1,722,364 of NW_020174427.1, forward strand.
TGCCCTTCTTAACAGAGGCAGGCCCCAATTCTAATACTAGTTCCAAAGGGATCCCGCTGTGCCAGATGCTATCTTACGACACAGTACACCCAGAAAAGCAACCAATGGTTCCAAGAGAAAAAAACAACAACAACGCTTGCCTGCCAAGCTTACATCCATCCATTTCCTCCAAAGAAACATTAGACCTCAGAACTGCCAGCCCTCAGCTGGCCCCAGCGCCCCAGCCAACAGGCCCAGGACAGGCAGTGAGAATAAGGACATCCCAGATTAAACATCGGTAGATTCCAGTGAACTCATTTATCACTTTCTCCCTCCTCCTCCTGTGTCCCTAAAGAGTCCCTATTTGAACTCTCAAGCAGCCCTTCTGACTCTCTCGGAATGCACACAAGGTCTCAGCAACACAGAAAGGAACAAATCCCAAAATAATAAAGGGTCAAGAAACTCCTTTAGCCATGACATAAGACTAAGCAAGTTATCAAATACAACCATTCAACCAATCTAAGCAAACAACTGGAGAATGCAGTACTTACATTCTACAAGAGAATTCACAGTGAGTATTAAAACTATATCATACAGGAAATTCCCTGGTGGCCCAGTGGTTAGGACTCTGCGCCTCCACTGTGCGGGGCACAGGTTCGATCCCTGGTCAGGGAACTAAGATCCCTCATACTGCACAGTGTGGCCAAAAAACAAAACAAAACTACACAATACAAAAGACAGAAGGATAAATTAAAGGGATGGACAACAGATGTGTGACGAAGCAAGAACAGTAAAAAGTTAATGTTAGAATCTATGAGGTGGTGGGAATATAGATATTCATTGTTAAAATTCTTTTGTCTTGGGCTTCCCTGGTGGTGCAGTGTTTAAGAATCCACCTGCCAAAGCAGGGGACAAGAGTCCAAGCCCTGGGCCAGGAAGATCCCACATGCCACAGAGCAACTAAGCCTGTGTGCCACAACTAAAGACACAATGCAGCCCAAAATAAATAAATAAATAAATTTGTTTTTAAAAAAATTATTTTTGTTTTGTTTTTTAAATTAAGGGTACTTTAATTAATTTATTTATTTTTGGCTGTGTTGGGTCTTCGTTCTGGGCAATGGTTTTCTCTAGTTGTGGCAAGCGGGGGCCACTCTTCACCGCGGTGCGTGGGCCTCTCACTGTGGTGGCCTCTCTTGGTGCGGAGCACAGGCTCCAGATGCGCAGGCTCAGTAGCTGTGGCTCACGGGCCTAGTTGCTCCACGGCATGTGGGATCTTCCCAGACCAGGGCTCGAACCCAGGTCCCCTGCATTAGCAAACAGATTCTCAACCACTGCGCCACCAGGGAAGCCCTTTTTGCTTTTTTTTTAAAGGATTTTTTTTAACATCTTTACTGGAGTATAATTGCTTTACAATGGTGTGTTCGTTTCAGCTTTATAACAAAGTGAATCAGCTATACGTATACATATATCCCCATATCTCCTCCCTCTTGCATCTCCCTCCCACACTCCCTATCCCACCCCTCTAGGTGGTCACAAAGCACCGAGCTGATCTCCCTGTGCTATGCGGCTGCTTCCCACTGGCTATCTATTTTACATTTGGTAGTGTATATATGTCCATGCCACTCTCTCACTTTGTCCCAGCTTCCCCTTCCCCCTCCCCGTGTCCTCAAGTCCATTCTCTACGTCTGCGTCTTTATTCCTGTCCTGCCCCTAGGTTCTTCAAAACACATGATAGTGAGCAACTCATATGTACTTCACTCATAGAGTGCTCTGCAAATACTCTGGACCAGTGCATCGGAAACCCCTGGAGGAGGAACTGAAACACAGATCACAGGACCCCATCCCCAGAGTTTCTAATTCAGTAAGTCTAGGGTGGGGCTAAGAATGTATAATTCTAACAGGTTCACAGCTGTTCCTGATGCTGCTGGTTTGAGGACCACTGGCCTAGAACTAAAATACTCATTACGTGAGAGGCAGGAGAAAGGAGGAGATGATGGCAATAAGAATATTTGTCGAGATCCTATGATAGCTTTGGTATGCGTCTTAAAATTATCTCGTTTAATCTTCATAGTAACTCTGAGACGGAATTAGTCCCACCTCACACAAAGCAGTTTGGTAACTTACCCTAAGTTCCCATGACTGGTAAATATAGGAATTGAGATTTAAACCAAGGTCTAGTGGAGACACAGCCTTTGCTTACTTCCCCCCTACCTCACCATGATTTCTGCCATTAGAACAAAAGCAGGAGAAAATACTGGAATCTTTATAACTTGAAAACACTACTTTTGTTCCATCTGAAGGTTACTGACCCCATAAACCACAGAATTATTCAAAAACTAGACACCATTCCATATTAAAATGATCTGCATTTCATACCATACCCAGGAAACTTTTACAGCTATAAAATATTTTTTTCCAGTTGTTTTAGAGTCCCTCATTCATTAACTACCCTCAGCACACAGGAAGCACTTGGAAACAATTGGAAGACTGACAACCTCTAGGGAATGCCAGTAACTCTACAAGCATGATGCATGAGGGGGTGAAAGAACACTCATCTTTGAATTAGGAAGTCTGGGCTTGAACCCTGACTTCAGTTTCAACATCTAAATGTACACTAAGTGTACTGGAAGCTTCCAGGTGTGTAAAACAGACCTCTTAATCTCTCAGCACTTGTTTTCCTCAAATAACTTGCCTGAGGTCACACAGTTGAAAGTTCATAGCACACCCCTCAATCCCTTCAACCTGGGGCTATGGCCACCAGTGTATTCAGATTATACATATACTCTCTGGTCTCTGGAAATCCTTGGATTTTTAAAAATCATTTGCTACTTACATCTTCTTTGTACTGATTCACCTTTTATGTACATAAAAACCAGTTGTCAGTTTTACATCAGAAAGGCCATTGTCCAGCTTTAGAAACTTTTAGGATTACAAAAACCTAATATGGGCCTCATCCATTGTTCATGCTAACAAATGAAATTTAGGGAGCACATACTATGTGCTAGGCAGTACATTATGTATTTTCACAGAGATTGTTCTTATTTCATCCAAACTACCCTATGATTCAGGAATTAAGAGTATGGATCTTGGTCAAGCAACTTAATTCTGCACTGGTTTCTCGATCTGTAAACTGCAGGGTAAGAGTAAATGGGGGAAAAATAATTATCTTACAATATAAATATTACATAGTAGGTACTCAAATGCTCTTGCTGGCCCTTCCTTGATTTTTTTTTTAAGGTAAATAAAGAGAGGGTCAAAAAGATTGAATTAAAACCCTACATTCACGTGGCTAATAACTCACAAACACTTTCCAGAAGAGGCAAACCAAAAGGACCTCCTTACTGGGGGTGGGAAATGATTCAAAACCACTGAGGCTTTCAGTTAACACAGAGCTATTTACTTCCATAGAAACGGGGCACTGACTGTGTCCAGCCTGATTCCGAGAGGTTCCATGCATATCTGAAATCCATATCCTAACCAAACTTTGATTAACTTAAATGTTCAGAAAATGGTGTTTTAGAGTTAATTGAATTTTCTAGTTAACCCACAACCTTTTCGGCTGCCACTTGTCTAAATTTTTAAGTTTCTTTTCCTACTTAGTAACATCTTGTCGCTGAACATAGAGTTTGTGTGTGTGTGTGTGTGTGTGTGTGTGTGTGTGTGTGTGTGTGTGTGATAACACATCTCCCACCACCTTAAGCCCACCGCTATGAGCGTTATTTTTTCATTCATTCATGTCTCCTATGTGTATACTTTTCCAGACAGGGCCCATTTTTCTAATTTGACAGCACTGTGAATACCAAGGTATAAAATCAGCTGAAACTGTACTGGCACTGGACGAGCCACATATTTTTTAAAGATAGATTCATGAAATGAGTTTGTTTTGCTGCAATTAACTTCCTCCTTTAAAAAAGGAAGCATGGATTAAACAATGAGATAGTATGTTCTTTTCACATATCAGATTAGAGAAGGTGAAAAGTTTGAGAATACCCAGAGTGTCAAAGAAGGGGGTTTTTTTCTACACCATTGGTGGGAATGTAAACTGACACAACAGTATGGAAAGGCAACATGGCAACACGTGATGATTTAAAATGCACACACCTTTTAATTAGGCAATTCCACTTCTAGAAATTTATCTCAGATATATTTTCATATTTATGTAAGTACAAAAATGTTTATTTATAACAGCAAAAACTGGCCCATCATTAGGAGGGACCTAGTTCAATACATTTTGATGTGGCCATACCAGAGAGCATTACGCAGCACTTTAAAAGGAAGGTAGGTCTGTACATTATTATATAGAAACATGTCCACAAAACACTAGGTTCAATTTGTAAAACTCAAGTTACAGATCCCACTTCTCTATTACGTGATGTGCATGAATATGTATCCATCCATGTGTTTCTATACATTAACAGAGAAAGAGTCTAGAAGCGGGTACAGGTGAACTGTTCATATAATCAATACTTTGAAAGGTTTTTAACTTTGTTTTAAAACCAGCACATGTCACATTTAAGATTAAAATTTAATTTTTAATTTAAAAAGAAGAGAACAAGGAAAAATGGAATAGAAGACAATAAGTAACTGAGATTTCACTCTATTTCTAATTAAATTCTCTACCCCCATCAGCATATATGACACTGGTCACCAAAACCTTTGCATTTAGCTGAGGTCTAAGACTGAAAGCCATTCTGAGTTGACAGCTGAGGTCTAAGACTGAAAGCCATTCTGAGTTGAATTCAGCCAAGTAGCTTTTTCTTCTCACTCTTCTGTTGGGGGCCTTCATTTGCCTGTTGGCTTCCTATTTCTACAAAGAGATAAAAGAGGAACAAAAATCTTCCACATGTCACACTGAAATTACTGCCAACTTTGAAGAAGGACTTGAAGTTAACTGGAGTGGTCATCTGGTCCCGGCACAGTTGCCCATGCCTGTCCCGGTACTTTTGGAAACTGGCAGTTAGGTGAATGATTTGCCTGGGATGGCTGATTGGGCCTCAGAACATGAGTACACAAATCCCAAAAACTGTTATACTAGCAAACAGGCAGTTACTGTATATCTACTTCATGATCTTCAAAAATAGAGATTTTTTAAAAAAAATTTATTTATTTTTGGCTGTGTTGGGTCTTCGTTTCTTTTCGCGGGCTTTCTCTAGTTGTGGCGAGCAGGGGCCCCTCTTCATCGCGGTGCGCAGGCCTCTCACTATCGCAGCCTCTCTTGTTGTGGAGCACAAGCTCCAGACGCACAGGCTCAGTAGTTGTGGCTCACGGGCCCAGTTGCTCCGCGGCATGTGGGATCTTCCCAGACCAGGGTTCAAACCCGTGTCCCCTGCAGCGGCAGGCAGATTCTCAACCACTGCACCACCAGGGAGGCCCCAGAAATAGAGATATTTTTTAATGACCGATTTGGGTCATGATATGGATGAAATAAGTTAAAGTACTTAGAATGATGCCTTGCACTAAGTTGGATAAGTGCTTGCTGCTATTATTATGACAACAACAATGATGATTAATGATACCTAATTACCTTCCTGGGTTTCTGCCCTCAGTGAACTTCAAGTCTAGGTGGAAAAATAAAATGGATCTATGCCAAACAGCTAGAGTACAAGACAATACAGATATTTGTATGAAATCTTTTAAATCAGATTTTAAATGCTTTCAGAGAGAAGATGATCATTTTACACTCAGGTAACATAACTCAGATGTTACCAGGGTAAGAACCATGTTTGAGCTTTTCATCAACAAATCCTCCCCAATCTAGTGTTCTCGTCAAAATAAGTACTTGTTGAATAATGAGCAGAGGTATGCCCTGACCAAGCAATGAGACATCATTAGAAATTGAGCAGGGGGGGGCTTCCCTGGTGGCACAGTGGTTGGGGGTCCGCCTGCCGATGCAGGGGACACGGGTTCGTGCCCCAGTCCGGGAAGATCCCACATGTCGCGGAGCGGCTGGGCCCGTGAGCCATGGCTGCTGAGCCTGCGCTCTAGAGACTGTCCTCCGCAATGGAAGAGGCCACAACAGTGAGAGGCCCACGTACCGCAAAAAAAAAAAAAAAAGAAATTGAGCAGGGGGAATAAAAAAGAAAGAAAAGAGGACAATTCTAGGTAGGAAGAAGTAAGGACCTGGAGGTATGAGGTACCTCACACACAAGAAGTAGCAGAAGATGATTTGGGTAAACACTGCAACAACGGCCTAGAGGAACTTGAATGTTAGCACTAAGGAGTATGATTCAAATAGGATCACGTGAATCCCTAATAATGGCAGTGGCATTATGATAGCAACATTTTAAGAAATCTGAGAGTAGTATCCAAATGGATAGGAAGGAGGAGAAATTGGGGACATGAAAATAATTTAAATACTCCATACCTCAAAAGTACAGTCTACCATGATAAATACAGCATATGTTGACGAGGGTGTTCTCTGAGCTCTACCCACCCGCCCTCCTTCACCCTACTCCAGTTCTGTGCACTTTCAGACCATTCTCAACCCTATGCCAAAGCCATCCTCCCCACCCCACACCCAAACAAAGCCTTCCAGTGCCTCCATAATGCTCTTCAACATGGCATACAAGACCCTGCTTGCCTTTCCAGCCTCCTGCCCAAGAACACCCATACTTCCAACAACATGTTCCAGGGATGTCTTTCAGTGGGGTTCCTCAGTAGACCTCTCCTCCTTGGTTCTGTGCCTCACACGTGGTTGCCCCTCCTCCCTGTAGCACGTCTATCAATCAATCTCCTATTCATCTTTTGGCCTTATCCCCTCAGGAGACCTTCCCTGACCTCCTCAAGTCTAGTTTAAGAGGGTTCCCACATGAACCCTCAGCACACTGTACTTCCTCTATCAGTGGATCTGCTTCCCACGTGAAGGCTGGACTGATTATACCTTATGCAGACAATTAGCCCAGTGGCTGGTACACAGCAGTAGCAAATGGAAGAGTAGAATCAGGACTTAGATGGGAATAGACTTAGAGGAAATTGGAATACAGGTGATACTTCAAAAGAATAAACTTTGGTGACTCAGTGGATGGAAGGGAAAGTTCTCTCATTGGACACCCACTTTCTTTCTTCTTTCTTTCCTTCCTTCCTTCCTTCCTTCCTTCCTTCCTTCCTTCTTTCCTTTCCTTCCTTCCTTCCTTTCTTTACAGCTGTGTTCGGTCTTTGTTTCTATGCAAGAGCTTTCTCTAGTTGTGGCAAGCGGGGGCCACTCTTCATCGCAGTGCGCAGGCCTCTCACTATTGCGGCCTCTCTTGTTGCGGAGCACAGGCTCCAGACGCGCAGGCTCAGTAACAGTGGCTCACGGGCCCAGTTGCTCCGTGGCATGTGGGATCCTCCCAGACCAGGGCTCGAACCCATGTGCCCTGCATTGGCAGGCAGATTCTCAACCACTGTGCCACCAGGGAAGCCCTGGATACCCACTGTTGCCCACTCTCTGGTCATGATTTGCATGTTTGGCCAGCCTATCACATTCTGCTATGTGGTTCAAAGAATTAAACACCGGCAAGGTATGCTTTAAAAATAAAAAGACATATAAGTGTAGATTACCAACATACCATCTGTTTATAACCTTCTTTGTGAAAAAGAAATTAAATCTTGGTCCATTTTCTAGAACCACCCTGCTACCCTGATACCATACGCTTTTCTAAAAGAAAGTAGAAAAGCCTTAAGTACTTGTTCAACCAATGATCAAAGTCAAGAATGTTGTGCAAATGAAGCTTGTTCCAAAAGAATTGTGTCAACTGAACCAGGGGAAGGGGGAACAAATTTATTAACATTCCCACATTGGACAGAGCCCTGTGGGTGAATTTTTAATGAGTAACCTTGTCCTTGCCCTCTAACAGAAAGATAACCTTCATTCAAATAATACAAGGCTAGTGAATAGAATAAAAATTTGATTTCAACCAATTTTATTCTAGAGAACAGAACTCATACTAATAAGTAGAATTTATATAGAAACAGGTTTCAAATCAATGCAGAAGAAAAAGATAATTCAGGATTAGAATTTCCAATAACTGAATAGCTAGTGTTATGGTGTGTCCCAATCCTGGATGTTTTCAAGCAAAATCTAGATGATCACACCAAAACCAGTAGAGCTATACATGCTAGCTGTATTCCAGGCACTGTACTACATGCTTTATCTAGATCTTGTCTCTAACCTTAAAGGATGATTTATTATTATCCCTAAATTATATAAAAGAAAATGAAGACTCAGACTATCCATAGACATAAATGGCTATCACCTGCTGGTCCAAGCCACTATCATTTCTGGCCTGGATTATCATATTTACCTTCTAACTAGTCTCCATGCTTTCACCCCTGCCCCTGTAGTACATCCGCTACACAGCTGGCAGGGTGATTGTGATGGTTAATTTTATGCGTTAACTTGACTAGGCCATGGGATACCTGGGTATTTGGTTAAACATTATTTCTAGGTGTGTCTGTGAGGGTGTTTCAGATGAGATTAGCATCCAAGTTGGAAGACTGAGTACAGCAGATCCACCTGCCCCCCAACCCACCATGTAGATGGGCCTCATCTAATCAGTTGAGGGCCTGAATAGAACAAAAAGGTGGAGGAAGGGAGAATTCACTCTCTCTGGTTGACTGTATGAGCTGGAACATTGGTCTTCTCCTGCCCTCAGACTGGAACTTACATCACTGGCTCTCCTCATTCTCAGGCCTTCAGACTCAGAGTGGAACCACACCACTGGTTCTGATAAGTCTCTAGCTTACAGTGGGTCATAAGACTTCACCTCCATAACTGAATGAGCCAATTCCTTATAATAAATCTAAGAGAAAACAGAATCCTAATAATAGAACCAATAAAAGATATGTATGTGTATATATATATATGTACGTATATATATATGCTCTTACATATATACACGTACACACATATACATATATGTAAGAGCATGTGTATACACACACACATCTTTTATTGGTTCTGTTTCTCTGGAGAACACTTATTAATACAGTGATCCATTTAAAACAACATTAGATCCAAAATAACCCACAAAAAATAAAATAAAAAGGGGGGGAAAATTACATCATGTTACACTGTGGGTTAAAACCCTCCAAAGGTTTCTTTCTTTCTTTTTTTCCTCCAAAGGTTTCTGTTCTCACATCAACCTAATGTCGAAATTCTTATCATAGCCTGCAAGGTCCCACCCACAAACACCATTATCTCTCTGACCTCATGTCTGATCTCCCTACACACACACACACACACACACACACGCACACGCACACGCACACGCATACACATGCATGCACACGCACACTGGCCTCCTTGCTGTATCTGAACATATCAAGCACACTTCCAGCTTAGGACCTTTGCTTCCCTCTACCTAAAACTCTCTTCTCCCAGGCATCTATACATCTGTACATTTGTTCCCCATGTTCTTCAGGTCTCTGCTTAAATACAGAATAATGTATTTTCTGCTTAAATAAGAAATAAACAAATAATACAGAATAATGTATTTTCTGCTTAAATAAATAAATGCTTAAATAAGTCAACCCTCTGTATCCGTGCGGTGGGCAGGTTGGTTGGTTCCAGCACCCGCGCCAGATAACAAAATCCACTGATGCTCGAGTCCCTTAGACAATATGGCCTAGTACAGTCGGCCTTTCACATTCCTCAGTTCTGCATCCGCAGATACAGAGGGCTAACTATAACACCTTGGCAGTGAGACTTCCCTGACCATCTAACATAAAATAGAAACCCCTCTCCTTCAGCTTTCCCTATCCCCTTCCGCCTGCTTTGTTCTTCTTCAGAGCACATATCATCTCTGACTTCTGCATTTACTTATTAGTGTACAGACACTAACCTGTCTTGCACTAACCTGTGACCTATTTGAAAACCAGACCTTGATCTGATTATTTATGACTGTATCTTCACCATCAGAGCTGCGCATGGCACAATAAATCTGTTGAATAAATGAAGCCCAGACAACCAGATCTGAAATCTATTCTCTTAAATGTCAAGCCATTCTGGCATCCAGGAAAGGAACTTCTTTCACTAGGAAGGCAGGGGCATTAGATCTAAGGTCCCTTCCTATTCTAGGACTATGATGCCATGACACCACCATTAGGGCCTTAAGAGCATGGTTCTCTCTGCTGCTCTTTCCTTTGGCCACATTTTACCACTTTCCTTGAATAAGTAAGTGGTAAGCATTAGGCAATGGATGAGATCATAGGTCCAGGAAACCAGCTCCCCCTTAAGTCATCTCTAGTCCATTTCTCATGCTACTACAGTTTGCCCTTATTTCTCAGATGCTATCTGACCTGCAGCCACTCAGTTGTCAGTGGAAAAAGAAAGTATCAAAATTTGTGTTTTTACACCAGTGGCCAAATATACAAGTCATCATAGTTTTATCATTAAAACTCCAGTCAAGCATAAGCAGCAAGAACATTGAGGTCATTTACAAATAAACAAAGACAAAGATAAATTTACCAACTCACCATCGATCGTCCAAGATAAAGTTAAGGGAAAGCATAAAACCAACCTTGCAAGCCAGGCTATATTTTAGTACCAGAAACCAACAGAGCAAGAGAGGGCTCTGAACTGGCAGAATTTACTTCTGTCTATTTAGTACTACTAGAAGACATGGGAATCCAGGGAGCTGGAGATTTTAAAACTTCAGGATAGGTTGGCAGGTCACATGACCAGAAGAGGGGACAGAAAACTGTTCCATAACATTGCTGGAGTAAGATGCCTCATTATTTCCTGCAGTCCACAGAGTTCTCAATAAAAGACACTAAAAATGATACTAGATTAAACATATCAAGCCAGTAAGTAATTATATTACTATATTCTTATTGGGGGTCAGCAGCTCTTAAACGTTAGCTTGAGACACTTCCATCTGAATCTTTTACATCCACCAGAAATATGCTCACCTATTGACTTTCCAAGTTGTGTTGGTTTTTCCTATAAGTCCTACTGCTAGGTCTTCAGTTGAAACATGCAGCCATTAGCCACTCTTTGGACAGATCCAACAGAGAAATTTCTCTTTCTCAACCCTAACTGCTAATCTGTGGGTGTCTCAGAATAGTAGTGAGTTGAAATCACCTATATAACCACTTTTTTTTTTTACCATCTTTATTGAAGTATAATTGCTTTACAATGTTGTGTTAGTTTCTGCTGTATTACAAAGTGAATCAGCAATATGTATACATATATCCTCATATTCCCTCCCTCTTGTGTCTCCCTCCCACCCTCCCTATCCCACCCCTCTAGGTGGTCACAAAGCACCAAGCTGATCTCCCTGTGCTATGTGGCTGCTTCCCACTAGCATTTGGTAGCGTATATATGTCCATGTCACTCTCTCACTTTGTCCCAGCTTACTGTTCCCCCTCCCTGTGTCCTCAAGTCCATTCTCTACATCTGTGTATTTATTCCTGTCCTGCCCCTAGGCTCTTCAGAACCATTTTTTTGTTTATTTTTAGATTCCATATATATGTATTAGCAAACGGTATTTGTTTTTCTCTTTCTGACTTACTTCACTCTGTATGACAGTCTCTAGGTCCATCCATCTCACTACAAATAGTTCAATTTCGTTTCTTTTTATGGTTGAGTAATATTCCATTGTATATATGTGCCACATCTTCTTTATCCATTCATCTGTTGATGGACACTTAGGTGGCTTCCATGTCCTGGCTATTGTAAATAGAGCTGCAGTGGACATTGTGGTACATGGCTCTTTTTGAATTATGGTTTTCTCAGGGTATATGCCCAGTAGTGGGATCACTGGGTCATATGGTAATTCTACTTTTAGTTTTTTAAGGAACCTCCATACTGTTCTCCATAGTGGCTGTATCAATTTACATTCCCACCAACAGTGCAAGAGGGTTCCCTTTTCTCCACACCCTCTCCAGTATCTGTTGTTTGTAGATTTTCTGATGATGCCCATTCTAACTGGTGTGAGATGATACCTCACTGTAGTTGTGATGTGCATTTCTCTAATGATCAGTGATGTTGAGCATCCTTTCATGTGTTTGATGGCACTCTGTATATATTCTTTGGAGAAATGTCTATTTAGGTCTTCTGCCCATTTTTGGATTGTATAACCACCTTTTTATAAAAGGCTAATGAGGAAGCAAGTCAAGCCTTTACACGATTTCCTTCCTCTAAAACATTTTTGAAAAACAGAACAGCTCAGCATACTGACAGAACTTAGGAAAGAGAGGAATAATAATGTTAACTTACTAGGGGTTTGGGACTGTGCTAGTTGCTGTACGGGGATTCTCATTCGATGCTTCCTACAACACTCTAAGATAGATACTACTATCCACTACTCTCCCTTCATCCTACAGGTGAGGAACTAAGTTTCACAGAAGCCAAAGAACTTGCCTAAAGTTATACACCAGTAAACAGCAAAGCCTGAACACGAGCCTGGGTCTTCCTAGCTCTGCATCTGCACTTTTAACCACTATGAGTGCGACACTGGAAGGGAAGAATGGAGGTGGGAATAGAAAAATGACATTCCTTCCTCCTTATGTAGGTATCAGTTAGAATCCAGGAAAGAACCACTGCAGGTTCTTTGCTTCATTTGAAAGTTACCAGTCCGTGTGGGTGCGCATGTATGTTTGGATGTACTCAGAAACATACACAACGTATGCACGCACACACACTGCAAATCTTCCCACACTGTAAATGTCTCCCAGGCTATATGTGGGCCTTGCTTAAAGGTCACCCAACAGGCCCCAAGGAAAAGAAGGGCTTGGTTTAAAAAGCTTTATATTTCCTCTCACTTTTTCAAACACTGGAAAATCCATTTGGCTCAGAGAAATGAACAGTAAAAGGAGTTCTAACTACTCAGAGCCAACAAAACATAATGGAAAAAAGGCAAGAATATGGCTGGACTTTATTTTCTTTTTGCTCAGCACATCCTGTCTTTAATCTGAATGGTAAATAGGCCATGCCAACATACTAACTCTTTTTAGGTGAAATTATCTAGGTTATGAAAACAAGCAACAACTGTGTTTTCATTATTCTTTAATTCGTGGCTGACAGAAATAGCTTCCAAAATAAATCAGAGAGGCAAATACTGCTCACAAGGGAGAAACCCACAAATTTTCCCTCCTTTGATAATGGATTTTTGTGAATTTGTTTTTCTTTCCCTTGAATTATAATTGTGTGGTATTATCTGAAAGAGTGTGTTGCAAAAGCTAGAAAAGGGGAATTTGAATTTTCATATTTGCATTATTTAAATCCATGGGGGAGGGTGGGGAGAGAGAGAAAGAGACTTTTTCCATATTATTATTAATTAACACCCCTGAGATATTTAACTTTCAAGTACAACAAGTAATTTTATAACACCTCTCTCTGTAATCCCACAATATCAACTTCTTTGGCTCTGTGATGCACCTAATGATTCATGACTTAAGTCATGCTAGTGAGAGCTCCACCCATTTTTGTCCGTATATTTAGCTTCCCTCGCTTCATACTACACTTTCTTCTCTATGTTAAATCTGAGCAAACAGTCTAACAGAAACCATCTTCTCAAATAGAACATGGTAAAGCTTCTTTTAACAAGAAACTAGATACATCGATGGATTATTTGAAGCAACATCTGTCCCCTTCCTTCCTCTGGATGTCATTTAAATCAAGAATTACATCCATAGGGTAAGTCAAAGCGGCATTCTTCCATGCACTGGTTGTGGGGAAATTAATAGGTATTCCACTCAAAAAAACGGTGGCATTGGTCAAACGGAAATGCTTCATCAGGAGAAGGTCAACAGGGTCCCTCTGCTTTCTTTCTAACCACAAGATTTCACGGAGTCTCTAAAATGCAATTATGCTTTACATGCCTCCAAGAGAGGACTAGAAAACATACACGTTTCCAAGCTAATTTGACTTGGAAACAGAGCTGGAGGGTCATGGAACACCCTTGGGTTAGGGAACACCTGCTTAAGTGCCAGGTCTGAGCGGGCCTACAGCCAACGGTCCAGTTAGACACTGTCCATCCTGTACTCTCCAAGCACACTGATCACACTGTTTCTTAGGGAAAACAGGACAAGGACAGAATGTATAAAGAGCTTTATTGAACTGATGAAAATATATAAGTATAGCACCATCTCTAGCAAGAGAACCATTACATTTGGACATTCTCCTCATGGGAGAGGGAAGAGGGAGCCATCTTAGCAAAACCATTTTAAATATATGGCATGCACAAGAAGGCTTTCCCAGCCAATAATTGGAAGATGTCATCCAATCGTACTTAAAATTGGGAATTAGCAGTATACAGCCTATTAAAAAATGTCACAGGTTTCTTTTCAGCCTTGAAAACACAAAACACATTTAATATCTTTAATTTGAATGCAAATCAAAATCTAGGGGGATCACAGACACATTTTTAACTGGTTTTTAACATCAGTAACCCTCAGATACATTTTTTAACTGGTTTTTAAAAAGAAGAAATAAGAGCTCTAACAGAAACGTTAGAATAGTATTTCAGGTGAGTCTGGTATCAACTGCAAATTTATAGACACTAATGTAATCAAACACATACAGCTCACTATTTTGGCAGATCATAGAAAATGGGGTATTGGGAAGCCAGGGAAGGTTAATGTTTACAGCGATGAAAAGTTCCCAAGTTGAAGGGATACCAACAATACCAAGCCATTTGTCTTTCTGCTTTTGAGTACTCCCCAACAATGAGGAAATATGACTCTAAATGGCAGAAAAATCTAATTGTATTAACTCCTACCCCCAAACTGCTGAAGGAGAAATAAGAAGCAGTTGTGCTGTCTTTAACTGGGAACTAAGATCTATGGAAACAATAATATGGCAATGGCAGCAATCTGTGAGTATGAAACACAGCCTTTGCTTGTCTGTGTATTCCTTATCCAACGTTGACGCACAAATTTGAATTCTGCTCTTCGAGATCTCATTGCAAAAAGTGAATTCCATATCCTGCTTTGAAACATCATTAACCCTCAGACAAAAATTTCCACTCTGGCTTTAACCGAATGTTGCTTCTGACTCATTTGTTTCAAGGATTAGCAAAGGTCCTGAAGCGATGTGAGAAAGTCAAAGAAAACAGTTTTGAAGCACAGCACTCAGAAACAAAGTAAGACCAAAGGAAACTGAAGCTGCCCCGTGATGACAAGGCCATTTCCTTACTTCCTGCGAAGCAACACACGCTGACAAGATGAGGAAGAACCAGCATAAACATCACTTACTGAAGCCTCGTTTTGTCCACCCAACTATCGGGGTAACATCCTGGTCCCTACACTCCTAACCTCCTGCTCTGCTTTTTTTCTAAGCCCCTATTACCCACTAGTATGTAACTTACCTACTTAGTATGCTAATTATTTATTATGTAATTCCTTTGATAGCATGTAAGTTCCTAAGAGCAAGGATCTATGCTGGGTTTTGTTTCTTTAACTGATAAATCGCGGTGCCTAGAACAGTTCCCGAAACACACAAATGCTGCCCACTAGATATATGTTGAATAAA
The DNA here is from genome assembly GCF_003031525.2 of Neophocaena asiaeorientalis asiaeorientalis. Lineage (NCBI taxonomy): Eukaryota > Metazoa > Chordata > Mammalia > Artiodactyla > Phocoenidae > Neophocaena > Neophocaena asiaeorientalis. Next base: position 1,737,797 of record NW_020174427.1, read on the forward strand.
GGGATACATGATACTATTTCTTTGCCATCTTTGGATCCTACAGTTGAAAACATAAGGAAAGGATTTTAGTCACTTTCCTTTTTACCTAAAAATTATTGCAAGCCTTCTCTCTGTGCTAATCCTCAATCCAAAAGAATTTAAGAAAATTGATATAAACTAGCTAGAAAATGTGTCATGTTAGTTAAATTAACTTAGAAAAAAGAGACGGAGCAAAATTTATTTCACCTTAACTCTTTTTTTTTTAAAGTATGCTTAGTAGAATGTCTTTTAATAAATTATTCCAGTATTTCCTCAAATGATTTCTTTCTCCTTACTCCCGTTGATTTAAGCACTGATCACTGTATCTAAACTGGTCAATTTCCTTCACAAGTCAGGGGTATTAAACCCACATTTGGCCGGTGATTATTATACTTATTGTATAATAAATATTAACAGCCTGTCCATACAAGGCCTACCAAAGCAAAGATAAACAGTGACTACTGTAATTTAGGCATAAGGCCCTCCCCTCTACCATGCTGAAATGCCCAGCACTCTTCCTAGCTGACTCTTAATCCATCCTTAGTTTAAAAGTGTAACTAATTCAAACACACAGGACACACAGGAGAGAGGTAGGTACCATAAATAGAGGAGAGATCATTTATTTCTGGGCCTATGAATACAGGCCCAGAGTGCTATATCTTGCTACTTTTCTTTTTTTCATGAAAAATTTACCAATTTGTTATTTGAAATTTCCCAATTGGGGATGCAAACAAGAATGTGCTGAGGCCCGAAGAGGCCCACAGGCATCAGTTTACAATCTCTTGTTAAGGCCTCAGGTCAGAGAGCACTGCCACCAGGAATCCCCCTCCCACTCCTAAAGTGGGTGAGGCACTCCTGCGGTATGTTACGTCTAGCCATCCCTGATTTCACCAAACTCTTGTATAGTTCCTGCAATGTGTCCATCTTTTCTGTGGGGAGTATCTTACTTACCTTTATATTCCCAGCATCAAGTGCCTAGCACAGAGTAGGAGCTCAAAAAACGCTTTAATAAATGAAAATTTGAACAAGACCACCTGGTTCACACTTCTAGTAGTCCCCATGAACCCATCAGTCCATTTCCTATCTTTATTCTTTAACCAACCAGCCTTCAGGGATACATGTAATCAAGGTCACGGGCCTTGATACCAAGTGCCAAACTAAGAGACAAGCCCACCCCTGAAGATCTTAGGGTTATATTTGTTATGAGGAATAAGCAGCATTCGGCATATTGTGAAAATAGGAAAAAAAATTTTAAAAGGAAATTCGACAAAGTAAAACAGCTGTATACCATGTGCTTTGTAGGAGACGAGCAAGTACATGAAGGAAAATTCAGCAAATTGCTACCTGATTTCTCCATCATTCAAAACACTTGATGAGCTTCTTACAGATGATAGTTAACTAAGGCATGTTTAAAATGTCTATTTTGTTCCTTAGCTAGAGCTTTAAGAACAGAAAGATGCTGCTTATTCAACCAATAATTAAACTTCACATACATGTTACACTTTGCCTAAATCCCAGTAAATATCGGGTTTACTATTCAAGATAGTATTTGGAATCATATCCAAATGTGGAATTGCTCTCCCAAGCAGAATCATATTGTAGCAAACTTTGGCTTCTCAGTAAGTCACAGAAGTATATCCTGTATTTTTACAATTCTTCCCTTTGTATTTTCTCATGATGAAAGCATCAGGGTAAACTTACAGCTGTGCAAAAGATGCACCGGCATTCCTGGAGAGTGGTCATCTTGTCCAGAGACTGTTCACACAGGCAGAGTTTGCAAGTGATGAGGGGGGCCAGAGCTAGGTCTCCAGGTGTGGGATTTTCGGCAGCGGTCATGGTGAGACAGTGGAGCCTACCAGCTGAGCCCATCAGCCTGTCTTCAGCGTTCTTCAGTCTCCTCAATCCCTACAGGAAGGCCCAAAGCAGAAAATATTATATCCATTGACACAGCTATTGTTTAACCAACACATCTGGGCACCAGCAGGGCAAATCCTCACCCTCAATGATCTAAGTGTATAGTAAATGCACTTCTAAGAACCATGGATTAGAGAGCTTATCACCTTGGCAACCTATTCCTAGAGTCCTGAAATGTAAGGTGACCTCACTGTCCTGACTCATATCAAGTCAACTATGGAAATTAAAAGACAACTATGAACAAACACACCATTTAGGAATCTCATTGCTATGATCAATTCAACAGATTCAAAGAACACTTAAAAAGAGAATGTCACTCAAAAAGTTAAATATAGAATTACCATATGATCCAGAAATTTCACTTCTGGGTGTACACCCAAAAGAATTCAAAGCAGGGACTCAAACAGATACTTGCACACCGATGTAGCATAATTCACAACAGTCAAAAGGTGGGAACAATCCATATGTCCATCAACGGATGAATGGATAAACAAATGTGATATAAACGTACAACGGAATACTATTCAGCCTTAAGAAGGAATGAAATTCTGACACATGCTGCAACACAGATGAACCTGGAAGACATTATGCTAAGTGAAATAAGCCAGACACAAAAGGGCAAATATTGTATGATTCCATTTATATGAGGAACCTAGAACAGTCAAATTCACAAAGACAGAAAGTAGAAAGGTGACTACCAAGAGCTGGAGGAAGGGCAAATGGAGAGTTATCACTTAATGAATACAGAGTTGCTGGTACGACGAAAAAGTTCTAGAAATGGATAGTGCGATGGTTGGACAACATTGTGAATGTACTTAATACCTCTGAATTACAGTTAAAATGGTTGAAATGATAACTTTTGTTATGTATATTTTACTCCAATAAAAAAAATTTCAGGGCTTCCCTGGTGGCTCAGTGATTAAGAATCCACCTGCCAATGCAGGGGACGCGGGTTGGAGCCCTGGTCTGGGAAGATCCCACGTGCCGTGGAGCAACTAAGCCCGTGCGCCACAACTACTGAGTCTACGCTCTAGAGCCCGCAAGCCACAACTACTGACCCGTGTGCCACAGCTACTGAGCCCTCACGCCACAGCTACTGAAGACCGCACACCTAGAGTCTGCTCCACAACAAGAGAAGCCACGGCAATGAGAAGCCCGCACACCGCAACGAAGAGTAGCCCCTGCTCGCCGCAACTAGAGAAAGCCTGCACACAGCAACGAAGGCCCAACACAGTCAAAAATAAATTAATTAATTAAAAAAAAATTCAATAAGGTGTCAGTGTTAATTGTGTTCCTTCACATGCATTATTTCATTTAATGTTTTGCAACCACAATGATTAATTCCTTCATTTTATCGATGAATTGAGGTCCTGAGAAGTTAAGCAATCTGCCAAAGTTCTCAGAGCTTATACACGGCACAGCTAAACTCAAACCTCCATCTTCTGAGGCCAAGTCCAGTGCCTGGTCCATTACACAAGAACTGCCTCACAAGTGGATACTATGTGGAGGGATGTAGCAGGGAGAGAGAGAGATATAGGAAGAGGGAGGGAAAGAGAGAAAGAGAGGTGAATTCCATGACTACAGCTATCAGAAGATCACTGAAGAATAAAATTTGTCTCTACACATAGCATGACTATAGGAAAGGATATTTCTACACCGAAAAATAAAAATTATAACCAAAGGCCTTCCACTAGATTGTTTTTATTCAGAATATCTTTAAAAGAGGTAAGATAATTGTGAAAATAATTTCCCTACATATACATAGTTTATATCACATCAAGAAATTTCATGTTCTGATTAAATAAAAGCAAAATCCTTAAGTTCTTACTATTTTAACAGAGTATGGCCAATTCTAATAAATTTGGCCATAGAAATAATTGTATCTTCTCCCCCCAGAAGAACCAGACTCTCTTCCTCCCAATTTTTGGGCAAAAGAAATTATTTTACATATTCAGCATTTGTTATACAGCCCCACAGCGACTTAAGTCTCCATATATTAGTACAAAAGTACTAAAATATGGGAGAAAAAACCAGATTAGATTAGAAAGAAAAAAATCTATGAGATCTAACTGCACTAACTTTCTTAGTGGCACATCAGAAAGAGTCAACAGTTTCTAACTCTAGTGCCCTGAAGTGTTTATGGTTTATCACCTACTCCTTAAGTAGTAGTAAAAGACTTGATCAAAAATAAATTAAATAGGAAGCTAACCAATGACTGGCTTCCAATATGATAGATATTTCTCGGGAAAAGACCAATATGGTTCAAGACACAGTATTCTTATTCAATTAACTATTGACGATCTATCATCCAATAGCAAATTAAATTCAAATCAACCTGCACATCAAATCCAGGATTTTAAAGTTAAAAAAAAAAAATCCCTTTAGGGTCAATTAGGGGTAAAAGTGAATGATTTTACTTCTCCCCTGTTCCCAGTTTATACTTAACACAACTATCACTGTTTTCTTCTCCAAGACTCCCCTGTTGATAACATACATCATCTTATCGAAAACGTCTTTTCATCTCTATTTTCCCAACACTGCTCATACAACATATTCTGAGTTATTTTCCCCCTCAAAAAAAGAAATCCCAAGTCACACACGAAGAAGAAATGTAGCCAGTAAATGCTTCCTGTGTAGGGAAGATGGGAAATGACACAGGCCAGAAACATCCCACACCACAAATGTCAATTACACTAACAGCCCATTTGGAGGAAGCTGTTGAGAATAGATAAATCCTGTTGTCCCAGCCTAGGCAAGACAGCGAGGTGTTCTTCAAGAAAGTCATTTTTTTTCTCACAATCTATTTTTCAGAAGGGGACATTTAACAGGCCAATGTACTTGAAAAACAAAGACATAATGGGATACTTCTTAAAAGGTTATCTCTGGGACTTCCCTGGTGGCACAGTGGTTGACAGTTTGCCTGCCGATGCAGGGGACACGGGTTCGTGCCCCGGTCCGGGAAGATCCCACATGCCGCGGAGTGGCTGGGCCCATGAGCCATGACCGGAGCCTGTGCTCCGCAACGGGAGAGGCCACAACAGTGAGAGGCCCGCGTACCGCACAAAAAAAAAAAAGGTTATCTCTTTGAAATAGTCTTCTTTTGAAGCCAGGGCTAGAAGTTGTGTGAATCAAGGCCATCTGAAAGGTAATCTTGTCCCTTGCAATATACATAAGTTTTTACTCAGTTTGTGAGTTACATGCCTATAGGCTATGAAATCAAAGTTGTAAAAATATAAAAATATCTATCACCTCCAAAAGTTTCCTCCTGCCCCCTTTATTTATCATTGTTTTGTGTGCACCTGATTAAGAGCACTTAACATAAGATCTACCCTTGGCAAATTTTTAAGTATACAATACAGTATTGTTAACCACAGGCACCATGCTGTTCCATAGGTGTATACTTACTTCTCAACTCATCAAATTCTATACATTAAATATGTACACTTCTTGGTCTGTCAATCATACCTCAATAAAGTGGCTTAAAATTTATACATATAAATTTAAACTATATATATATATTCTTATAACATAAAAACTTTTTACAAAGCAGAGACCAATTTTGTTTAAAAAAAAATTCCCAGCATTCCAATCAAGGCAGAACTTGTGACTGAGACAGAGGAAAGAAGTCACATATTTCATCTCTTTGAGAGCTGAACAATCCAAAATAATTCTTCAAAAAGAAGTGATTTATCTTTCTGTCTACCAGAACCCCAGTTCCCCAAAATGATGGCTTATGAATATGTTTTAAAGCAGTGGAATTTTATAAAAACAAAATCTTAAGCACCCCGCCTTTGGATAAAAGAGATAAGGTAGACTAGCACCAGCTGAAACAACGCTGGGAGAGCCCATCCAGGTACCCTTGCCCTTCCCTTCAGCAGCCTCCCAGACACCGTCATGGAAGCTGAAGGCTTCACCACGCACAGTTCGAAAACCAGCCCTTTGGTTTTCACTCTGGGCAAAATCAGTAATGAATGTTTTAGAAATAAATGACACACAGTAGCACTTCATAGAAAAAGAGTAACAAACAAGAAATCTGTTCACCATTGTTCATCAATTTCTAATGATTGATGAACAATCATTAGAAATTGATGAACCATCACTGAACATTGATGAACCATCACTGTTCATCAATTTCTAATGATAGAAATTGAGCCCTTCAAGCAATAGTCTGGGGAATCCCGAAGTCCTCTAAACGAATCTCCCCCGCACTTGAGATGTTTGTGAATGGCTCCAAGGTGTCGTAGTGTTTCTTCGTTTATGTCTTATTAAGATTCACTGGTCTCGGGCTTCCCTGGTGGCGCAGTGGTTAAGAATCCACCTGCCAATGTAGGGGACATGGCTTCAAGCCCTGCTCCAGGAAGATCCCACATGCCACGGGGCAACTAAGCCCATGAGCTACAACTACTGATCCCACACTCGAGAGCCCACAAGCCACAACTACTGAAGCCCGCGTGCCTAGAGCCCATGCTCTGCAACAAGAGAAGCCACCAAAATGAGAAGCCCGCGCACCGCAACGAAGAGTAGCCCCTGCTCGCCGCAACTAGAGAAAGCTCGCGTGCAGCAACGGAGACCCAACTCAGCCATAAATAAATTAATAAATAATAAATAAATTCTTAAAAAAAAAATTCATTCCTCTCTACAACATGAAACCACCACTGGCAGAACTATCCCCCCGCCCAAACTACTAAACTAAATGGCAGGAAGCACAGAGGGGTGGCCAGAAGACGACCAACCACACACTCGCAGTCCCTCCTGACCTGCTCACGGAACCAACATCCTCGTAGCTACACTGACAATACACACACTCCCCTCCAGGTTTCCAGAAAAGTCTTCCTTCCAGAGAGCCAGTAACTCACTCTTACTTGGCTTGCTCAACTTGTTTTGCCTCACACTTCACATTTTACCTAAAATAAGAAAGTGACTTGAATATTCCATCCTCCTGCTTGATTTAAAATGGTAACAATTATAATTACTTTTACAGTTATTACAAGTGCGACTGAGCCTCTTTTTGGATGTCAAGAACCCAATGAGAAAAGAATTTTGGTAGCGAATGTAAGAGCCATGTTGGAAAGAAGAAAAACGTGACAAGCTAACTTCAAGTTCAAATGTTCTAAAGTTGGTGGCAGGGTTGAGGGTGGAGTGGTGAGGGCAGGCTTCACCCAGATTGTAGAAGTCTCACTTGCTTTACTGTAAGTAACCACATAAGAGGACAGATTGGCTGGGGCATGCAAGGAAGGAAAGCCACTCTAAAACATCTGATTTTGCACTAAATTACCAGGAAAGGGGAATCAGCAGTTCTGCCTACTCTGAGTGTCTCTTACCCTACAAAGTATTCATTATATGAGAAGCAACCACCTTCTGATAGGAAAGAACAGGACACTTTTTCCCTCTTGTGTTTTCATTAGAATTGCCAAAGAAAGGAATACTTCAGAAACGGTGCTGGAAAGTTCAGGATGTATAAGGAATTTTCATATTCTGCTGGCGGCCTGAAAAAGCAATCTGCTCCAAAAACGCAGTGGGTGAGAGAGCCAACCTTCAAAGTATTTTTAACTAATGTAGTTTATATCCGTTTCACTACCCAAAATCATAGCTGCTATTCCACTGCACAAAGATAACATGATTGGAGAGGATAATGTTTTACTAGGATACTTGTCTAGTTATTTAGGAATTTTTACACCATCTGTAAAAACTTTAAGATTTAGATAAATTGGTAAAGCACAATTAAAGGGACTAAGAGAAAAAGAAAGTTAATACAATGAAACAGCTGGATGTTACTTATGTAATAGAAATATTAATTTATGTAAAAATCCAGTTGATCTGTGGTGAGGGGTCTTAATTCCGGGCCATGATATGAAAGTCTAAGAGTTACTCAAGAACAAGGGACAAAACAGAAGAGACACATGAATGTTCTCAAAATGTTTACATGCCCCTGCAAGACACTGAGTCATCCCTGCAAAGTATTCATAAAAGGTATGAATGCTTCACAGTGACAGGGAGCTAACAAAGGGAAGCGTTTTCAGGAAGGGTAGGTAGTGGGGAAGGTAGGGCTGAAATGCTGCCTGTATAATGGACAGAGATTCTCAGGAAGCAGAGCAGAGATACTCTAGCAGAGCAGAAAGAAACAGTAATCCAAAGGTCCCACCTCTGCCTTGTTAGGAAAGCCCTCCCAATATCAACTAAGACTGACATGTTAGGCAACCAGCTCAACACAATCCAAAAATTAATATTTTGTTGACCTTGGCATTTCTACCCAATGCAATGATTTATTTCACTGCTGGTTCACGTTCTTGACCAAAGCTATTAGTGACTCAAATGGTACTGACTGAACCTAATAAAGTGCTGACCATCATCAGCCATTAGCCACTTGCTGAAATTCTACCCTAATACAGTTTGGAATGGAAGGTAGACCAGCTGGCTGGTAGAGTACCAAGGGCTATGGACATTGGTGGTAAGTGAGGCAAGGGCTTATGCAGACCTCCATACTGGCCAGTGTTGTGGTTCTACTCCCTTACTACATCTTTGACCCACTCTCTGGCCATTCATCTGGCCACTCAGGGACTAGATGAACCAGTGCACAACCAGTAATATCAGAAAAACAGTTCTAATACATGTCTTGAGAGGGCAAGAACAAATGGGAACACAGGCAGCCTCACTAGTAATCACAGAAATGGAATTACTCAAGTATATTTTATGTCTATTTAATTGCTTTGTAAAAGAATGAGTAGATGCATGGCATCACACATAAGATACTTCATCATTATGTGAAAACAGTGAAACACATTAGAAACTATTTTCTAGTACAGTCGTCCCTAGATATCCATGGGGGATTGGTTTCAGGACCCCTGGCAGATACCGAAATCCTCAGATGCTCAAATTCCTTTTATAAAATGGCCTAATACAGTTGGCGCTCCGCACCCGCGGCTTCTGCATCCACAGGTTTCACCAACCACAATGTAGGACCCACCAATATGAAGGGCTGACTGTAAAAACAAACCCAAGAAATGCTTAATTCTTAGCAATAATGGAGGTAAATATTCACCTACTCAGGCTTTGTGAGGTGGTAGCATTGCTGCAAAACACTGTTTATCACTGTGATAGGAAAGGGAACTTCGGTTTTCTTCCCCACTGTTTCGCAGCTTCATGCAGGGGAAATCAAGAGATGAAAAAATATTCAGTCTAAAATTCTTTTAGTTTTAACATCTTCATCTCAACAGGTTCCAGGATGTCAATAAGATTATAACTCTGTAACCTGGAGACCCGGTTTCTTCTAAAAATGGAACTGATATGCAAATATATCGCTAATAATTTTTTTGTGGGTCAAAAGGACAGACACTCCCTTAGGAGGGGAATCTTAAATATTACCAAAAACTGTTTTCTAGGCAGTCTCTTTGCTATTTGAAATTATGTAACGAATAAAGCCTATTATTTTAATAAGATCTATTTTTTCTAGCTTTATTGAGATATAATACAAAAAAATTGTATAAGTTTAATGTATACAATGTAATGATTTGATATAGATATATTTTGTGAAATGATTACCATAATAAGGTTAGTTAACACTTCCATCACCTCAGTTACCATTTTTTTAAGATGAGAATCATCAGATCTAATTTTTATATTTTTTCCTACAAAGTACATAGGAGAAATATATGGAAAGACACATGAGATCATGACCAACAAAGTACATGATATTGTGATAAGCTAAGTCTAAACCTTACAGAGTACAGGGCATCTGGGATGTCAAGTTTTAACATTTACAAAACGCCTATCCTAAAAAGCGCATTTCTTTTTTCTTGCCTTCTTTCTGTATTCTCATTACCACTGCGAGGTAAGGCCCAGGAGGCGGGAAAACCATTCCCAGCTTTCCTAACAATAAAAACTTATCAAAGAAGGTAGGAGTGAATATGAGAATAACAGCTCAATGATATTTTGGGCATTGTAATTTTACATTCATCATTGTAGGTCCCTTCTCAACACCGACGCTGTGCCCTGCCCGCCTCTTATTTAATCAGTGGGTCCCTTGCCTCCCGCAATTATTCATACAGCCCTGCTGAATAACTGCCTTCCCCCTGCCTGGCATAACAACAAAGCTCAGAGGCAGGAAGGAACGCCACTTACAGGCAGGTCAGACAATGATGTAATTAACAGATCAAGGAGAAGTGTTATTTCAGAAAGCCCCATTGAGCAAGAGACAGGCTGAGCTCCTGGGTTATGACACTACCAAGAAACTACAGTGCCTAAAGAACGAATATCTAAACCAAAATGTTTTCTCCAAATGAATAAAAGCATGTGTAAATATTACCCTCTCCTGTGAAAGTTAAAAGTTGTATACAGACATTTTATAGACACGAATTTAAAACCAGTGTGGGAAAAGAACTCCTCCATCCCACACCAAGCAAGGTGCAGGGCGTGTAGTTTTGTACATCTTTGCCAAATGAGTTTCTCAAGGAATCAAATACAGAAAAATGCAAAACGCAGAAAATAAGGGCAACCCACAAAGAACTGAATTCCATACGTTAGGTGCTATGGATGTAAAGGTGATTAAACATAGTCCCCACTTATAAAGCATAAACTGGTTGAGGAGGTTGTCAACAGACAGGTTCATATAATCATACACAGGACAATTTGTGGGTTTATAGCGTCAGCCACAAGTCCAACAAAAAAGAGAAATGAGATAGTCTTGTTCTATCTTCCCAAGAAAGACAAAGAACCAGCTGACTTAAGGTCTGAGTCTCAAACTCATGACTTCAGAGGAATTAGAAACCACTGAGACATAGCTTTCAAAGCATGTTCTTTTTTTTTTTTTTTTTTGCGGTACGCGGGCCTCTCACCGTTGTGGCCCCTCCCGCTGCGGAGCACAGGCTCCGGACGCGCAGGCTCAGCGACCATGGCTGACCATGGACCACGGGTCTAGCCGCTCCGCGGCACGCGGGATCCTCCCGGACCGGGGCACGAACCTATGTCCCCTGCATCGGCAGGCAGACTCCCAACCACTGCGCCACCAGGGAAGCCCCCCAAAGCATGTTCTTTAATAGATACCACAAGCCATGTGATCAGAAGTATCCCCAGCTATGAATAAGAGAAGTGTATTTCACTTATATTGTCGTGTTTTCAATTCAAGCAAGGGAGCCAATCACAGATGAGAAGTTTCTCATTTCCTGTTGCAAAGCATTGATCACTTTCACTCTCTTTAATGTACAGTTTTCCATTTTTTAATAACTACTAAGGTATAATGCATTGGGTTTAGGAGTATTCATCCACCAAGTAAATAGCAAACGCCAATGTTAATAAAAATAAAATGTTAGTGCAAGACCTCCCACATATGCCTAAAGGTGAAAAAACAAATTTAAAATTAAAATAATGAAATAAATTAACTTAGATGCTCTTATGCCTCTTTAAATTACTTAACACTCAGGTGACATCAGGGAAACATTATCAAAAAAAAAAAAAAGCCCAAAAAACAAAAACATAATTAAAAGGACAAACATCAAAGTATTTTTCATTCTCAGGTAAAACAACATGAATTAAAATTACTATTCTAGTCCAAAGTCACTTTCACTTCCAAGCTCATTCAAATTCTTTCAAGGCAGAGGCTACATCTTATACATCTTTATATACTCAGCCTCTAATCACTCAATACCACAGTAGATAACTTCTCTAATGTACATGGAGGAGAAGAAATACTCAGGGCCTGATTCTCATCTGGATTCGTTTCCAGCAATTCAAAAGCTGAAAATATTGATAATTTGTTATAGCTAAGGCACTTCAATAAATTAAGGCAGGCATCCCTGAAAAAAAGTCTAAGTACTCAAGAGCAGTGGCTGCAGATACCAGCTCCCCAAAGCTCAGCTTGGCCCAATTCCCATCTCCGAAATAATCAGTTGCACAAAGTAGGTTTAGTCCCCAAACTGTCTGGACTTTGTTCCTCCACCAACATCTGGGTTCAACATGATTCCTGACCTCTACCTCAAACTGGAGATTTCAAACACTAAGAACCTCACTCAACAGGAAAGAAATACCATAAGTCAAGGCCAGGGGAAACACAGAAGCCAGGACCAGCAGAAACAGTACAGAGAAATGACTCTGATGTCCTTAAAAATGTTCCTAAACACCTAAAATATTGAAACAACTTTTCAAAAAGGAAAACTTAAATATAAATTTCTCAGATTAAAATATTTGTATCATTCAAGAGAAAGACAGTTTCCAGAAAGCTAAATGGTCTTACCATTTAAATAAAATGAGCTTTTCTCTTTCTGATAGAGCATACTTTCCCCTCTGCTGTAGGGTTTGGCTCTGAAAACCTGGATCATAATCTGGGAGACCCAAAAACTAATTATTATGTTTAAGAAAAGACATGTCTTAAACTGACCTAGTTTGGAAGCCTGGATGCCTTTAAATTGCCAATGAACTGAAACCATTCATGAGAATGGGGCTTTTGAATGCTGAGAATGTTCTTTGGGGCTCAGCACAAAGATATTTGGCATAGATGACTGTAAATATTTGTAAAACTCTGGGTAAATGGACAGTGTTTGACCACACTCCAAACTCACGTCCAGCACAGTACTGTAGAAGCAAGTTATCTAGGGTGATTGGTTTGGGGGCGGGGCGGGGAAGGGGTGGCTGTTGGTTGAGGGGTTTTTTTTCTGTTTGTTTTAAATAAAAAGCCAAGCAATTCAATTCTGCTACTTGACATCTTTTTACATTTTCTATACCTTGAGTTTGTTTACTCATCAAGACAGTTCGAATTTATTTTCTTTCCCACTTTCCTAACTTTATGCGCAGCACAAAGAAAATCCCAGTCACAGGTGTGCAAAAGGGAAGACAGGAGTTTTATGAAAATGTGGCCTTGGACTTCCTAATACAATTCTCTCCAAGTGGCCTTGTGGATCTGCTATAGATGTCTTTCTTTTTCTCGCTCTCTCTCCTCTTCAAGATAGCTTCAGAAATACTGAAGGGACTGTTACCCATGAAAAGGACTAGGGTCAAAAAGGGAGGACAGAGTAAGGAGGAGGGACCAGCAGAGGAATTAGATGTGAAAGGGACTGGGGACCAAGAGGCTCATCTCAGTGAAAGCTACAGCAGCCAGATACTTTAATTAGCCAGCAACTCAGTGAAGACTGGTTGGGTTCCTTTGGCCTCTTACCCACACCCTAAAAACTGAGTCATCTCAAACTTCATTTATTTTGCTTCTGGGACTAGACTCCCGCAATCGGCTGCTTCAGAAACGTTACATTGTTCTCTAATTCATACCTGGCAACGTTCAAATAAACCTCCAGAAATGCCAATTCAGAAGAACACTGCTAGTCCTATTGTGAGCCCCAGCTAATGTTTTGAAAAGATATGTGCTGCAGACAGAAATAAGAAAGTGAGACTGCAGTGCAAGCGTGAAGACAGAGAACATTTTTCCAGAAAGGGGAAATCATTTCTGAGAAATCCAAATGTGAGAAGTATATGCTTCAGGAGCAGACTTACAGCAGAATCCCTGAAACTAGTAAGAAAAACAAAAGGTACCCTGGAAGGGGTAAGCTAAAGATACCTTTAGTCTGCTGATACAGGAATTGGTTTCATTTTAACTTAAACTTGAGAACAGCAATATAAGATCAGAGTTTCACCCTGTTTTATCAGCAGTTACACGACAAAATAAACAGCATAATATATGACCAAGATCCCACAGATAATAAAATATCTTATCCATATCTAGGTATGTCAACGTATTGCTGTGCATTTCCAAATAGCAGAAGGCAAACATCTGAGATTATGCCAAGTTTGGTCTCCGCTGAAGACACTGCGAGGTTTTATCTAATCTGGAATTTTGCAATACATTCTGAAGAGGCTGTTTTATTAGAAATTAAACTCGTTTCTTTTTACCTTTACAAAGGTATCTATTTTTTAAAGTTAACAGGTGTTTCAGGCATTCAGAACGAATTCAGTTCTGTACGTTTAAAGCACTGGAGGCAGAAAATAAAGCTAAAAACCATGGTATCAGAGACAGTCTCCCGTCCTTTTTTCTTTTCTTAGTCCAACCCCACTGCTGTCTTGCAATGCCTACAGCGTTTAAAAAGCTCGCTAAACCTACCTGGCAGGAGAGCTACGTTCCTCCCGGCCGCCGGGCTTCTCAGCAGACTCCCTCGCGCTCACCGCCAGCCGGGGCTGCTCGCACCCCGGGGAGGAGGAGTTGTTCCATTCTCTCCCTCTGCCGCTGACAGCGTCGCGCTCTGCAGGACTGCACCAGGGCTCGGGCTCCCAGACCTACTGGGCCGGAGGAGGAGTACCTGTAACCGCCTCCTGCCTCGGGGCACAGCTCTGATGCCCGGGAACCTTGCAGAGCGTGGGGCGCCGCACGCCAGCAGCAGCCCCAGGAGCCGCGCGTTTATTTATACAGGAAGCTCAGGCGCGGCACTTCCTACTTCCCATCTGGGTCGCTCTTCAACTGCAGGTGATGGTCTTAACCCTGTCTGAACCCGGCTGCCAGTGCGCCCGAGCAGTCCCGCCTTCCTGCACTCGCTCCACTTAGCAGGACCTCTCTCTTGTCCTTCTTGGACGGCTGCTGCAGAAATGCCGAGCAGGGTAGCCAGCAGCAGCCCCTAGTGTCCTTCCGTCTGCCCAGACAGGGGCACTTCACCTACTGGCTCTCAGAACTTGACGCTTCTCTGCACGCGTCCTCCCAGGACGCCTGTCTCCCTCCTTCCCAGCTTTTTAAGTCTCTTGTTTCTACTTATAACAACCCAGACCTGCCTTCCCACCTTGCCGGAAAACTGTTTCTGTAGAAACACCTCCCATGCATGTTTCATCCAAAACACATGGACTTGATTTGTCCTTTTGCATCTAATGATAAAATTAGATCGCAGGCAAATCAAATCAGGACAGTCTCAGTTTACCTCATATAATACAGGCACACTTTTATGAAACAATGATTTTGCTGGAAGTGCTCTGTCAACAAATTATGTGGGGAACTGCTCAGTAACCTAACAGGTTGTACTCCAGCTAAAGAAAATGTAACAAAGTAATTCAGAAGCTGTGGGGTACCAGGATGCGCCTTCCTCACTCCAAAACCTCAGACACTTGGTCTGTGTGATGTTTATAACACGTTACATACCTACTCACTCCCTACATCCGCCAAAGGTCACAATCACAGTCCCAACTGCGTTGAACATTCCCATTTAGAAACGTGGCTCTTCCGATCGGGAATCTTTCTGTGCTCACTCTGCACCCTCACTCTGCTTTTGCAACCACAGTCAGGAATGTGCTGCCTAAAAGGAAGGGACTCACAGCCCTTTGTGGAAGGAATCTGAGCATGCCAGTGAAGTATCAGCAGTAGGCACAGTGCCACAGGACACAAGCAAACTGCTTCTTGGCTCTCCACGTTGAAGAAAACCTCGAGGTCAAAGCCAAGTGCCGAAGCACACAGTGTATCTCTGTGTATGGTGGTAGGACAGGCAGGAGGACCAGTCCACTAGTGGGGGAGGAAGGGAAGGAGGCCGAGGGAGATAAGATGGTAAGAAAACATACAGTGGGGACCCAAAATAATAGAACTGAAGGATATTTGAGCTTGACAAGTCCTTATAGCTAGTTTAGTCCAGACACCTAACTTTAAAGATGAGGAAACTTATGTCCAGGGAGATTTAAGTGGTCGGCTTGAACCAGACAGGGGCAGAGCTGGAACGACACCTAAAGCTGTGTTAGATGAAAAAGGTATTTCTTAATGAAAACCACCCCACAGATGTCTAACTTCAAATTTAACAGTAGCTTAGGTTCTGGGATAAACAATCTCAAGATATTTTCTTGGTGTAGTGACCATTGTGGATGGACAGGAATCAGGAAAGATAAACAAAACACGTTCTAAGAGGTTACTTTATTCATTAGTGTCAATACAAAACTTTGGTGCCTTAAACCAAAGTTCAACAGAGTCCACGTTTTCAATTACCATGCAATGAAGTTATAATCTCTTGTCAACAGGATAAGGGAAGAAGCTATTGCTAATATGAATGAAAACATGGGTTAAGCAATAATCATGCTGCCTGTTGCTGCAAATGGCAGATGGGAAGAAAAATATATTGTATAATTAAATAATATCAGCACTGATTATTTTCAAGTTTATAAAATCTGCATGCAAATTTTTTTTTTTTTTTTTTTGCGGTAAATGGGCCTCTCACTGTTGTGGCCTCTCCCGTTGCAGAGCACAGGCTCCAGACGCGCAGGCTCAGCGGCCATGGCTCACGGGCCCAGCCGCTCTGCAGCATGTGGGATCTTCCCAGACCGGGGCACGAACCCGTGTCCCCTGCATCGGCAGGCGGACTCTCAACCACTGCGCCACCAGGGAAGCCCTGCATGCAAATTTTCATAGAACTAAATAAACATATAGAACACTATAGTATTACGTGAACAAGTCTTTCAGATCTGGAATAAAATACATAAGAAAAAATTTAACCAAGGAGGTGAAAGATCTGTATACTGAAACCATAAGACACCGATGAAAGAAATTCAGGACAGAAATAAGTAGAAAGACATTCCGTGCTCATGGACTGGAAGAATTAATATTGTAAAGATGTCCACCCTACCCAAAGCAATCTACAAATTCAATGCAATCCTATCAAAATTTCAATGGCATTTTTCACAGAAATAGAACAAACAATCCCAAAATTTGTGTGGAACCACAAAAGACCCCAGATAGCCAAAGCAATCTTGTGAGAACAAAGCTGGAGGAATCACACTTCCTGATTTCAAACTATATTACAAAGCTATGGTAATCAAAACTCTTTCAGATCTGCCTAACAAATCCACAGTGTGCATCATCCTCTCAAGCATGTATTGATCTCCTCCCAGACAAGCTGCTTGATGTTAGGAAGACAGACATAAGTTGGACACGGCCCCTGTCCTCAAAGAGCTCTCAGTCCAGGGAAGGAGTCAGACAAGCAAATCAATTATCAGGATACTATGGTGTGTATGTATGTGATACAACAGACTGAAACATGATGTGCTTTGGGAGCACAGAGAAGAATTTAACTAAAGGAAAGGGGCTGGTAAAAAGAATCAAGGAAGGCCTTCCCTGAGAAAGTGACTTAAAGCTGATACTTCAAGGAGCCAAGTGGGGAAGGTGGAAAAAGGTGAACCAGTCAGAGGCAAGAGCCACTGCAAATGCCTAGAGATGTCAGACTTTAGGTGACACTTTTCATAATTCAGACAGAGCAGATGCATTCAGAAGTAAAGAATGAGGGCTTGAACTAACATAGTGGCAACTGGCATGAAAAGGAAATGAACAAATGGAGAGAGAGCTCAGAAACAGAATTAATGGGACATGATACCTGATTGGATGTAGGGAATGAGGGAGAAAGAAGAGCCCAGGCTGCTGGTACCACTAATTGAGAGTGAGAATAAAGGAGGAGCAGCATAAGGAAAATGATTCCATTAAATCCTGCAGAATCTGAGGTGTCTCTGGGACATATAGAAGACTTGACTAGTAGGCTGTCAACAGAGAGAGATCTGGAGTAGAGGGTCTTTTAGGAATTACCACCATTTAGGTGGTGACCACGGATGAGATTACCAAGAGCTGAGGTCACCCACAAAAGGTTGCAAGCTGTAGAGGGACAAAGGGGCTTTCGACCCATACACACTCTATCACCCACCAATTATTACGTAACCTTAAACAAGTTATTTAACATACCCAAAACTCAGTTTGCTCATGCATAAAATAGGAATGATGATATTCATCTCATAGGTTGTTGTGAGGCTCAATGAGAGGTTTGTAAAGTAGCTAGCACAGTGTCTGATGGCACTATATGAGTTGTGAAGGTAGGGCAGTGAATATCACCTCCTAGAATTGTGTGGTACACAACCTGCTCAGCTGTACAGCATGGCCCTGGCCTGATACACAAAAGAAACTCAATCAGCATTGTTCACCTTAGAAGGAAGGGAAAAGGAGAGAAAAGAAAAAAAGAAAAGAAAGGGATCAGAAAAGAGAGCCCAAAGGAACGCCAGTATTTATTTAAAATGTAGGTAGAAGAGGAGCCCTCATATAAGCCTAAGAAGGAACTGCTTCTCTCAGACTACAAAAGTAGATGTAACATTTGATATCTCAGACTGAGAAGTAAAATCCAGTCACCTCAATCTACAAAAATATTTTTTTATCTTTCTGAGCAATGCTAGACATAATATAATAAATTGTTCACCAGAGGTTGCAGTCATATTGACTTTCATCACAATAGAGAATTTCCTAATCTGAATCACAGACCTTCCTATAGAAAAGGCAAACAAAATCTTGGCATTAATGGAAGTAATCCAAACCACAGGAATTGTATTAACTTGTAACATACCTAAAGTCATGTAAAAGCAAGACCAAGATGAATCTAACACATACTTATATAGCCAAAATGCAAATATAGAAATATAATTACTAGATTACTAGATATGCATGTGTAAGATACTTATGTAATATATGCCATATTATATAAAATGTAACATGTAACAGATTATATATAACATACATTGTAGTCCTACGTAAGAAGGAAATCAACAATGGAATTTCTTTTTGGAGAATTACTCTCATTAATTAATATAAAGAAATATCAAGATTCATTCTGATGCCACTGAAATTACTCTTCTCGTCTACCTTAGTATATGTTAGTAACACACACCTTAGACTTGACATCTTAATTACATCTTGCGATAAAACATTTAAAAAAATTTTTTTAATGATTTGTTGAGTTTGAAGAAATCAGATGAAAGAACACAAGTACTGGGAAACCAGCTTCTGCAACAGGTGCAATTCTCTCTCCATGGGAAAAGATTTAAGGCAAAGGTCATGGTATTCTGCCAGTGACAATTTGGTCATTTCTCATTTAGAGCTACCATTTCATTCACATTTTTCTGTTGGATCTAATGGGGCTCATCTTATACATACATTCAACATTTATTGAGGGTATTGAGTATAGAACTAAGATTAAGACACAATACAAAAATAAGACTAAAAACATCACAAAATAATATAAGAGAAACTATGCCAGAGATTCGTGCAGGGTGGCATGACAATCAAACTACATGGAAAGTCAAAATATGACCCAGAAATGATCACCCAGCTACATCTGACTTGATAATAAGAGTTTTCAAAAAGCTGGAAACATATCATTTTGGTTTATTTCATGCATACAAGAGCATCTCAATATCTCACAGAGCAAGTCAAAACCAGCTGGGACCCAATAAGAAAAACCTGACCAGAATGGTCATCATCAAAAAGTCTACAAACGATAAATGCTGGAGAGGGTGTGGAGAAAAAGGAATCTTTCTACACTGTTGGTGGGAATGTAAATTGGTACAACCACTATGCAGAACAGTATGGAGGTTCCTTAAAAAACTAAAAATAGAACTACCGTATGATCCAGCAATCTCACTCCTGGGCATATATCCAGAGAAAACCATAATTCAAAAAGATACATGCACCCCAGTGTTCACTGCAGCACTATTTACAATAGCCAGGACATGGAAGCAACCTAAATGTCCATCGATAGATTAATGGATAAAGAAGATGTGGTACATATATAGAATGGAATAAAAAAAAGAATGAAATAATGCCATTTGCAGCAACATGGATGCACCTAGAGATTATCACACTAAGTAGGATCAAATTACCCATACATGGGAATATTATAAATGTTGAGTTTTCCAGTGGGACTTTATTTTGAAAGGCACCTTAAAAAGTTAAGTCTTCTCTGTGATGTAGTTGGCTGATTCCCTTCTTTTCCTGCCTTCTCCCTTTCCTTCATCTCCTCCCTCTTCCTGAAAAACAGTGAATCATAAAGTCCCCAGTGAAACCAGGAGCCAGAGAGAGCTAACAAATTCTATCATCTGCAACAGATCAAAGAAACCAAAGTTAAGGGCATGGAAGCGAGGGCTCCATGAATGCTGGTTGAAGAAATGCACATACCTTGAAAAGCAGGCATCCTATTCTGAATCCTACACGAGAAAAAAAAAAAAAATCCCCTCCTGGGAAAGTCGATTTCCCTTCCATATCTACCACCCTCCACCTAAAGTCCTCCATGTAGATATTAACAATTGCAGCAAAAACCAGACTCTGTGCAACAATGCCTGCATCCCGAACAAAATGAAATCTCAGAGAGCCTTCTTACAAATCAGTGTTCCTTTAGTGGATCCTTCTCATTCCCCTTGGCCTCTGGAGAGGAATCATACTCAGATTAAATATACAAAGATCAGTTTAAATAAGCAATAATTGCAGTCATGCTCCACGGTGTTACAAAGCGCCTTTTTCCACAAGTGCCACAATCATTTTAATATATTCCTGACCCACAAAACTATACTTACCTCATGAAAGTCACTGTTGCTAGTTGCACATAGTTAATGATCTCATAAGACCAGTAATAAAGAAAATAATCTTCTGCCCAGAGTGTCTCTATTCAGATCATGGGTCTTTCCTTCCTCCTCTAATTCAGGTCCCTTTATTCCCCAACCATGGAACTTAACACAGCACTCAAATTACTGATGTGTCTATCTCCCTGAGTAGTCTGTGAGAACAGTGTCGTAATATTTTTCCCACTTTCTACTCACATCAGGTACCAAAGTTAACAGCCTATGGTGTCTTCTAAACGTTTCCTCTGTGCTCATTTCATCACACTGATGTTTGCTAAACACACACACACACACACACACACACACACACACACACACACACACCATTTATCTTAGCTCTGTTGTCTATTCATAGTCTTCGTTTTGCTTTAGGGTAGTTCATGTTTTTCCTGTCTATTTACAAGAGCTCTTTGTAAATTATACACATTAACACTTTGCCTGCAATATAGTTTAAAAATACTTTTTTCCAGACATAGCTGATTTCTATTGATCTATTTTATGTTACTATTTCCAGGAAACGGTTTCGGATGGTATATATTCTGATATACCTTCCTTTTCTCATAGAGCTTCTGGGGTTTCCAGTCTTGATTAAAGAGGTCTCCCAAGGTTTAGATTGTACATGTGGGCTTCCCCAGATTCTTGTGAGATTTTGGGTTTTTTTAATGTCTTTAATCCATCAGGGAATTATCTTTAAATAGTATATGATAATTACTGTTATATTTTAACCAGGTAGAGAATTACCTATAAGCAGAACAATTTATTAGGTAACCAGGATTTTCCCACTGAATTGGGCTGCAACATGTATCAAATATTCAGTTTTCCGTATTTTGAATGATCTGTTCCTGAATCTATTCTCTTCCAATAATCGATTTGTTGATTCCGAGGCCAAAGGTATTTTGAAGTAGTTCTTCAAAGACACAAAACATTTCTAAAATCTGATTGACAGTGGACGGCAAAAAAGAGAAAACACATACTGTACACTGAAGGATTTTTTTTTATCTTCAACATCAGCTTCATCACAAAAATGTTGTAGTTCAACTACTTAGTGAATGTAGAAAAATATTTGTAAAATTTGGCAATGATTTCTATTTCTATTGCAGTTTGCTTGAAAGAAATATTGAGTTATATGTGCAGTTATTTGTGCAAATTTCTCTCCGTGGATTCCTTATTTTAGTAATTCCACTGTATGTATTCTGACATTGTGTGCCACCAAAAGCCTTATTTGTATTTTAAAAAATAAATCATTTTCAGTGGCTTCCTGGGGCTGAATGTGAAAGTGTGGATTGGCTGCAAAGAGAGCACCCTTTGCAGTTTGGGGGTGATAGAAGTGTTCTAAAGCTGGATGGCAGTGATGGTTGTACAACTGTATAAATTTGCTAAAAGTCTGGAAAAAGCAAAACTTAAAATGGGTGAAATTTTGGTATATAAAGTCTACCTCAATAAAGCTGTTTTAAAAGTAATTTTGGGCTTCCCTGGTGGCGCAGTGGTTGAGAATCTGCCTGCCAATGCAGGGGACACGGGTTCGAGTCCTGGTCTGGGAAGATTCCACATGCCGCGGAGCAACTAGGCCCGTGAGCCACAATTACTGAGCCTGTGCTCCGCAACAAGAGAGGCCGCGACAATGAGAGGCCCGCACACTGCAATGAAGAGTGGCCCTCACTTGCTGCAACTAGAGAAAGCCCTCGCCACAGAAACGAAGACCCAACACAGCCATAAATAAATAAATAAATAAATAAATAAAATAATTTAAAAAAAAAAAAGTAATTTTATTTTTGATGATAATTTTAAAACAAATTTACAACAGAATTCACAATAATATTAAATATTTAAATTTCAGTAGAATAACTATTCTAAAGCTTTACTTTGATTCCATGAATTATATGAAAATAATTAAACCATTCAGGTAAAAATTTTAACTGAATTTCTATTTGAAGAATCTGATAATATTTATATAAATCTAGCATAATCTGTGAAAATTCCTCTTTTGCTAATGGGACCAACAGATTAACAGTTATTACTTCACTTTTCTACATGCATAAGAAAACTTAACATTGAAAATGGGTGGAATAGTTTTAGAAGAGTCATTTGATCTAAATGAAAAGCCATGCTTCACAGAATGAAATATAATGACACCTTCTGTGACTGCATGTGTTAAATCATGGTCTCTGGGCAAAGTATTCTTTTTTTTTTTTAACATTTTTATTAGAGTATAATTGCTTTACAATCGTTGGGCAAAGCATTCTTAAAATAATTACAAATTTTTGAAGTAGACATGGATGCTGCTCCAGTAGATGGGTGAATTATACATTCATCACCATCGTTCTTAAGAAACAGAAATTCAGTATTTAATTTTTCATTAAACTTTGTACTTCTTTAGTTCATTTTGTGCCAAAGGGGATTATCCCAAAATAAATGTTAAAGTTTTAAACAATAAAATAAATAGCTATCGATTTGTACCCTACAAAAATGACAAAACTGCTGTACCAGGAGGAGTCAGACTTTCTACACTTCCCACTGACCTCACCAGTGGTCAGCGTGGCAGCTTCCTGCTTTTCACAGGTCACAGAGGGGAGCGTGGCATAACTGGTCTACCAAGTAGCTGACAGGGTTAGCAACATCAAGAACTTCTCCCACCACCATGAAGACTGGAATGAGTTAGTTGTTCTCAGCCACCACTGTAGGAATGCATTTCATTTTCTCAGTAAGTGCTTTGCATGCTGTTCTTTAAAGGGAGGTGTAAGTTAACTTGCACTTGGAGAGAATTAGGGGTAAAAACAGGGTTATACTACCATCTTTCACATTTAAGCATGTGTTAAAGTAAAAGCACTCTTTTCAACAGATACATCTCACATGCTATTAGAGGAGACCATATAGTAAAACCTGATGTTATAAGGTGGAGGCTTACTATCTCATCTTATTTTAGTTCATTTTAAGATAATAATACTTCCTTAAAAATAAAGTCCAGAACCAATGCCAAATGGGACACAACAACTGGCACAAACTGGGACTTCTATAGTAATTGATCTGTTTGAATTTTCTACATGAGTCAACATTGGTCATTTATGTTTTACTTATAAAATTGTCCATTTCTTCAATATTTTCAAACTTGTTTCTACAGAGTTTTGCACATAGTCTTCATGTATAATTCTTATAATTTTTCCAACTCTCCTGCTTCTGTAGTCGTGTCTGTTTCCTCATTCCTAATGTTGTATGTTTTTGCTTTTTCCAGTTTTTTGTCTTTAGCCGTTTTATCTATTTTTTTCTCCATTCCATTAATTCCAACTTTTAAAACTTTATCTGTTCCTTTATAAGTTTTCCTTTATAAGTTCTCCTCTGAGTAAAGTTTAGGGTATATGCTATACCCTAAAGATTTGGGTATTTCCAATTTTTTATTGCTTTCTTTTTCATTCTTTTATCAAAGGTTTATCTGGGAGAGTTTCTTAGTTTCCAAGTGGTTTGGGGGGGGTCATATTTTTACTATTAATTTCTAATTTAATTGGATTATGTTGAGGGAATGTGATCCAAAAAATACTCTACTTTTTATATTTGTTATAGTTTTGCTTTGTTTTTGCCAAGTAGGTTAATAATTCTATTTCTAGTCATTGGTGTTTGGAAAATTGCACATCGCCAAAGAAATACTCCCTGAAAGGTGATGTGACCAGGTAACCTGCCCTGCTCACCTAAAGGCTAACTCCCAGAAGTAACAACGGCTCACGTTGCAACAAGAATTCTCACTTGCAAATCTGGAACCATTACATCTCTAAGTAGAAAACAAGGCAATTAATTATTTTTAACAGCCAGATGATTGTTTCACCTGGGAATTTAATCAAAACAAACCAAAGATATGCAATACTCCTGAATGGTGCCCAGCAAGCACCTGGTTCAAGTTTTCATTTTCCAACCTGGCATCTCAATTCTTCCACAGCATTAGTAGACATTGAATAAGCATCAGGCAAACCTGCTGTCCATCTACAAATCCAAGAGAAACACATTTGTCTTGCATGTCAAGAGTGCCTCAGCGTGACTCACTGAAACCTGGAGGTGAAGGGGGCGAGTACTATTTTAAATGCAAGTAACTGCTAAAATATTTAGTCCCACCAAAGCTTTGAAGACTCTGTACTCAAATCAGATCAGCCTTGGTGATCTAAGATGCAGACAATGAGCACATTTAAGAGAGGAAATCTTGTTTAAAAACACCAAGGAAATTCCAAACTCTTACAAAAGAATTAGCAGATATTTCAGCATAGATACACTTGGAGGCAAGGAGTTGTTTTTTTAAAGTTTTTCCTGAAAGTTCATAAAGGTAAAGTGGAAACTCCCTCAGGCCTGGTGTGTTTGAGGAATAAACAGATTATATTCTTGAGCATCTACTGTGTGCCAGGCAAGGTACTTGATACTAAGCATTTTGCATACATTATCTCTTTTAATCTGCACAAAAGTCATGATTACAGAAAATAACCAATATTTATGTGCGTGCATTTTTAAATGGTTAGTAATGGATATATAGGAAAGGCTCATTAAAACATAAATTCGGCTATAAATTTCTCTCATGATATAGCCCATTTAGAATTAAATTAAGACTCCAATATTTTTACCTCTAAGTTGAGAAGAACCCCTTAAAACTTCTAAGATTTCAGTTTGTGATTTCAGCAAACTTTTGTTTCAAACACGGACCGATATGCCCATCCATTTCCTTTGAAATAACTGTTACAAAAAAATTAATTAAATAATAAGTCATCTAATCAAATGACCTCAGGAGATCTAATCCCATCTAGTATTATCCAATTGACCCAGCACATTACAGAGGTAACTCTGGCTAATACCCTAAATAATTTTAATTGGCACAAAATTCAAAGTAACATATAACCTGCCTACCCTTTTAGATTCATCTTCTGCCCTTATCATTTTGCATCTAAATTCCAGCCATACTAAGCTATTTTCAGGCACTCTGAATTTCCCACTCACAAGTTCCTCTGGTCCTTCATTAGCCGAGGCCATTCTTCCCCACCTTTTTCACCGAATGAAGAGCTCCTCATTTCGCAAAATGTCACTCACGGTGTATCTTTTCTGGGGCCACCTCCCTCTACCTAACTCCTCCCCCATCCAGTTAGATGGCCTCCTCTGGTCTTCCTCCCTTAGGACAATGCTCTCACATTATTAGAGCACCCATTCCTTTCTTCAGTAAACATTCATTAAGCTCCTATTATCGACCAGGTTCTTTACTAAGTACTGGGACTATAAAAATAAATAAAACATCAGACTTCAATTGGTGTAGGAAAAGTCAGAGCAGTGCCACAGGATCCAGGAAGGCAGTTTTGTGAGCCCCACCCTGTAGGACAGGAAGAGTTGAATGGGTAGAAGTGTGAGACACTGGGTAAAAGAAATTGCATGAGTAATGGTATAGAGATGGATAACAGATAAGCTTTGTTGATGGCAGAAAAAAATTGCTAGCCAAGGCATTTGATTAAAAAAAAAAAAACTAAAATGACTCACTAATAAAACTTTGTTCAAACTATTATAAAAGCAAAAGATAATCAGAGAAAGTCAATCCTAACTTTATTCCTAATCGTTGTTAATATCCAGGGCTTTCTTAAACCCAAAGAGGCTTATCAGTGATATGTTAAGACTTTCAACTTTTATCTAAAGACAAAAAGGTTATTATTTTTTCTTTTAGATTCCATATATGTGTGTTAGTATACAGTATTTGTTTTTCTCTTTCTGACTTACTTCACTCTGTATGACAGACTCTAGGTCAATCCACCTCACTACAAATAACTGATTTTCGTTTCTTTTTATGGCTGAGTAATATTCCATTGTATATATGTGCCACATCTTCTTTATCCATTCATCTGTTGATGGACACTTAGGTTGCTTCCATGTCCTGGCTATTGTAAATAGACCTGCAATGAACATTTTGGTACATGACTCTTTTTGAATTATGGTTTTCTCAGGGTATATGCCCAGTACTGGGATTGCTGTGTCATATGATAGGTCTATTTTTAGTTTTTTAAGGAACCTCCATACTATTCCCCATAGTGGCTGTATCAATTTACATTCCCACCAACAGTGCAAGAGGGTTCCCTTTTCCCCACACCCTCACCAGCATTTATTATTTGTAGACATTCTGATGATGGCCATTCCGACCGGTGTGAGATGATATTGCATTGTAGTTTTGATTTGCATTTCTCTAATGATTAATGACGTTGAGTATTCTTTCATGTGTTTGTTGGCAATCTGTATATCTTCTTTGGAGAAATGCCTACTTAGGTCTTCTGCCCATTGTTGGATTGGGTTTTTTGTTTTTTGATATTGAGCTGCCTGAGCTGCTTATAAATTTTGGAGATTAATCCTTTGTCAGTTGCTTCATTTGCAAATATTTTCTCCCATTCTGAGGGTTGTGTTTGTGTCTTATTTATGGTTTCCTTTGCTGTGCAAAAGCTTTTAAGTTTCATTAGGTCCCATTTGTTGATTTTTGTTTTTATTTCCGTTTCTCAAGGAGGTGGGTCAAAAAGGATCTTGCTGTGATTTATGTCATACAGTGTTCTGCCTATGTTTTCCTCTAAGAGTTTTATAGTGTCTGGCCTTACATTTAGGTCTTTAATCCATTTTGAGTTTATTTCTGTGTATGGTGTTAGGGAGTGTTCTAATTTCAGTCTTTTACGTGTAGCTGTCCAGTTCACCCAGCACCACTTATTGAAGAGGCTGTCTTTTCTCCACTGTATATTCCTGCCTCCTTTATCAAAGGTAAGGTGACCATATGTGTGTGGGTTTATCTCTTGGCTTTCGATCCTGTTCCATTGATCTATATTTCTGTTTTTGTGCCACGACCAGACTGTCTTGATTACTATAACTTTGTAGTATAGTCTGAAGTCAGGAAGCCTAATTCCTCAAGCTCCGTTTTTCTTTATCAAGATTGCTTTGGCTAATTGGGGTCTTTTGTGTTCCCCTACACATTGTGAAATTTTTTGCTCTAGTTCTGTGAAAAATAGCAGTGGTAGTTTGATAGGGATTGCATTGAATCTGCAGATTGCTTTTGGTAGTACAGTCATTTTCACAGTGTTGATTCCTCCAATCCAAGAACATGGTATATCCCTCCATCTATTTGTATCACCTTTAATTTCTTTCATCAGTGTCTTATAATTTTCTGCATACAGGTCTTTTGTCTTCTTAGGTTGGTTTATTCCTAGATATTTTATTCTTTTTGTTGCAATGGTAAATGAGAGTGTTTTCTTAATTTCACTTTCAGATTTTTCATCATTAATGTAGAGGAATGGAAGAGATTTCTGTGTATTAATTTTGTATCCTGCTACTTTACCAAATTCATTGATTAGCTCTAGTAGTTTGCTGGTAGCATCTTTAGGATTCTCTATGTATAGTATCGTGTCATCAGCAAACAGTGACAGGTTTACTTCTTTTCTGATTTGGATTCCTTTTATTTCTTTTTCTTCTCTGATTGCTGTGACTAAAACTTCCAAAATTATGTTGAATAATAGTGGTGAGAGTGGGCAACCTTGTCTTGTTCCTGATATTAGTGGAAATGGTTTCAGTTTTTCACCACTGAGGATGATGTTGGCTGTTTGTCATATATGGCCTTTATTATGTTGATGTAAGCTCTCTCTATACCTACTTTCTGGAGGGTTTTATCATAAATGGGTGTTGAATTTTTTCAAAAGCTTTCTCTGCATTTATTAAGATGATCATATGGTTTTTCTCCTTCAATTTGTTAATATGGTGTATCACATTGATTGATTTGCATATAGTGAAGAATCCTTGAATTCCTGGGATAAACACCACTTGATCAGGGTGTATGATCCTTTCAATGTGCTGCTGGATTCTGTTTGCTAGTATTTTGTTGAGGATTTTTGCATCTAGGTTCATCAGTGATATTGGCCTGTAGTTTTCTTTCCTTGTGACATCTTTGTTTGGTTTTGATATCAGGGTGATGGTGGCCTCGTAGAATGAATTTCAGAGTGTTTCTCCCTCTGCTATTTTGGGAAGAGTTTGAGAAGGATAGGTATTACCTCTTCTCTAAATGTTTGATAAATTTCACCTGTGAAGCCATCTGGTCCTGGGCTTTTGTTTGTTGGAAGATTTTTAATCACAGTTTCAATTTCAATGCTTTTGATTGGTCTGTTCATATTCTGTATTTCTTCCTGGTTCAGTCTCGGAAGGTTGTGCATTTCTGAGAATTTGTCCATTTCTTCCTGGATGTCCATTTTATTGACATATAGTTGCTTGTAGTAATCTCTCATGATCCTTTGTATTTCTTCAGTGTCAGTTGTTACCTCTCCTTCTACATTTCTAATTCTATTGATTTGAGTCTTCTCCTTTTTTTCTTGATGAGTGTGGCTAATGGTTTATCAATTTTGTTCATCTTCTCAAAGAACCAGCTTTTAGTTTTATTGATCTTTGCTATAATTTCCTTCATTTCTCTTTCATTTATTTCTGATCTAATCTTTTATGATTTCTTTCCCTCTGCTAACTTTGGGGGTTTTTTGTTCTTCTTTCTCTAATTGCTTTAGGTGTAAGGTTAGGTTGTTTATTTCAGATATTTCTTGTTTCTTAAGGTAGGATTGTATTGTTACAAACTTCCCTCTTAGAAGTGCTTTTGCTGCATCCCATAGGTTTTGGGTCGTCATGCTTTCATTGTCATTTGTTTCTAGGTATTTTTTTATTTCCTCTTTGATTTCTTCAGTGATCTCTTCGTTAGTAAGTAGTGTATTGTTTAGCCTCCACGTGTTTGTATTTTTTACAGATTTCTTTTCCTGTAATTGATATCTAGTCTCATAGTGTTGTGCTCGGAAAAGATACTTGATACAATTTCAATTTTCTTAAATCTTTTCCTTCTCTTGTGTTTCCTGCCTAGAGAAGTTCCTTTAGCATTTGTCGTAAAGCTGGTTTGGTGCTGCTGAATTCTCTTACCTTTTGCTTGTCTATAAAGTTTTTAATTTCTCCGTCAAATCTGAAAGAGATTCTTGCTGGGTAGAATAATCTTGTTTGTAGTTTTTCTCCTTCATCACTTTAAATATGTCCTGCCACTCACTGTTTGGCATAGAGTGTCCAGCTCTGTATCTTGCTGGTCGTTGAGCGGAGTTGGGTTTTGGTGTTGAGATGGAGATATCGGGGAGATTTTCACCATTTGATAATTACATGGAGCTGGGAGGTCTCTTGTAGACCAGTGGCCTGAACTTGGCTCTCCCACCTCAGAGGCATAGCCCTGATGCCTGGCTGGAGCACCAAGCACCTGTCATCCACACAGCTCAGAACAAAAGGGAGGAAAAAAAAGAAAGAAGATAAAATAAAATAAAGTAAAAGTTATTAAAATAAAAAATAATTATTAAAAAAAAATTTTAAGTAATAAAAACAAAGAAAGAAGAGAGCAACCAAAACAAATACACCAATGATAAAGTGCTAAAAACTATATTAAAAAAAAAAACAAAAAACGGACAGACAGAACCCTAGGCCAAATGGTAAAAGCAAAGCTATACAGACAAAATCACACACAGAAGCATACACATACACACTCACAAAAAGAGAAAGCGGGGGAAAAAAAATATTTATCATTGGTCCCAATGTCCACCTCGTCAATTTGGGATGATTCGTTGTCTATTCAGGTATTCCACAGATGCAGCGAACATCACGTTTATTGTGGAGATTTAATCCGCTGCTTCTGGGGCTGCTGAGAGAGATTTCCCTTTCTCTTCTTTGTTCGCACAGCTCCTGGGGTTCAGCTTTGGATCTGCCCCACCTCTGCGTGTAGGTCGCCTGAGGGCGTCTGTTTTTTGCTCAGACAGGACGGGGTTAAAGGAGCAGCTGATTCGGGGTCTCTGGCTCACTCAGGCCGGGGTGAGGGAGGCGTAAGGATGCGGCGCGAGCCTGAGGCAGCGGAGGCCAGCATGACGTTGCACCAGCCTGAGGCGCGCCGTGCGTTCTCCCGGGGAAGTTGTCCCTGGCTCCCGGGACCCTGGCAGTGGCGGGCTGCACAGGCTCCCGGGAGGGGGGTGTGTATAGTGACCTGTGCTTGCACACAGGCTTCCTGGTGGCGGCACCAGCAGCCTTAGCATCTCATTTGCGTCTCTGGGGTCCGTGCTGTTAGCCGTGGCTCGCGCCCGTCTCTGGAGCTCCTTTAAGTGGCGCTCTTAATCCCCTCTCCTCACGCACCAGGAAACAAGGAGGGAAGAAAAAGTCTCTTGCCTCTTCGGCAGCTCCAGACTTTTCCCCGGACTCCTTCCCGGCTAGCCGTGGCGCACTAGCCCCTGCAGGCTGTGTTCATGCCGCCAACCCCAGTCCTCTCCCTGCGATCTGACCAAAGCCCGAGCCTCAGCTCCCAGACCCGCCCGCCCCGGCGGGGGAGCAGACAAGCCTCTCGGGCTGGTGAGTGCCGGTCGGCACCGATCCTCTGTGCGGGAATCTCTCCGCTTTGCCCTCTGCACCCCTGTGGCTGTGCTCTCCTCCGCGGCCCTGAAGCTTCCCCCCTCCGGCACCCGCAGTCTCCGCCCGCGAAGGGGCTTCCTAGTGTGTGGAGACCTTTCCTCCTTCACAGCTCCCTGCCACTGGTGCAGGTCCCGTCCCTATTCTTTGTCTCTGTTTTTTCTTTTTTCTTTTGCCCTACCCGGGTACGTGGGGGTTTTCTTGACTTTTGGGAGGTCTGAGGTCTTCTGCTAGCGTTCAGTAGGTGTTCTGTAGGAGCTGTTCCACATGTAGATGTATTTCTGATGTATTTGTGGGGAGGAAGGTGATCTCCACGTCGTAGTCTTCCGCCATCTTGAAGCTCCTCCCAAGGCTGGTTTTTTTATTGGAGTATAGTTGATTTACAATGTTGTGTTAGTTTCTGCTGTACAGCAAAGTGAGTCAGCTATGTGTATACATATATCCCCTCTTTTTTAGATTTCCTTCCCATTTAGGTCACTACAGAGCACTGAGTTCCCTGTGCTATACAGTAGGTTGTCATTTGTTACCTATTTTTTAAAATTAAGTAATTAATTTTATTTTTGGCTGCGTTAGGTCTTCGTTGCTGTGCACGGGCTTTCTCCAGTTGCAGTGAGCGGGGGCTACTCTTTGTTGCAATGCACGGGCTTCTCACTGCAGTGGCTTCTCTTGTTGTGGAGCACAGGTTCTAGGCGCACGGGCTTCACTAGTTGTGGTATGCAGGCTCAGTAGCTGTGGCTCACGGGCTTAGGTTAAGCTCCACGGCACGTGGGATCTTCCCATAACAGCAATCGAACCCATGTCCCCTGCATTGGCAGGTGGATTCTTAACCACTGTGCCACCAGGGAAGTCCCTAGTTATCTATTTTATACAGAGTAGTGTATATATGTCGTAAAAAGGGTATGTTATGACTGCTGTGATAGGCATTAGTGAATAAAGATAAATCGTTCAGTCATGTGAGATATTAACATAGCAAACTGAGAAACGGGCTAAACAGGAGAGAGTCACTCACCTTTCCATGTAAGGATGAGAACAAATCAAGACAAATGGTAGAAACTTGGGTGCAAGGCTCCTAGACCATTCTGTTGGGATTGGGGTTGGGCGGCGGGGGGTGGTTGTCAAGGACCTACCTTGGACAACATAGATGTTGCAGTACTTACCTACAGCTACCAAAATTAGAAATGAGGACGCAGAAATCAGATAACATCATCCCCAAAAGAATGTGGTAAGCTTGGGTGGCTGCCTACCCCGTTCATGCTGATTGTTTCAGTTGAACAGTACAGATTGCTCCAGATGTTCCTTTGCCATCACGTCAGCTTATGTCTCTTATCAGAAAGCATGGTAACAATCAATGCCCCAAATAAACAGAGGCACTGATCCGCACCATGCCCTGAATTATGCTATGTTTATTTTATACTGCATTCAAGAAAATCAAATGGTCAACTATACTCCAATAAATACTTTTTCCAAATCATTATGTTGCACACCTGAAACCACTATAATGCTATATGTCAATTATACTACAGTATGTAGAAATCAATCAATAAAAAGAAAATCAAATGGAAGATGAAATGACAAAGGAATGAACATTATTACCTCTTTTCCGCAAGGACGGAATAAAAGGGGTTGAGCACAATACCCTAGGTTTAAAACAAATAAACCTTTAAGCAAATTAATCCTTGTTACAATATAATATAAACTATTTTGTTATAGTTTATATTATATTGAGGAAGGATAGTTCTAATCTCTAAAAACGAATGAAAACCTCGGTTACTATAGCAATGTGACCTCATCTGAGTGCTTTCACAAACATCCTCTTACTGAATACATGCAGCCGCCTCTCAGTTGAAGTTGTAGCCTTGCCCTTTTACAGATGAGAAAACTGAGCACTGAAAAATGAACTGACCCTCCTGGGGTCAAAGAGGCAGTTACTGGCACAACGTGGACTAGAACCTAATAACCAAGTCACCTGATCTTCTGCTAGAGGATCACTTGCTTCCCAAAATAAACTTATAGGTGAAATCAAGCTCCCCTTGTTCTCATGTCAGGATCTTTTTTGGAAGGAGGACAAAATTAGAAGGTTGATGTAAAACGTTTATTCCTATTTTTAGACCTCTACTTTGGGCAAAAAGCCAGGTGTTGTACCAAAACAAATTAGACAATACTCCTATCTTAGCAAAAGCCCAATCTCGACCAAGAAGAAAAAAGAAAACGTACATTGAGAGTTCTGCAACTCAGGGCATTACATCTCAGCAGTAGCTTTCTGCAAGAAGGAAGGGGCAAGTTTCCTGGAAGAGTGAACAGAGTATGACTCAAAGACTATTTTAGTACGAGATCCTGTTTCACCCTTGTCCATCTGTTTTGCCGAGAATGTAAAGTTGTCTGGGTCCAAGTCAAAAAAGGGGATGAAATCAATCTGCTAAAGCCACATACGCAGGAGCCCCACGAAGGCACACACTGATTACCTAACACGGCCGCGCAATTAGAGGCCAGGGCACACCTTCCGTTATCTGTCTGGACATCTCTGCAGTCATGTTGCCTCAGCCCAGGGAGGGGAGTTCAGGAATTCAGCTAAACCAATGGGGAATACTGTAAAATTCATTATTAATTTACTACAGGCTGATCGAAGGCAAAGAACGACTCAACCGCATACAAGAAAAAATATTTACACGCAGACATTGACTAACCAATGACAACACCTATTTATCAAATGTTGCAGCCATGTATTCTCCCCCTTCTACTCTTCCCCCCAGAAGACTTCCCTATCTTTCCTATGAGAGTCACTAAGAACATCAAACTCACTACTCTCCACCCTACCCTTCCTTTTGTGCCATCTCGTATCCCTGCATCCTTCAGCACTTGGAGCCCACACCTATCGTCCATCTGCACACCTCCATGGTTTCTTCCTACCTTCTTTAGAGTGAGAAGAAAAATGGGAAGTCCAGAGATTATCAAACTGTAGAGAAATACAGGGGAATTAGTATTAAGGAAGCTAGTGAATTCAGGGCTTTTGACATAGAAGAGTCGAGACGCTCATTTTAAGGGCAAGGAAACCATTTCAGTTGTGTTGTAGACCAAATGATCATTTACAGTTTGGCTAGAAACCTAAACTATCAAATGTAATGTTGTTTCCATAGTGAAATGAGTTCCAAGTTTTAAACCACTGACCCACAAATAAACTTTTGGAACACTTAATATTCGTAAGTTTGGGCCACCTACAAAAAATGTAACAATAAATATTTCCCCTTGAGTTTCTCTTTACAGCTGCAGAAGAATATATAGAAAGTATACACATGTATAACTGGGTGCTAAGATTTGACCTCCTTCCTTAGAAGCTGCTTCAAATGAGAAAGTAGTTGGTGACCACCACTGGTTCCTAAGAGCCCCAGGTGAATTTGTTCTTCTCACTGCGCTCAATGAGAGAAATTGGACTCACTTCTTGATAAGCAGTGACCGCTGGGGAAAGGACTCTCAACATTATCATAAAGAGACAATAAAGCAAGAGGGAGGAGATATGGGGATATATGTATATGTATAGCTGATTCACTTTGTTATAAGCAGAAGCTAACACACCATTGTAAAGCAATTATACTCCAATAAAAATGTTAAGAAAAAAAAAGACAGCAATGAAAACAGGTTGGGGAGGGTTTTATTCGCTTTATATTGGCAAAGAGTCAGTAGAATTGTTACCATTGCAGCCTAAATCAAAAGCTGAGTTCCAAGGAGGCAAGTGGTTTCTTCTGAGCAGAAACTGTAAGCATACTCCCTATGTCTAAGTGTGTGTCTGTGTGTGTGTCCGTGTGTGTCCGTGTAGAACCAACTGAGCTATGAAGAATAAGATTGAGGGGACAACAATGATGTACCTCAAGACGGGATGATCACTGACATAACAACATACTAGCCAAGCCTATCCTAGTCCTGTTTTCTCTTCAAAGAGCTATAATCACGGGTCGAACCTGGAGGGGAACTCTTAGACATCTCCATGTAACAATTAGAGTAGCCAGAATCAGTAGTCAAACTAGATGAGTGAGAAAAGACAAGAGTCAGACACTCCTACCAGTAAAGGATGGTGCCTCCAGATCCCATGGCAGCCATGTTTGGACGATGTAATTCCGTCTCTTTCAGCTAAAGCTGATTGGACCCAGAATGGATGTCTGTCTGAAGTAGAGCCAATCAGATTTTCTCTGTCAGGAATTTGGAATTTGGATTTAGGGACAAATAATCTCTGCGTTTGGCTGAAGCTGTACAGTAGCCATATTCTGCCGTCTCACATATAAGAGGTAACCTGCATTAAGCACACCACACACCCAGGTTAATATCCTTACTATGCAATGCAACAGATCCTCACTTGTCCGGGAGGGGTGCTTGGATATTCCCCGGGTAGTCTGTACATACTCTTCTACAGCACTTACCCTACTATATGTTAAGCATTTACTTGCATGTCTGTCCTACTAAACTGTGAATGAGCACAGAAAGCGTGTCTTTCATTTCTAGGATTATGATTCATACAGTAAGTATTCAATAAATGATAAACTTACACTATTCTGTAAATATAAATTACGATTTGTGCTCATTTTTCACTCAAGAAATAAAAAACTCAAGATAGTGTGCAGGCAATAAAAGAATTTTGATCCACTTCAGAACATCCCCCAAAATTCAATCTACAACAACCTTATCAGGGCTGAAGGAAGTCTCTGCTTTGTCAATTCTGAAGAATTACATTTTTTGGCAATGGAGCTCTATACATTGCACAACTTCTGGTCTTCTTCGAGTCTCTTCTACTCAAAGACATTTCTAAAATATACACCCCCATACACAGAAACACGTGAGCTCACACATGTACATCCCACAAGTAAGTGTCAGATTTTCATGGAATTGTCATGTACCACAATCAGCCAAAATATATTCACTTGTTGCTTCTTACAGATGTTGAAGGTAGTGGTAGAGATGAGAAGAATTATAGTGACATTTCAAGGCACATATACTGCCCTCAATTACATTCTGAATGTGTAGTTAACCAAAACCAAACAAACTTGAAACAAGGTAAAGATCGATACATAGGGCAAACCCTAGTCTTATCTCCATATTATTACTGCCTTAACTGACTCATAAATAATCTAGATACAGCCTTCTTACTCAAACATAGCCTTTTATTCATTCATTCATTCATTCAGTGAGTTTTAAATAAATCCTTATTATGTGCTAGGCACAGTGCTAGACCCTAGGGATACAAAGGTAAACAAGAAAGCCAGAGTGTCTGACCTCACAAAGAAAGGATAATCATTTTTTAGTTATTTTTCAGTGCTAATAATAAAGTGCGAGGAGTGTTATGCTAGGAGATGCACAGGTGCTATGGAAGCACTCAGCTGGAGCCCAAACTTACTTAATCTAGAACAATGGTTTCCAAGTATGGTCCCTGTAGCAGCAGCAGCAGTGTCACCTGGTGATTTTAACAAAAGCCCTCCAGGTGATTCTGATCCATAGCCATCCAGTGCCGTCACCTCCCTATGGAGGTGACATTTAAGCTGAGACCTGGAAGAACAGGAGTCAGGAAGTAAATAGGAAAAGAGGAATTTCAAGGTAGAGAAAACTGCATGTCTAAAGAGCAGGCAGCAGAAAAGCATGGTGCATTTGATGGATTTACAGAATTCAATAGGGCTGGATTACACAGAGGTTGAAGAAGAGTACTTTGAATTTAGGATGAAGAGGTAGACCAGATGACGGGGAAGCAATTTGCAAGCTTAAGAGCTAAACTAGAAGACCATGGGAAGACTTTTTAAGCAACTTGACATTAGCACATCTTTATTTTTTAAATATCACCCTGGCTGCAGTGTAGAAATAGACTGAACGGAAGCAAAATTTAATGCAGGTGCTTCTAGGTAAGAATATGTTTCAGTAGTCCAGGTGAGAAATGATGCTGGTGGTAGCAGGGGGTTGGAGAAAAGTAAAATACTGATTCAGGAGCAGCC
This sequence comes from Neophocaena asiaeorientalis asiaeorientalis, assembly GCF_003031525.2. NCBI lineage: Eukaryota > Metazoa > Chordata > Mammalia > Artiodactyla > Phocoenidae > Neophocaena > Neophocaena asiaeorientalis. The sequence continues at coordinate 1,774,483 of NW_020174427.1, forward strand.
TGCCTCTTTACAATTATTGAAGCCATGAATGTGAATGATATAACCACTGAGTAACTCAAGTTGGAGGTAAAGAGAGCTTAGAAACTAACCCCTTAGGAACACTAATGAAGAGAGGAGAAAGAAGTAATAGAGAAAGCAATAGCAAAGGATAAAAAAAATGGCCAGCCTCTTTCCATGCCCAAGTCATGCAGCTCATGGTGCAGTACTCCAGATGGGGAGATAGAGGATTGAGCCTCTTTGGCAGCATCCCACACAGTGGAGGGAACCAGATGCTCACTCACCTGCTCTCATTTTTCCCCTTACAAGAGAAATTGTGGAGGACTTCCCTGGAAGTCCAGTGGTTAGGACTCGGTGCTCCCACTGCCAGGGCCTGGGATCTATCCCTGCTCAGGGGAACTAAGATCCCACAAGCCACATGGCACAGCCCCCACCCCAAAAAAGAGAGAGAGAGAGAGAGAGAAAAAAAAATTGTGGGCTGAAAAGTTCTCTCCTGGCCCTAAGTTGTGCCACCTTGCGGAAGGGTTTGCGCGGGTAAAGTCAAGTTTTTCCTCTTACCCTCTCCACTGTGTCCAAATGCATGTTTTTGCTTCAACAGTGTGCTAGAAGCTCTCCTCTAGGAACCTGGACTTCCACAAAGGCTCTCTCATCCTTGCGTGATTGTCTAAGACGGTGTCTTCCAGTGTTTTCCATGGCTCCTAGACCATGGCTGAGGAGGACTGGACCTGGTTCTTGGACCACTGCAGGGTCTACAGCTGCAACCAAGGTCTGTATGTCTGTTACCTGACACACAGATGGCCAAGACTCATCCTGAGTCCCACTGCTCCCACAAAGGCACTTCTGTCCCTTAGTATATTTCTAACTTACTGATTATTTCTAATGTAATAATATATCTGTGTCCATTAATACTCATTATTTCTAAAATGCTAGGATGCTTAGACGGAAACTGCTTTTAAAAGAATGAAACCCACTACGTTAACTTTCTTGATCATTCGCGAATTGACTATATACTACTTAGTTATTTACTTCTCACTCTTGAATTCCCACTGAAAAGTTTATAGCAAATAACTCAGAAGAAACTGAAGAAAGGGGAGTTTTGACATCATATCTGAAATTTCTCTTACCCACATATGACAAAAACTGATCCAGCTATTGACAAACACAAAGTCATAAATATTAGACACTGATCAATAAAACACAATCTTTATAGTATGCATTCTAAAAGAAAATAGGGGTTAGCAGTCTAACTCTTTGGGGAAAAAAAAGGACCAGAACTAAAAGAATACCATACAGAAGGGGGAAAGTATTGTTAAATAGGTATGATTGATAGCCTCAGAAATTACACTGGGTTTTTATACCCCATCAATCCTCCTCAAATACCCAACATTACTATGTTAATGGAAAATAAAAACATAACGCTCTCCGTGTTCTCCCTCAGCATAGCTCAGTTACAGCTTAGCTTTAAAGACATATTTACCTCCCAGTACCCTGTTGCCAAACTCTTTGTAATCCTCAGAAGTATGGTTGAATTTGGTAGAGGGAAAAGAAGCATGGAAGGCTAGAGTTTTACTGTTTCCTCAGAAATGAAGCCATCTTGTGCAGCCTTCATGAATATTGTCATTATTTTGATGCTTTCTGAGTTCTTAGAATATGTTGATATCTGCATTATCATTCAAATCTCCAAAATTGTTTTCAATAGCTAAATCACAAACTATTTCAAATTAGTTCTCATTTAGGATATCCCTAGTACTATTCCCTTCCCAAATACAGCTACAGAAATAGAATAAGTACCCCAGTGACATCAGAAAACACAATTCTTAAACAGAATAGTTATTTGGAGGAGACAGCGCATAAGATTAGACTGTAGTTCTCAACTCAGGTCACACACTCGAATCACCTAAGCGTGCTTTTTACGAACACTTGCCTAGTTTCCTTTGCCAAACCAATGAAATCAGAATCTGGGGTGGGGCCCAGGCACAGTATTTTTAAATAGATTTCCCCAGATGAGCTCAATGTGTACCCAAGGTTCATTAAGTAAGAATTAGGTTTGGCTGCATATAACAGAAAAAAAAAAAAAGAAGTATCTTAAGATAGAAGTTTTCTTTTTCTCTTTCATATTAAAAACTATTTTTTGAGAGTCTGCACATAATAGTGCATGTATTGCAGCTCTTTGAGTCATCCAGGGCCTGAGTTTATTCTGACTTCCTGTTCTACAGTCCTGTGTTGGGTTTCTGATTTTAACATCTCTTCGTGGTCCAAGATGGCTGCTGGAACTCCAGCCATCATATTTAGGGCTATAAGAAGGAGAAAGGAAAAGAATGTGTGCCCCTCCTTTTCAATAGCCTTTCTGGAATTTCCCAAACACTTACATATGATTGGCTGAACCATAATTATGTGGACACACCTGGCTGCAGTGGAGGCTGGGAAGTCCACTCTTCAACTGAGATAAAGTTCTATGCCTAAAGGAGAAGCTGAAAATGGAATTCGGGAAGGCAACTATTATAGTAGTCTCTGCCACAGATAAAGAAATCAGCAACATAACTCAGGCTCTCTCAATTCCATCTTGCTCTTTTTTGCTTGAATCAACCTCATTGTTGGGACTTCCCTGGTAGCGCAGTGGTTAAGAATTCACCTGCCAATGCAGGGGACATGGGTTCAAACCCTGGTCCAGGAAGATCCCACATGCCGTGGAGCAACTAAGCCCATGCGCCACAACTACTGAGCCTGCACTCTAGAGCCCGTGCACCACAACTACTGAGCCTGGGCTCTAGAGCCCATGTGCCACAACTACTGAGCCCACATGCCACAACTACTGAAGCCCGTGCACCTAGAGCCCGTGCTCCACGAGAAGCCACTGCAATGAGAAGCCCACGCACCACAACGAAGAGGAGTCCCCGCTCGCCACAACTAGAGAAAGCCCATGCGCAGCAGCAAAGACCCAACGCAGCCAAAAATAAATAAATAAATAAATTTATTAAAATAAAAAACCCTCGTTGTATGGTGTGCTGAATTGTTACTGGCCTTAGAAACATGAAGTTCTAAAGCTTGACACCATTATCTTCTGCTAAAGTTGAGCAAGCCAAAGACACCAAACCACATGCAGTAGCAGGATCAGTTGTCTATAATGTCACAGTGGACTCAGCTTCAAAGACTAGACTTAGAATTTAGGGATATGCATTCAATACACAATATTCATACTCCTTCTGGGCAAAGTGTGCACAAAGCCAGGTCTTTTTCAGCATAACCCTAAGCTAAGAATAGAGACAGAGATTCTTTGACATCACATTGAGTAGCATGCATACTAAGAGGCAGTCACCACTGCAATATAAGTCACCCAACTTTCTTGCATATATTTGACCCTGAGGCCATTCTTATAGACTCTGTGCATGATCAAACAGCTAAACCGATAATGGTCAGGGCCATCTTGCACAGAAAGTTCATTACTACCAACTTCCTATTTTAGTGTCCCACCACCCCCCTTATGCAGCTTGCCATGCAAATCCTCTCTCTCCTTTCATACCCATTTAGGTACCCACAGTTTAGGCTTCTAATCATAGCATTCCCTCTGCAAAGCAGCCAATTCCAATTCCCTTGCCCCCAACTGTTGATGTCTCGGACCATCTCAGAGGAGGTATACACGATTGCCTCATGGCAACAATGGTAGTGTTAATAAAATAAACTAAAAACATAACCAATGAGTGTCCCTTCTAGTTAATGCCTGGTGGAAATGTGTATCCAAGACTCCCTCAGGAAGTGTTATGAGCTGAAGTGTGTCCTCCCAAAATTCATATGTTGAAGTCCTAACCCCTGGTACCTCAGAATGTGATTTGTAGATAGAGTCTTTAAAGAGGTAATTAAGTTAAAATGAGGTCATTAGGGTAGGTCCTACTCCAATGATACCGGTGCCCTTATAAGAAGAGGTGATTAGGACACAGACAGAGGGAAAACCAGGTAACAGCAAAGGGAGAACATGGCCATTGACAAGCCAAGGAGAGAGGCCTCAAAAGAAATCAACCTTGCCAACACCTTGATGCTGGACTCCTAGCCTCCAGGACTGTGAGATAATAATTTTTATTGTTTAAGCCACCCAGACTGTGGTACTTTGTCACGGCAGCTCTAGCAAACTAATACAAGGAGTAACAAAGTATTTCAAACGGCACCAACTTTAGGACTGGTGGTAAGTCCCACTGAAATCATTCCAGGTAAGCAGTTATCTCCTTTGCCTGCAGGTAGGCCTAGACCCAGTCAATGGCAACAGTCCTGCGTTTATAATGGACATTAGAAAATCTATAATTTGAGCAACAAAGTACTATTGGATTATAAATACAAAGCATAAAATAGGCATTCATGAGTCCATACTGATATAAATAAATAATGGAGAATTGACCAATCTCTCATACAGAACTCCAAATAATTGATGTAGATACTCCACCCTCAAGGAAGTGGCACATAACTCCCCGATTCTTAAGTGTGAATGACACAGAGACTTCCTTCTGAAGTGTACTGTAGGGAAAGAGGGAGAAAGAATAACTTTAAAGTGGATAAACCTGCCAACACCACCTCAGTCAGGTGATCAAGGCCAACATCAACAGCGACAAGTCATGTTGATAGTAGGTACCTTTGATATGATAAGGATGACACTTTATTCCTGTGGTCGTTCCTCCTGAAAACCCATAATCCCAGTCTAATCACTAAGAAAAGCATCAGACAAATCCTAAATCGCAATTGAGGGAGAGTCTAAAAATACCTCACAGTACTCCTCAAAACCGTCATGGTCACCAAAAACAAGGAAAGTCTGAGAAATTCAGCCAAGAGGAGCCTAAGAAGAGATAATGATTCAATGTAATATGGTAACTTCGATGAGATCCTGGGACAGAAAAAGGGCATCAGGTAGACATTAAGGAAGTCTGGATAAAGTATGATTGTTGGTTAATTTAAAACATGATAATAATAATCTATAGACAAACGTGCCCTATAGAATTTCAACAAGTAAGGCTCCCTTCTTTACCTCTGCAAAGACCCTCAGAAATTGCTGAAGTCGTAGGTGGCTGCAGAGCAGCTGCAGGAAGTATGTTCCCGCAGCTGAAAAGGAGGCAAGTTCACTGTAGTGTACGTGCCAGAAAGGAAATGAGCCCCATACAGTTATCGAAGGCAACACGTAGCAGGCGTCAGTGCTGAAATTAAAAGGCAGCACACAACACAAAGGGAGGACACCTGAAGAGGGCCAACTGGTCACCCACTCAGTGACATTGCCTTGGTGAATTCATCTCTGCCAGGGTCAGCCCTCAGCCTGACAGGCTCGGCAACTACTTGCTGGTATCTTGAAGTTAATCAATCCCATGGATGCTGACTCATACTAACTAAACATCCGTGGGTATGATACAGAAAAAGAGAATGCCACACTGTCAGGCAAACCCAGCACACTGGGCTTGGTGGGGTGGGGCATGAGAGCCTGCATTTCCTTTTTTTTTTTTGTGGTACGCGGGCCTGTCACTGTCGTAGCCTCTCCCGTCGAGGAGCACAGGCTCCCGATGCGCAGGCTCAGTGGCCATGGCTCACGAGCCCAGCCGCTCCGCGGCATGTGGGATCCTCCCGGACCGGGGCACGAACCCGCGTCCCCTGCATCGGCAGGCGGACTCCCAACCACTGCGCCACCAGGGAAGCCTGAGAGTCTGCATTTCTAACAAGCTCCCAGGTGATGCCAGTGCTGCTGGGCCATGAACCACACTTTGAATAGCAAGGGTCTGAACAAGCTACATGAGAAACCCAAGTGTCAAGTTTATCGATGAGCTGAGTATCAGTTAGATCACGAGAGAGGTCAACCACTTAACTGTTAATGCCATCAGGCTTTGGACGCCTGACGCATCCATCTCCAGAATAGAGAGAAACCCACTACTATCACTCAGTGGTTGCATTAGCCTTGGCAGTTCACTCTTTCCTCTGGACGGGGCTCACATAGGTACAGCCAATATGCAGTTCCAGAGATTCTTACCTACGCTTCCACACTTAATCTCCTCCCACCTCCAGTGGGAGGAACAGATTATATGTGCAAATAAGACACCTTCAATTAGTTTATGAGCTGGTTTTGCAGACTGAGGAGTCATTCCCTCCAAGGGGACCTGATCAATCTCTGTACTGACCTAGTGCATATACATTTCCTAGATTAGCTCTCTGAAGAAACTGTTGTTTCCCTCAGTCTTAATGGAAAAGGGGAAACACTGCACTTACACTGTTGCCACAGTAGGAAGGATTCTCGTTTCTAAACTATTTATGGAGCCCCGGTTGAGTACCACACATGTTAAGCCCTGGGGATGCAGTGCTGAGCAAAAGTACACAGGACTCCAGCCCACATGCAAAGTTGCCATCTGAGGGAAGTGACAGGGTTTCTGTCTTTAGAACAGCTACATAAAACGTCTAATCTTTCAAACTTCCACTTCCTCCTTTTTGTCAGCTCCAGCTTTTTCAGACCTTTGGTTTGATAGCCTTGGGATACAGGCACCCACGCTGAACTACAACCTGCTCAGCCCAGGTGACTGTTCTACAGCACTTTTCCCTGGTTTCATCATCTGACCTGTTATGTTCAAGAGACCGTGCAATAACCCAAAAATAACTCCCATCAAGTTCTGTCAGGTCAAGTCAAGGCATATTAAAAATGAGACAACTCGGGTTTCCCTGGTGGCGCAGTGGTTGAGTCCGCCTGCCGATGCAGGGGACACGGGTTCGTGCCCCGGTCCAGGAAGATCCCACATGCCGCGGAGCGGCTGCGCCCGTGAGCCATGGCCGCTGAGCCTGCACTTCCTGCAACGGGAGAGGCCACAGCAGTGAGAGGCCCGCGTACCGCAAAAAAAAAAAAAAAAAAAAAAAAAAGGGACAACTCTTTAGAAACCCTATACCAATCAATGGAGAGTAAGTATTGAATTTACAAAGAATACATGAAGAAGCATATTTCTAACAGATTGGTTTAGCAAAAAAGGAAATAGTGATCCCATTTCATTCATTCAGCTGTTTCCGCTCATGCCTACTACAGGAAAATGCCATGTGGTGCGTAGTTCTCAAAGTCTAGCATGCAGAAGAATCATCGGGAAAGACTGTTTCCAGGGTCTCACTCTCCCTACCCCACCCTCAGCCCAGCTCATTCCCTACAACCAGAGAGTCAGATTCAGCAGGCTGGAGCTTTTAAATCTCTATTTTTAACACACACCCCAACTGATTCTGGGAAATACTGACTTAAGTCTGATTTTCACTCTCTATTATAGTGGTTTTCAACTCTGGCTCACATTAGATTTCTGTGATAAGCTTAAAAAAAAGTCCTCATTGCCTGTACACTGTCCACCAAGACCCCAAAACAATCAAATCAGAATGTCCATTGCATGAGACTCAGGCATCAGTGTTCTTTCAAGCCTCCCAGGTGATTGAGTGTTTGGTGTTTCCAGGTGGTACTATTTGTCTGGGTTGTTACACATCAGATTCCAAGACGCTCCCTGAACATTCTGATCCACTAGGTCTGCCTGGGGTACAGCTCTAGATTCTACATGTCACACAAGTGCCCCGGGTGATTCTTACAAAGGGGTTTGAGAAATGTGCCTATCTTGCTCAGCTGAGTCAGAAACTCCCATCCCCAGCAAGACTGCTCCAACGGACCTTTTGACCTCCGTTTTGGAACCCCTATTCCATGCACTCAACTCCAATCTAACCTGGGTTTTCCTACGTAGGGAAAGGGAACTCACCTCACTTTATGCTACATGGTGATGAAAGCCACTGCTTTACGTGGCAGTGACTGCAGCAACCTCCCTTCTATTACTAATATAACAAATTATTTCTCCCACTCACTTAGCACTATGTACATGGTCTTATCAGCACCTAATATATTAACTAATTTAATTTTCACAGCACCATTAGGAAGAGGAACTCTTCTTAGTGCTAACTCTAGAGATAAGGAAACTGAGGCAGAGAGGTTAAACAAACTGCCTGTTAGCCAAAGTCACAGGTAGAGGATAAATTGGAATCCAAACGTGGGGGACCAACATCCACACCGTAACAGGGCTCACCAAACAAAAGCCGAAGAGCCTGCCTATGCGTGGCTTGCTGCCGGAAAAAGAACACAGAAAGGATTCCGGAATCCCTACCCCGTGTTCTAAGTACTGGGCTAGAAGCTTTATTATTTCATCTAATCCAAGAGTCAGATATAACGCCTATCGTCATGGACACACTCTCCTGCCTTACTCAGCGATGGGAAGAGTTAACAGTTGTAGGGCATTAGGCAAAAAAAACAAAGAAAGCAGCCAAAGAGACCTTCCAAGTAGACTTGGCAGGCAAGATACTGGAGAATTAGCCAGTTGTGGGTTTAGCGAGTTGAGGCAAGAGGAGGCTGAGTAGGGAGGCACTAGGACTGGCTCTGGAAGGATTCTTCAATGAGGTAGAGCTGTGGAGATCTCTGATTCCAAGATAGGATAGGGCTTCCTGAGGTCTCGGGGAGAGACGGACCTTCACTCAGATGTACTGCTTCTCACAGTGAATCTTAAGTCAGGACAAATGGTGGAGGTCCACCCATTTTGGCGGATGACATGACACAAGCTGCCTTGAAAGATAAAGTGATGTTTCCAATTCCTGCAGGGCAACACAAGAGCAATACCTTTTGTCCTGCTTCCGGTTTCTTCCTGAGCAGTGGTACAGGAGGGAGAAAGGGGCCGCAAACCCAATGCCCTGAACTCCAAGGCATTTCAAAAGCCTTTGGCAAGAGGCCAAGAGAGACTGTGTCTTTATGGAAAACAGCGATGAGTGGCCACCTTTCTCCTACCTCTGTTTAGGGACACCACACCCTGCCAATCCCAAGTAACACAGCTGTCTAAGAAGAGCCACAGGGGGCTTCCCTGGTGGTCCAGTGGTTGGGACTTCACCTTCAATGCAGGGGGTGCAGGTTCAATCCCTGGTGGGGGAGATAAGATCCCACATGCCTCCTGGCCAAAAAACCAAAACATAAAACAGAAGCAATATTGTAACAAATTCAATAAAGATTTTAAAAATGGTCCACATCAAAAAAAAAAATCTAAAAAAAAAAAAGGAAAGAGCCACAAGGAAATCCACAGGGCCTCCAGGGTTATGGAGGTCAATGCTATTTGCTAGGTCACAGAGAACATGTGGAAGCCCTAGCAGAACTGGAACTCTCCACTGAACAGCTGACCAGAAAGGGTCTAAAAGAAAGCAAGGATTAGATACACGGATGAGTTCCAGAGCAGTTGGAAAGGGGAGGTCTAGGCTGGCTGGCTAAAGAAAAAAAAACTTGATTTCAGGATGATCATTCAAGAGTAATAGCTCTGATCCTAGAATATGAACTGTTTGGTCTTTTCATGTGGGCTGTGGACCACTCTGGGCCCAAAGGCATTAACTGGAACTGAAAGGTAGGCAAAGTTCCACAGGTCAACCTCGCTCTTAACTGAAGCAGGGATGTAAACGTTAAATTTCCATGAGAGTTGTGTCCCCACCCAAGACGAAGAGCAGGTGAGTTAGGTATGTGAAACCAGCAGAATCACAGGAGTGAGGAGAATAGAAAAGGAAGCAAAGTGTAACAAGCCTAAAAGAAGGGCTAGCGATCAAAAGGAAACATATGCAATCATTTTTCACTGAAGGCAATAAATAATAATAAGTAAATATTTAAAATCATTCTATACTTCACTCCTTTTTTATTGAGCTCCTACCATGACTTATTAGCAAATTTGCAAAACAAGCATTACCCCAAAAGGGGGGAAGGGGGAGAAGAGGGAGGAGGGAGAAAGAAAAAAGAAAAAAAGGTTGGTTGAAGAGTTTATTGTTTTTCAAACCTTCCACTATGTGTTTTATTCCTCCTGGGCATGGAGGGCTGAGTAGACCATATAAATCAGGCAAACCAGAATTCATGGTTCAAGCCTTTTTTACTTCCTTCATTCAAGAAAAAATAGCTGACAGTGTTTAGAATTGAACATTGTTTCAAGGCAGACAGCACTTCCATGTCCCATGTTTAATACATTCTGTTTCAAATCCATACTTACTGTTTTCCCTTTGTACATTATAAAGTCATCATCTCCCTTACGTGCTACACTGGTAGTGCCTTCCCCATTGGCAAACAATGCAATACCTGCTTGCAACTCACTGAACCTTCAAAGCAAGCAACCTCACCGAATATTTAGTGCGTTCTAGGCATAACAAATAAAAAACAAGCCTACTGCTTCTAAGAATTATTTGATGTACATCCATGAACAGCAAACTGGATGAATTCTCCAAAAAAAAAAAAAGTTTTTTGGGAAACACCTACTGGCTTAAGGAAATCAACTTTGCCCAAACTGGACAAATCCCTATGAGAGCAAATGACCTTGTATTTTACATATCCCCTTGTCTATGTCACCCACTTAGCTGTAACCATCAGAGGGCAGGGACTTTGTCTAATTTTTTCACCCACTGTACCTAATACACTGCATGGAACATAACACATGCTGAATAAACACTGGTTGGAAGAATGGAAGTTGCTCAAAGTAAAAAACCAAAACATTATGCGTTTGTGAAATAGCCTTGGCTAAAACCACAAAAAAATTAAAGAAATGGATTTGATTAGGCTCTCAGGCAAACACCTACATGTCTTTCTACATCGACGTTCGTCTGGCATTTAACACTTTATGTGGTTGAAAGGAAGACCCATAAGACAGCCATCTCATTGACCCTCATCTGGGAAACCCTGAAGTGTGGTATTAGAATTCTGATTGAGCATCACTGTGCCTTCACCTACTAGCCCAGTTTCCTAGGAAATTTCTTGACCTAAGACTCATTTTCCACATCTGTATAATGGGATTATTTTAAAAGCTTCCTATAAGAATATCTGATGATAACTAACATTTATTATTTACTCTTTGCTAGAAACTGTGCTAAATTCTTTATATGTATATAATATTTCCTATATTTATATGTTATGTAAACATATAATCTCATTTAATTCTCACAACAACCCTATGACTATTCCCTCCGTTCTACAGATGAGGGAATGGAGGCATCTGGACTTTTAGCTGTGGGCCCACATCAAAACAGGTAGCAAGTACCAACACCAGGACCAAAATGCATGTAGTCTGGCTCAAAAGCTGGTACCCGCAACCTCTACTGTGGTTGTATCTAGGCACAGAAAAAAGTGGTAATAATCCTGCCTCCCAGGAGAAGAGCTGGGTGTCTGGGATACAGAAGGGATAGTTTTAACTTATACACCCTTACGTATCCTTGGAATTTTATGCTTTAGGAATGTATTCCCTATTCAGAAAAATATTATACTCTAAAGAAGGCTGAAACTGCTATATGAGTTGACAAACTCAGCAATGATGCTTCCCTTTATGTAAAGAGTTGGGGGGCAGGTATCATTTTCACTATTTAACACTAAAAGCATCATAAAACCTTATACTCACACAAAGGCCCATCCAGGTGCCTGTTTACTACATGCTGAGGTTCCTAACATAATCACTGTATTAGCTCTTTTGCTCCAATTGTAAGGGTTTCGCTGACTGTGAAGAAGCGTGTCCATCTCAAGGCTTTTGCACTTGCTGTTTCCCCCACCAGGAGCCTTCCTCTCCCATTTATGTACAGGCTCCACCCTCACCTGCCTCCTTCAGGTCCACGCTTAAATGTCATCTTCTCAACCACACTTTTTTTTTTTTTAACATCTTTATTGGAGCATAATTGCTTTACAATGGTGTGTTAGTTTCAGCTTTATAACAAAGTGAATCAGCTATACATATACATATATCCCCATATCTCTTCCCTCTTGCATCTCCCTCCCTCCCACCCTATCCTACCCCTCTAGGTGTTCACAAAGCACCGAACTTATCTCCCTGTGCTATGTGGCTGCTTCCCACTAGCTCTCTGTTTTACATTTGGTAGTATATATAAGTCCATGCCACTTTCTCACTTCATCCCAGCTTACCCTTCCCCCTCCCTGTGTCCTCAAGTCCATTCTCTAGTACGTCTGCATCTTTATTCCTGTCCTGCCCCTAAGTTCTTCATAACCATTTGTTGTTTTTTAGATTCCATATATATGTGTTAGCACACGGTATTTGTTTTTCTCTTTCTGACTTACTTCACTCTGTATGACAGTCTCTAGGTCCATCCACCTCACTACAAATAACTCAATTTCATTTCTTTTTATAGCTGAGTAATGTTCCATTGTATATATGTGCCATATCTTCTTTATCCACTCATCTGATGATGGGCATTTAGGTTGTTTCCATGTACTGGCTATTGTAAATAGAGTTGCAATAAACATTCTGGTACATGACTCTTTTTGAATTATGGTTTTCTTAGGGTATAGGCCCAATAGCGGGATTGCTGGGTCGTATGGTAGTTCTATTTTTAGTTTTATAAGGAACCTCCATACTGTTTTCCATAGTGGTTGTATCAAGTTACATTCCCACCAACAGTGCAAGAGGGTTCCCTCTTCTCCACACCCTCACGAGCATTTATTGTTTGTAGATTTTTTTTTTTTTTGGTACACAGGCCTCTCACCGTTGTGGCCTCTCCCTTTGCGGAGCACAGGCTCCAGACGCGCAGGCTCAGCAGCCATGACTCACGGGCCCAGCTGCTCAGCGGCATGTGGGATCTTCCCGGACCGGGGCACGAACCCGTGTCCCCAGCGTCAGCAGGCGGACTCTCAACCACTGTGCCACCAGGGAAGCCCTGTTTGTAGATTTTTTGATGGTGGCCATTCTGACCAGTGTGAGGTGATACCTCATTGTAGTTTAGATTTGCATTTCTCTAATGATCAGTGATACTGAGCATCCTTTCATGTGTTTGTTGGCCATCTGTATATCTTCTTTGGAGAAATGTCTATTTAGGTCTTCTGCCCATTTTTGGATTGGGTTGTTTGTTTTTCTGATATTGAGCTGCCTGAGCTGCTTGTTAATTTTGGATATTAATCCTTTGTCAGTTGCTTCATTTGCAAATATTTTCCCCCATTCTGAGGGTTGTCTTTTGGTCTTGTTTATGATTTCCTTTGCTGTGCAAAAGCTTTTAAGTTTCATTACATCCCATTTGTTGTTTTTTTTAATTAATTAATTTATTTATTTATTTATTTATGGCTGTGTTGGGTCTTCGTTTCTGTGCGAGGGCTTTCTCTAGTTGCGGCGAGCGGGGGCCACTCTTCATCACGGTGCGTGGGCCTCTCACTGTCGCGGCCTCTCTTGTTGCAGGTTTTCCTCTAAGATTTTGATAGTGTCTGGCCTTACATTTAGTTCTTTAGTCCATTTTGAGTTGATTTTTTTGTATGGTGTTAGGAGTGTTCTAATTTCATTCTTTTACATGTAAATTTCCACACAAACTGTGAAATTTTTTGTTCTAGTTCTGTAAAAAATGCTACTGGTAGTTTGATAGGGATTGCACTGAAATGTAGATTGCTTTAGGTAGTACAGTCATTTTCACAATGTTGATTCTTCCATTCCAAGAACATGGTATATCTCTCCAACTGTTTGTATTATCTTTAATTTCTTTCATTAGTGTCTTACAGTTTTCTGCATACAGGTCTTTTGTCTCCTTAGGTAGGTATCCTAGGTATTTCATTCTTTTTGTTGCAGTGGTAAATGGGAGTGTCTCCTTAATTTCTCTTTCAGATTTCTCATCATTAGTGTATACGAATGCAAGAGATTTCTGTGCATTAATTTTGTATCCTGCTACTTTACCAAATTCATTGATTAGCTCTAGTAGTTTTCTAAGAGCGTCTTTAGGATTCTCTATGTATAGTATAGTATCATGTCATCTGCAAACAGTGACAGTTTTACTTCTTCTTTTCCAATTTGGATTCCTTTTATCTCTTTTACTTGTCTGATTGCTGTGGCTAAAACTTCCAAAACTGTGTTGAATAATAGTGTCTTTTGTCTCCTTAGGTAGGTATCCTAGGTATTTCATTCTTTTTGTTGCAGTGGTAAATGGGAGTGTCTCCTTAATTTCTCTTTCAGATTTCTCATCATTAGTGTATACGAATGCAAGAAATTTCTGTGCATTAATTTTGTATCCTGCTACTTTACCAAATTCATTGATTAGCTCTAGTAGTTTTCTGGGAGCGTCTTTAGGATTCTCTATGTATAGTATAGTATCATGTCATCTGCAAACAGTGACAGTTTTACTTCTTCTTTTCCAATTTGGATTCCTTTTATCTCTTTTACTTGTCTGATTGCTGTGGCTAAAACTTCCAAAACTGTGTTGAATAATAGTGGTGAGAGTGGGCAACCTTGTCTTATTCCTGATATTAGTGGAAATGGTTTCAGTTTTTCATCATTGAGAATGATATTGGCTGTGGATTTATCATATATCGCCTTTTTATGTTGAGGTAAGTTCCCTCTATGCCTACTTTCTGGAGGGTTTTTATCATAAATGCTGTTGGATTTTGTCGGAAGCTTTTTCTGCATCTATTGAGATGATCATATGGTTTTTCTCCTTCAATTTGTTAATATGGTGTATCACATTGACTGATTTGAGTATACTGAAGAATCCTTGCATTCCTGGGATAAACCCCACTTGATCATGGTGTATGATCCTTTTAATGTGCTATTGGATTCTGTTTGCTAGTATTTTGTTGATGATTTTTGCATCTATGTCCATCAGTGATATTCGCCTGTAGTTTTCTTTCTTTGTGACATCTTTGTCTGGTTTTGGTATTAGGGTGATGGTGAGGGGATGGAAAAAGATGTTCCATGCAAATGGAAATCAAAAGAAAGCTGGAGTAGCAATTCTCATATCAGACAAAATAGGCTTTAAAATAAAGACTATTACAAGAGTCAAAGAAGGACACTACATAATGATCAAGGGATCAATCCAAGAACAATTGTAAATATTTATGCACCCAACATAAGAGCACCTCAATACATAAGGCAAATGCTAACAGCCATAAAAGGGGAAATTGATAGTAACAGTCATAGTAGGGGACTTTAATACCCACTTTCACCAATGGACAGATCATCCAAAATGAAAATCAATAAGGAAACACAAGCTTTAAATGATACATTAAACAAGATGGACTTAATTGATATTTCTAGGACATTCCATCCAAAAACCACAGAATACACATACTTCTCAAGTGCTCAAGGAACATTCTCCAGGATAGATCATATCTCAGGTCACAAATCAAGCCTTGGTAAATTTAAGAAAATTGAAATC